>NW_027507785.1:39989627-40552127 GCF_037356315.1 Lithobates pipiens | reverse complement strand
TTCCGATCGTTATTACGGTGCTTTCGGCAGCCAATTCCAAATTTTCGGATGACAAAAGCTGGATGTACAGACTATACATTTTTTTGTTGGATGTGAACACAACGTCCGATTTTCCTATAATTAGTACGGTTGTCGAACAGAAAAAATCGTAACAGCAAGACTACGCATGCTCAGAAACGAAAGAATACATATAAAACTATTCAACACATGACGTCACTTCAGTTGTGTTCTGTCATACTAGAATTTTCGTATGGTGAGTAACCTCTTCACCTTCGACATGAGACTAGCACGCAAAAAAAAAAACGGACGGAAATTTGTCCGATACTCTGATTGTGTGTATGAGGCTTTACGCAATGCAGGAAACTCACATGATTCGCTGCTTTTCTCCTATCGCACTCCAAAGCAATCACAGGGGGAATAAAAAGGGTCCTGCACCATTTTGGTGCAGATGCAATGTGATTTGAGCCCTACAAAATGTATGGCTCGGAATCGCACTGCAAAGACATCGAATGCAATGTGCACAGGAATGATATAAGATGCCTGTGCGAATCATATGCAGGTATTTTGCATGCACCAGTGTAAACCAAACGCAGCTCTTATTAACCCCTCCCCCCCCCCCTTTTCCCCTCCGCTATCTTTTTTTAATTTATTTTTTAAATGGCAATTGTTTTTTTTTTTTTTTCTATTTTCTGTGTGTATTACACAAAATACACACACTAAAAAACAAACAAACAAACAATTATTTTAATTTCAAAATAATATTGCCATACTTTGTACCATAAAGTAAATTTTAGCTTTATTACAAGTGAGACACGTTAGAGAATACTGATTACAGTAATATTAGATGTTTTAAAACAAGAACTGGTCAGGTTAATCAAAATATATATTTATTTTTTTATTTGTTTTTTTAAATCTAAAAAAATAAATAAAAAAATTGGCAGGACTTTATTGAAAACGAAATCCTCGCTTGCCATGTGTTGTACCAGAAACATGATGGTAGCATCATTATAAACTGGAAATATTATCATTGGCATCAAAGTGACATTGCCCTGCCCTGAGGAAAAGTGATATCATCTCTTAACACGTCTGCTAATGGCAATTATTGATTGGCTGCATCATCATGACTCAGAATTTGCAAAGCTATTAGCTTGAATTAAATCTCACCCCAATAATGCATTGTATTTAGATAACATCATAGATTTGTGTAGTTAGTTTGAACTGGCAGATAATTCTCTATCACACATATTAAATACAGATGCACCATAGCATTGTACAAAGATTGCAAAAGAGCAAAATTCTTCAACAATTGATTTATTGAAGGATTCAACACACATGGATACTCCCCTCGCTGAAAGTGAATGTCCCCTGACGGCATTTCTGTCCTGATCAGCACCATGTTTTATTATTGCATATAATTCATATAAGGTGATGTCAGGGCCCATGAAATGCATCCTGCCAGTGCCAATTAAATGCAGCCTGATCAGCACCAATTAAATGCAGCCTGATCAGTGCCCCTTAAATGCAGCCAGCTCAGTGCCAATGAAATGCAGCCTGACCTGTGCCCATGAAATGCATCCTTACACGTGCCAATGAAATGCAGCCTGACCTGTGCCAATTAAATTCAGCCTCACCAGTGCCCGTGAAATGCAGCCTTACCAGTCACATGAAATGCAGCCTGACCTGTGCCCATGAAATACAGTCTTACCAGTGCCCATGACATGCAGCCTTACCAGTGCCCATGACATGCAGCCTTACCAGTGCCCATGAAATGCAGCCTGACCAGTCCCATGAAATGCAGCCTTACATTTGCCTATGAAATGCAGCCTTGCCAGTGCCCATGAAATGCAGCCTTGCCAGTGCCTATGAAATGCAGCCTGACCTGTGCCCATGAAATTCAGCCTGACCTGTGCCCATGAAATGCAGCCTTACCAGTACCCAGGGCCTTCTTTAATATTGATTGGACCCTGGGCAAAACTTTTCTTGGTCCCCCCCCGCATGCAGTTTTGCTCTACACCTGCTCTGAGACATACGATAAATAACAGCTAGACTCAAAATCAGTTTACTGAATCAGATCAGGCAGCTATTGCGATTGGTTGCCAGAGGTTACAGTGTATCATTACCGCTCACTGACTGGTTGCTAGAGGTTACAGCACACAATATGGCTCACTCATTAGTTGCTAGAGGTTACAGCACATGATTTCTGCTTGTTGATTGGTTGCTAGAGATTACTGTGGCTATGACCTCATGGGGGCATGATATACATATCAATGCTGCTGGCTTCCGCTATTTACATATGAATGCTGCCACTATTTACATATCAATACCGGTAATTTTCATGCAAACACAGGGTCTGCAGGTGAGTCATCTGTACACAACAATAAGGCAGAGCTGAGCAGCATTAGAAGCAGCACTTCACACTCAAGGGGCAAGGGAATTTAATCCAGGATAGTTGGCAAGTATGAGGCAGCTGCTTTGGGCCCCACAACAATGAGAGGGCCCAGGGCAGCTGCCCCTTTTGCCCTGCCTTAAAAATGGCCCTGCCAGTACCCATGAAATGCAGCCTGACCTTTGCCTATGAAATGCAGCCTTACCAGTCCCATGAAATGCAGCCTGACCTGTGCCCATGAAATGCAGCCTGACCTGTGCCCATATGCCAGGTCAAAGATTTAAATATCCCGGCGCCCACTGTAGCAAGCTCCCGTCCCCTATGATATACATCACACTGATTCAAGGTATCATTGGGTCAGTGTTCCATCTATCTAGGAGGCAGGAATTGGAGACCACTATCTAGTCCCCCCAAACTCATCACATCTAAAGACAATGGGTCATCCTATATCGAGGGAGAGCCGGTTAAATATAAAATAAACGGACCTGGGGAGCACAATGGTCCAAACCTTGATCTGGTTGGAGAGTATATCCTTCTGGACTCTACATTTATCCAGTTAACAATAACCAGAGGGTGAAACATATATTAAATCTGTGCTCCACCTCAAAATAAAGTGTTCCACCACCAGAAGAAATGGCTGCTCATCTGAAATACAGGCTTTAAAGGCCTTAAAATTGGACATAGGTCACTCCATCCATCGTATTCCCCCCAAATGATCTTAAGACTGGATTGTGAAGTAGCAGGTTCCAGTTAAATCTTCCTATATACACTATATTACCAAAATTATTAGGACGCCTGCCTTTACACGCACATGAACTTTAATGGCATCTGAGTCTTAGTCCGTAGGGTTCAATATTGAGTGGGTCCACCCTTTGCAGCTATAAAAGCTCCAACTCTTCTGGGAAGGTTGTCCACCACAAGGTTTAGGAGTGTGTCTATTGGAATGTTTGACCATTTTCCCGAAGAGCATTTGTGAGGTCAGGCATAGATGCTGGATGAGAAGGCTTGGCTTGCAGTCTCCATTTTAATTCATCCCAAAGATGTTCTGTCTGAGGTCAGGACTCAAGCCAGTCAAGTTCCTCCACCCCAAACTCGCTCATCCATGTCTTTATGGACCTTGCTTTGTGCACTGGTCATGTCATGTTGGAACAGAAAAGGGCCATCCCAAACTGTTCCCACAAAGATGGGAGCATAAAATTGTGAAAAATGTCTTGGTTTGCTGACATCTTCAGTGTTCCCTTCACTGGAACTAGGGGATCAAGCCCAACCCCACACCACAATCCCCCCTCCACAAAGCAAGGTCCATAAAGGCATTGATGAGTGTGTTTGTGGTGGAGGAACTTGACTGGCCTGCACAGAGTCCTGACCTCACCCAATAGAACACCTTTGGGATGAATTAGAGCAGAGACTGCGAGCCAGGCCTTCTCATCCATATCAGTGCCTAACCTCATAAATGTTCTTCTGGAATAATGGTCAAACATTCCCATAGGCACACTCCTAAACCTTTTAGACAGCCTTCCCCATTTTTGTAAATATTTTATTATGTTATAGCTGCAGATCATGGGCCAACTCAATATTGGACCCTACGGGCTAAGGCAGGGATGCCATTAAAGTTCATGTGCATGTAAATGCAGATGTCCCAATACTTTTGGTAATATAGTGTAGTAGCAGCAGGTTACCTTTAAATACCTGGCAACAGACATGCAAACTTGTGTTCTACATGGGGTCACCCAAGGGAAACAAAAGGAAGCCCCCAATCGTGTAAAACTGAAAACTTTTTTTAAAAGTAAAAACATACTCATATTAAGAAATGTAATCACCAGCATTAATGTAATGCACTTCCATTTTTTTGCCTCAGTCTGGAAGTGACATGGCTTGGCTCCGCCCTACACATTACGCCACCAACCCACGTGGCTTCTTCAGGATGAATGAAATATGTATGCAGATATGCATACAGCAATAACAACCTAACAGCGGTTCTAATACTGCAGCAGTTATAGTAAGAAAAATAACTATACAGTACCATCAATTAGGCTATCATTGAGAGAATGGGGCAGAATAAAATGGTGTGCTGGGAAATTTGCTATTTGCATTTTAATTTCAGTTTTTTTTGTGTAAAGAACATTGTTTAAAGAGGACCTTTACTCACTTCTGTGATGCAATGTTCCTAAGCTCTCACTGGTGTCTTCCAGGTTTGGAGTCTTTGGCCAACTTGATTGTCCACAAAACAACAGCAAAGAGATGAGCGGACTGACCTAACGCAATACCATAACACAATTTTACTAAATAATTAAAACAAGTGATATACTCACAAACTCGAAGAAGAGGGCTTTCCCCTCGAAACGCATGAGAGGTTTCTGATATTGGCATCAATAGAGCACTGTGATCCTGGAGGAAGTCTCACTTACATTTCACGTTATGTTCATTTATGTCATGCATTTGTGAATATTTCACTTGTTTTAATTATTTAATACAATTGTGTTATAGTAATGTGCCAGATCAGTGTGCTCTCTCTTAATTGTTGTTTTGTAGTGCATTTGAAAGGATACCCACAGTCCTGAGGGGGGCCGCAAGACACATTTCTGCTATACCTATAAGCCGGATAAGTAGAAAGTCCAACAAGCCTTAAAGCACCACACTCCAGCCCTGGATGTTATTCTTTAACTTGATTGTCCAGACATGGGTGGGCAGACACGACGACTCCCGCACATGAGTATATAGGCTCATTTACGCTTGCTTCAACTTCAACACACATTAAAGAGCCTACCGCTTCAACATGCTTTTTTTAAATGTGTTTTTGGTTCTTCTGTGATGCTTTGATGATGCTTCAGTGGTGCTTTTTTGAAGCTTCAATGAAGCTTGGGAGATGCCCTGTGTGTGTGGATGTCTCATACCTACAATACCTCCAAAACAAAGCAAAGCTGAATCAAAGCCTCTCAAAAGCTGCAGGTGCTTCAAGCGAGCTTTGCCATATACTTCTATGGAAGCTTTGAAGCACCACTTAAACGACATGGAATATAATTTTTGAAGCAAAGGAAAGCAAATGCAAAGTGTAAACAGGACTGTAAGCTAACTATTTTTAGTAGTGACAGGAGCTTTGACTGGCATTCAGAGAGCTTTACAAAAGGGTATCCGAAACCATGTTTTTTTAACCAAGTGTAAACGAGCCCTAACACACATTAAAGAGCCTACCGCTTCAACATGCTTTTTTGATGTACTTTTGATGCTTCGGTGATGCCTCAGTGGGGCTTCGATGATGCTTCAGTGGTGCTTTTTTGAAGCTTCAATGAAGCTTGGCAGATGCCCTGTGTGTGTGCTGATATCTCATACCTGCAATTTCTCCAAAGCAAAGCTAAATCTGAATTAAAGCCTCTCAACAGCTGCAGGTGTTTCAAGTGAGAGTTGTCATAGACTTCTATGGAGGCTTTGAAGCACCACTGAATCGACAAGGTGGAGCTTCAATAAATGTAACTAAATTTAAACTTACTGTAAAAAGATAATAAGACTATAAGATAAGATTATAATACAATGCTAGTTAACCATTTAAGGACTGCCTCGCGCCGATATACGTCGGCAGATTGGGACGGCTGAGCACAAGCACGTACAGGTATGTTGCCCTTTAAGAGCCCAGCCGTGGGTCGCGTGCGCACCGCTGGCAGCACGCTCGCGACCAGGTCCTGAGCTCCGTGACCTTGACCGCGGGACCCGCGGACCCCATCGCCGCCGGTGTCCCACGATTGGTTCACAGAGCTGAAGAACGGGGAGAGGTAAGTGTAAATAAACCTCTCCCTGTGCTTCCTAGTGAGCTTGTCACTGATCGTCTGTTCCCTGTCATAGGGAACGACGATCAGTGACGTCACACACCAAGCCACGCCCCCTAAAGTAAAAAACCACACTTTAGGTCACACTTAACCGCTTCACTGGCCCCTAGTGTTGACCCCTTCACTGCCAGTGACATTTTTACAGTAATCAATGCATTTTTAATGCCAATGGTCCCAAAAATGTGTCAAAATTGTCCGACGTGTTCGCCATAATGTTGCAGTCACAATAAAAATCGCTGATCGCCGCCATTACTAGTAAAAAAAAAATTATTAATAAAAATGCCATAAAACTATCCCATATTTTGTAGATGCTATAACTTTTGCGCAAACCAATCAATAAATGCTTATTGCGATTTTTTTTTGATTGTTTTTTGATTTTTTTTACCAAAAATATGTAGAAGAATACGTATCGGCTGAAACTCAGGAAAAAAAAATTATATATTTTTTGGGGTTATTTATTATAGCAAAAAGTTTAAAATATTGAATTTTTTTTTCAAAACTGTCACTCTATTTTTGTTTAAATATAAAAAAATAAAAACCACAGAGGTGATCAAATGCCACCAAAAGAAAGCTCTATTTGTGGGAAAAAAAGGACGCCAATTTTGTTTGGGAGCCATGTCGCACGACCGCGCAATTGTCAGTTAAAGCGACGCAGTGCCTAATCACAAAAAGGGGCCTGGTCCTTTGGATGCAAAATGGTCCGGGGCTTAAGTGGTTAATTTTTGTTAAAGTTATGTCTAATGTAAAATTATCAAATAAAGGTAAATTTATTTTCTATCATTTACAGTATATATTCATTGTGATTTGTTGTTTTATAGGATGAAAACAGAACTGAGCTATAGGACCAAGTGTCTTCAAATTCCCATGAGAGAAAATATAACACCTGGAGATTCTAGTCCCTGTGTTGGGTCATGTTACGCTATGGAAATTCTAGAGAGTTTAAACATCTCGAGGAAGAATGGGCTGTTCACCGATCTAACACTACAAGTAGAAGGTCAGAAATTCCCCTGCCACCGAGTCATCCTGTCTACCAAAAGTGCCTATTTTAAGGCCATGTTCACCAGCAACCTCAAAGAAAGTCATCTTGGCACGGTCAACCTTCCTGAAGTTTCAGCTACATACATGGCTCTAGTTTTGGACTTCATGTACGAAGGAAGAATTACAATTCAAGAAGAAAATGTTCAGGAGATCCTCTGGATGTCAGACTTCCTTGACATCAGCAGTTTACGAAACCTCTGCGTGAAATTTCTTGAATGCCAACTTGACCCTTTGAACTGTGTAGGGATAAAGAAGATTGCAGACACATTATCCATTCCTTCTTTGTCTGATAAAACCAAGAAGATGATGTTGGAAAGGTTTACAGAAGTTTCCATGCAGGAGGAATTCTTGGACTCAAGCAAAGAGGAATTCATCGAGTATATATCCAGAGATGACTTGGTGGTGCTCAAGGAGGAGGTGGTCTTGGAAGCCGTCTTGAGATGGGCCCAGAAAAATGAAACAGGGGGAAAGGTACCAAAGGATCTTTTAGAACATGTCAGATTGCCCATGCTGGACCCTGCTTATTTTCTGGAGAAGTTGAAAATGGACAAAATCATCCAAGATTCCCCAGAGTGTTTCCCTTTATTTCATGAAGCTCAGATGTACCATATTCTTGGTGACACTGACAATTCAATTAGGATGAGGCCAAGAAGGTAATAATCTATTGTTTACTTGTTTTGGCTATAGGTTATGTCATTAGTAGGGATGAGCAGAGCGGAGTGGTTTTGGTGAAATGGATTTTGCCATTAGTAGAACTTAAATTTTGCTTAGAGTAAGGGAGGATTATAACCCATCAGTTTATTTTTTGTCATCTGTGTCCCATTGGGGAGATATCCCTTCACTTCCTGTGCCATAGCTAAGACAGGAAGTAAGAGGAATTCCCTGAAAATTTAGATAATCCCTAAGGGCCACCAAAACTAGTATACTAGAACGGTTTTCCCCATTATTACTTTTCTGGGGACAACCCAACATTTGGGACTTTCTTTTGCTTTCACTTTCAATCATAATGACAAACAGGATACATAGAGAGGATAATTACAGTGCCTTGCGAAAGTATTCAGCCCCCTTGAACTTTTCAACCTTTTGCCACATTTCAGGCTTCAAACATAAAGATATACAATTTTTATTTTTTGTGAAGAATCACCAACAAGTGCGACACAATTGTGAAGTGGAACGAAATCTATTGGATATTTTAAACTTTTTTAGCAAATAAAAAATTGAAAAGTGGTGCGTGCAAAATTATTCGGCCCCTTTACTTTCAGTGCAGCAAACTCACTCCAGAAGTTCAGCGAGGATCTCTGAATGATCCAATGTTGTCCTAAATGACTGATGGTGATAAATAGAATCCACCTGTGTGTAATCAAGTCTCTGTATAAATGCACCTGCTCTGTGATAGTCTCAGGGTTCTGTTGAAAACGCAGAGAGCATCATGAAGACCAAGGAACACACCAGGCAGGTCCATAATACTGTTGTGGAGAAGTTTAAAGCCGGATTTGGATAAAAAAAGATTTCCCAAGCTTTAAACATCCCAAGGAGCACTTTGCAAGCGATCATTTTGAAATGGAAGGAGTATCAGACCACTGCAAATCTACCAAGACCTGGCCGTCCCTCTAAACTTTCAGCTCAGACAAGGAGAAGACTGATCAGAGATGCAGCCAAGAGGCCCATAATCACTCTGGATGAACTGCAGAGAACTACAGCTGAGGTGGGAGAGTCTGTCCATAGGACAACAATCAGTACACTGCACAAATCTGGCCTTTATGGAAGAGTGGCAAAAAGAAAGCCGTTTCTCAAAGATATCCATAAAAAGTCTCGTCTAAAGTTTGCCACAAGCCACCTGGGAGACACACCAAACATGTGGAAGAAGGTGCTCTGGTCAGATGAAACCAAAATCCAACTTTTTGCCTACAATGCAAAACGATATGTTTGGCGTAAAAGCAACACAGCTCATCACCCTCAACACACCATCCCCACTGTCAAACATGGTGGTGGCAGCATCATGGTTTGGGCCTGCTTTTCTTCAGCAGGGACAGGGAAGATGGTTAAAATTGAGGGGAAGATGGATGCAGCCAAATACAGGACCATTCTGGATGAAAACCTGTTGGAGTCTGCAAAAGACCTGAAACTGGGACGGAGATTTATCTTCCAACAAGACAACGATCCCAAACATACAGCAAAATCTACAAAGGAATGGTTCACAAATAAACGTATCCAGGTGTTAGAATGGCTAAGTCAAAGTCCAGACCTGAATCCAATCGAGAATCTGTGGAAAGAGCTGAAAACTGCTGTTTACAAACGTTCTCCATCCAACCTCACTGAGCTCGAGCTGTTTTGCAAGGAAGAATGGGAAAGAATTTCAGTCTCTCAATATGCAAAACTGATAGAGACATACCCCAAGCGACTTGCAGCTGTAATCGCAGCAAAAGGTGGCTCTACAAAGTATTAACGCAAGGGGGCCGAATAATTTTGCACGCCCCACTTTTCATTTTTTTATTAGTTAAAAAAGTTTCAAAAATCTAATAGATTTCGTTCCACTTCACAATTGTGTCCCACTTGTTGGTGATTCTTCACAAAAAATGTAAATTTTATATCTTTATGTTTTGAAGCCTGAAATGTGGCAAAAGGTTGAAAAGTTCAAGGGGGCCGAATACTTTCGCAAGGCACTGTATATCCCTAATGGGGACACAGACAGCAATAAAAACTGAGAGGTGTTCTAATCCCTTTCCATTCTGTCCAAAACTAAAAAAAAAAAAAAAAAAAAAAAAAAAAGTTTTGCCTTTAGTTTCTACTTCTCACACATTTTCACCACAAAAATAAATAAATAATAAAAATAAATAACTTCTCTGATTTACTTTTATTTTCTTATTTTGGTATTTTCTTTGTATGTAGGATAGCTTAAATTATTTAAGTTAGTATTTTTTTTTTTTTTTTTATCTATTTGGCATTTATGTATAGTTGTATTTATTTATTTATTTTTCTTTTTTTAGGGCCGGTTCACACTGCAGGCGAGGCGAGGCGACTCCGACTTGCCTCGCCGCGACCTGCCGCGACCTCAGCGGCAACTTGCAGATGACTTCTGTATAGAAGTCAATGCAAGTCGCCCCGAGGTCGCCCAGAAGTAGTACAGGAACCTTTTTTCTGAGTCGGAGCGACTCGAGTCGCTCCTCTCAGAACGGTTCCATTGTACAGAACGGGGGCGACTTGCGAGAGCGAGGCGAGGCGAGTCGTGTCGCCTCGCATCGCCCGCTGTGTGAACCGGCTCTTACTGTCTTATTTTTATTTCTGAAAAAAAAGAGCTAAAATAATAGGACTTCAGACAACAGTTCACGACAATGACAGGTGTTTTTAGGCTTAAGAACAGATCAAGGATAGTTGTAAGCAGCATTTGTAGCCTCCAGGAACCTGCCCATCTTAATTTTGCCCTTCCAACCTTTACTACATAACATTATGCCAACATTTTGAACTTTATGCCAAAATATAACTCTGAATTTTGCTCATGTTTATAATTTAGTCATAAGGTTCAGGTTTATGATGTGTTGGGATGTTTGTAAACTGACCCTGATTTTGAGCATTACTTGTAGGTGAGACGAACTTTGTTTTCCTATTGTCTAAGAAACGTACTAAAATGTTACTTTAGAATAAAACAACACAATGCAAATAATAATAATAATAATAATAATATTAATGAAAGGGACAAAAAGTATTTTTTGCATTCAATTTTTTTAGGTCATTTATGTGTTTTTAATTTTTTATTAGTGATCATGATGAACAATAAATACTCCAAAATATTAAATAAACTTACGCATTGTTGCACTTTATTTTGCTGTTTTTTTTGTGTGTTTTTTTTGTTTGTGGTTGAGTTTTTTGAGGTTTTGACAATTTCCATAGCCTCATAATTGTATATTGTGGAGCTTTATTGCCCATAAATTCTGTAAACTATGAGGTTTGCTGTACAAAATTGGTGAAAAGTTGACTTTAAAAGTTAATTGTGACCATATCTGATCTATATCTTGCCAGATTCATGGATTTGTCTGAAATGATTGTGGTGATTGGTGGCTGTGACAAGAAAGGGGCCTTAAAGTTACCATACATTGACAGCTATGACCCTAAGATGGGACAGTGGACGGGGCTCTCTGGACTCCCAGGATACATCAGATCAGAGATGGCCACCTGCGCATTGAGGAATAATATTTATATCTCAGGTATGAATTAACACATATGGGCACTTTTTGGTAATTTAATGTGTCTCTTTGTACAGTGGAGTTCTGAACCTTCAATGGAAGGTACAGCAATACCTTGGATTACGAGCATAATTTGTTCCAGAAGAATGCTTGTAATCCAAAGCACTTGTGTATCAAAGCCAGTTTCCCCATAGGAAATAATTGAAGCTCAGATAATCCGTTCCACAGCCACTGCTGGTCTATGCAGTACCGCATTTGGCCAGAGGTGCAGGGGCGCCGGAGACAATTGGAAACACTCAGAGACATTCGGAGGCACTCAGAAACACTCAGAGACATTCGGAGACACTTGGAAGCTAAAGTGTCTCCGAACGTCTCTGAGTATTTCCGAGTATCGCCAGTGCCCCCCACACCTCTGGCCAAATTCAGTACTGCACACCCCAGTGGCTTGAATCCTGCTCGTCTTGCGAGACAATGCACGCAAACCGAGTCAGAATAAAAAAAATAAAAAAAAATAAAACCGCTCGTATTGCGAAGCTCTCGTAAACTGCGTTACTTGCAATCTGAGGTTCCGCTGTATCTTTTACTCACAGAGGTAATAGTATATCTTCACAAAGTATCCCAAATAGTTCACAGTAAAAGAGTGCAGAGACCGCCAGCTGAAGTTAGGTTCAAATTTGTTTCTTTCTCTTTTAAAATAAATTTAAGACTTTATGTCCTTCTAGGACTATCCTGTCCTCAGGCTGACAACGCTGCTGTGCGTTTTCCATACAATACGAATAGTAATAGATTGTAAGCTCATAGGAGCAGCGCCCTCCTGACCCTCTTGTATTGAATTGTATTGTTGCTGTATTGTCTCCCTTTATATTGTAAAGCGCAAAGTGTTGGTGCTAAAGAAATAATGTTTAATGATAATAATAGTGTTGGAAGTGAAAGAATAACAGATCTACTTGTAGAATCAATAGGTTATAAAATATACAGGCACAGAAACTGCTGTGCTAATCCTATTGCCAGATTGAATCGTATGTGTCATTGTTTATTTTTCCCCGTAGTTACACGTGTAGTAAGGTTGTGGGTGCAACCATGAGAATGCATTCTGTAATTTTGTCACTAGGTGGCACTGTTATGACTTTCAAATTTTTATACAAACTTGTATTCATACAGTGGTAGTAAAAATCTATTTTTTGATGGTTGAGCCTTTTATTTTTATTTATTTTTTTACTGCAAAAGTTCTCATACCATTTTAATGCTCATAAGTTTACATACCCTGGCAGAATTTATGATTTCTTGGGCATTTTTTGGGGAATATGAACGATAACACCAAAACTTTCTTTCACTCATGGCTAGTGTTTGGCTGATGCCTTTTTTTTTTATATAATTAATCTTTTTACTCTTTTTAAATCTTAATGGCAACAGAAACTACTCAAATGACCCTGATCAAATTTGGGTAGTTTCTGTTGCCATTACGATTTAAAAAGAGTAAAAACAGTTGATTGATAATAAATGGCTTCAGCCAAACACTAACCATGAGTGAAAGAAAAGTTTTTGTGTTATCATTCATATTCTTTGAAAAATGGCCAAGAAATCATAAATTCTGCCGGGGTATGTAAACTTATGAGCACAAATGTAATATCCACAATGTAGTATCATTTATTTAGCGTCACCACTGCTGCAGAAAGAGGCTGACATTCGTTTTGTGAACAGTTATGACGCAATGGGGGTTATTTACTAAAGGAAAATCCACTTTGCAATGAAAGTGCACTTGGAAGTAAAGTTGCTGTAGATCTGAGGGGGACATGCAAGGAAAATAAAAAACAGCATTTTAGCTTGCACATGATTGGATGATAAAATCAGCAGAGCTTCCACTCATTTCAGATTTACCCCTTAAGCCGCGTACACACGGGCGGACTGTCTGGCCAACTAAGTCCGTCAGACAATCCGACGGACAGTCCGTCCTACTTTTGAATGAACGGACTTGACCACACACGATGAACAGACAGTCCGTTGAAAGCTTGCGCGATGACGTGTACAGCACGTACGACGGGACTAGAAATACGACGTCCTATACACAGCAATGCAACCTTCCGCCGTGTAAATCCTTTCTGAGCATGCGCCATACTTAGTCCGTCCAACTAGCCTACTCACGAGCGGACTGTCCGCTGAAACCAAAGTTGGACGGACAATATTACGGAAATTCCGAAATACTTAGTCCGCCAGACTGCACGCTGAAAAAGTCAGCTGAAGCCCACACACGAGCGGACTGTCCGCTGAAATGTGTTTCGGCGGACTAAGTTGGACAGACTGTCCGCCCGTGTGTACGCGGTTTTAGATTTAGAGCGACTGCACTTCCAAGTGCACTTTCAGTGCAAAGTGGATTTGCCTTTTGTAAATAACCCCCAATATTATACAAGATAAAAATGCAATCAGCGCAAAATTATATATATCTAAAGAGAATGCAGCTGGACACTTTTTTTTTTCACAACATCTATGTAAGTAGTAGAGCTGCGTGATTAATCATTAAGAATCATTATCGCGATTTTCTTCCCGTTGCGATCTTGACAAAGTATTTCCCGATGATTCTTTCTATGCAGAGAATTCTCTATGCTCTGCTACAGCCTCAAAAGAAAGGAAGAAAAAAAAAAAAAACGGGCAGTCTGCCAAAAAATCACAACATTCTTTAGCAGTGGAGAGTATAAACATTGTAACGATTTGTCCTTTAGATCAAAGGAATACACTTTGGTGTGTAAATGAGGGAAGTTTAACCACTTAACCCCCCTGACGGTCTTCCCGAGTCTGGCTCGGGGTGGAATTTTTATACCAAAAGCGGTATCCCCGAGCAAGACTCGGGACGGCATCGCTGGATCCAGGAGGAGGTTTACTTACCTTCTCCCTCGGATCCAGCGGTGTCTCCCCGCTGTACGAGCGAGCCGTGTCTCGCTCGATCTATCACGGACCCGATCTCCGTTCCCTGCGAGCGTTGCGACGCACGGGGACGGAGATCGGCGCCAAATTCAAAAAGTGAAACACACAGTATACATACAGTATATTGTAATCTTACAGATTACATTGCTGTATGTAAATATTTCACCTCCCCTTTGTCCCTAGTGGTCTGCCCAGTGTCCTGCATGCAGTTTTATATAATAAAAACTGTTCTTTCTGCCTGGAAACTGGAGATTGTCCATAGCAACCAAACTGTCACTTTACATCAAAAATGGTTTTAGACCAGCTAGAAAACAGCGATAATAAATTGGAATCACTCGCAGAATTGAGGGATAGCGATTTGTGGGGAGATCCGTCATCAAATACTGAAAAGTAATGACAGTGACAATTCTGCAACTGAGCAAATTTCAGTGTTTTTGATTTGCTTACATTATTGAATAATTTTTATTATTGTTATATTATTATTTGGTATAATTATTTATAGTTATTTATTATATTATAATTTATTATTTCATTTTTCAAACTTTATCATACCCGGGATGTCTGCTAGACTCTGGTTTGGACAGATTTAAGAGAGTTATTCCTAAGAATTACAGGACTACAATATAAAACGCCAAATTTTCATGCAAAATAATGGTACCGCTTTTAGCACCTAAAATCCGAAATAATCGTACCGCCAAGGAGGTTAAACACTAAACCTTTTTCTGACATTTGTTGGTTAAAATAATTTAAAATAATAAGTTAAAATATTTTTTTTGCTAGAAAATTACTTAGAACCCCCAAACATTATGTATGTATGTGTATATATATACCCCAAAAATAAGACCTAGCGTGATTGTCGATGATGCCTGCAATATAAGCCCTACCCCCCAAATAAGCCCTAGTTAAAGTCCTTGTAGGTCTTATTTTCAGGGTAGGGCTTATTTTCGGGGAAACAGGGTAGGGCTTATTTGGGAGATAGGGTTTATATTGCAGCCATCATGACAATCACACTAGGTCTTATTTTCGAGGAAACAGGGTGTGTGTGTATATATATATATACCTAGAGAATAAAATGGTGGTTATTGCAATATTTTATGTCATACTGTATTTGCGCAGCAGTTGTTCAAATGCATTTTTTTTGGGGGAAAAAATACACTTTAATGAATTAAAAGAAAACTAACCAGTAAAGTTAGCCCAATTTTATTTTTTTGTATAATGTGAAAGATTTTACACCACAGGAATCGTGATCTTTTTATTCTAAGCAAAAAAATAGTGATTATCATTTTGGCCAAAATCGTGCAGCTCTAGGAAGTACCAATAAACCAAAACAGTGCAGCGCAAGTAAGTGAATAAGCATGAGGTCCATAAATTGTGAATGGTGAACTACAGAGCCCAGGAAGGAGTGGAGAAGATGTTCCATGTGATGGAAAATAGTAGGAGCAACAGCTTCAGTGACAATCCCTCAACCTCCAAGGTAACCACTTCGCTCACCTCTGATAATGGACTCCTGACCTAAGAGGTGGTAAAAATCGCATTTCCCATCAAACTGGAATTCTAGAAATCCGGGAGGATATACCCAAGACAATATAAATAAAAAACGAATTAAGAGCTCTCCTTTTAAAAATAATCAGTGGTTTATTCAAATAAAACCTACGCACATTGAGCCGAATGGTACGAGCATGGCACTACTCAATCAAGATGGCAGTCGGTGACGTCAGACGAAGCTACTCCCAACACGTATGCGTTGCGTTCACAAGAACTATGTCAGCACATTTGGTGGGACATGCGATTTTGACTACCTGTTAGGTCAGGAGTGAATTATCAGAGGTGAGGGAAGCAATTACCCTGGAGGTGGAGGGATTGTCACTTGAAGCTGTTGCTCCTACTATCTTCTCTACTGCTTTCTGGAGTCTGTAGTTCACCATTGATGATTTATGGACTTCATGTTTATTAATTTACTTGCGCTGCATTGTTTTGGTTTAAAGTGATTGTAAACCCTTACAGACCACTTTTTGCTACAGGTAAGCCTATAATAAGTCTTACCTGTAGCTCCCCGCAGATATCTCCTAAACCTGAACGGTTTAGGTGATAACCCCTGTATTTGCATGTGCTAACGTCATCAGCACATGGGCACATATGCTTCAGTGAGTGTGGCATTACCGGTGGCTCCCGCGGACATGCACTGGAGTGACGTCATCGCGGCTCCGGCCAATCACAGCGCCAGAGCCACGATACCCAGAAGTAACTCCTTGGATTGATACCGCCGGCCGGTGCTGTGTACGGGCACTGCAGCGGGGGCTTCGATCTCAGGTGAGTATTACATAATGAGCTAGTATGCAATGCATTCTAGCTCATTATGCCTTTGTCTTTCAGGTGTTATTTTTATTTTATTTTTTTCAAAGTAGGTTTACAACCACTTTAATGACACAATATAAACCATCTGTATTCTGGCAGAGTCCCCAGATTGGTTGAATGATTCAGGTGTGGGGGTAAGGAGAGAAACTCACAATAATCTCCACTGCTTTGGAGTCCTCAAATGCATTATTATTATTATTATTATTATACAGGATTTATATAGTGCCAACAATTTACAATATAAAGTTTATTAGTAATAAACATGTTTTCTCTTATCTACTGTATATAATCTATACTAAAACTATAATTTAACGGAAAAAGGAAGGTTATATTTGGACAAAAAATAAATTTAAAAAAATCCAATTTTTTTGTTTATTTCTACAATACATACACAGCACTTAAAGCGTAACTTCAGTCATTTTTTCATCTTTCCATCTATTAAACCTTCTGCCCTTGTTGTTTTAACTTTGGAAAGTAAAACATTTTTTTTTTCTGCCAGTAAATACCTTATACAGCCTACTTCATGTTTCTTGTCTGTTGATTAGCCTAGGCGCATGACCTCATGCACAGATCTCTCTCTCACTATTGTAAGCGTTTGCCAAGAAGGGACGGGGAGGGTGAGTCATAAGAGGGCCAATGAAAGCTGCAGAGCTGGAGGTGTGACTCTGTGTGTCTGCGTAAATCCAGGAAGTCAACAGGCAGCAGCTTCAGCTGCCCACAGTTAAAATGGGTGCAGCCAGACTCAGTGGAGGGAGATTTCTGCAGCATATTTGGCCAATACAGAATCACAGTAGAGAGATAGAGAGAGAGAGAGATATAGAGAGAGATAGAGAGATAGATAGATGTGTGTGTATATATATATATATATATATATATATACATGTGTGTGTGTGTGTATATATATTTATATATATATGTATATGTATATGTATATATATATATATATATATATATATATATATATATATATATATATATATATATATAAAACTTTATTATGGATGTTTTTATTACAAATTATCAAATTATGTGAGCAGACTGCAATTCCTCTTTAAGCCTTGCAGCACTTGCTGTTCAAAAACCTGCCATGGCAGCATATGCATGGAGTTTAAATGTTCTCTTTATTCCATCATGAATTTCTTTTGGGTACTCTGGTTTCTTCCCACACATCAAAGACATTTTTGGTAGGATAATTGCCCCTAGTACTGTATGTCTATGTACAGTATATGAAATAGGGACCTTAGATTGTAAGCTGTGAAGATATAGTATGCAAAGCGCTACATAAATTGGTGGAGCTTTATAAATACCTGTTAATTAATCATATTAATTTGTGTTCTGTATTTTTGCTCCATTATACAGATGAAATCAATAGAAATGCATCATGTCAATGTGCACTAATGTGCTAGCCTGTTATTGGGCCTTATTAACTCACATTGCAATGCATTGACATGCATATGGTGCATTTTTATTTATTTCAAGGGAAAATGCATCAAGCAAAGACACGAAGGTGTGAATCCAGCGTACAAGTACAGAAAAAATGTTCCTGCCAGGAATACAGTGAGTTCCTAATTTTCCGTAGTGAGCTGACGTCGCTGCCTCTGCTGCAGTATAAGCCTATGCAGTGTTATCCATTGTACCTGAGTCCTCCCCTGCTGGAGTACAGAACACCTCCCCTCTTATATTACAGAGATGAGCAGAAGGAGACACGCTACGTAGCCTCCCCTCCCCCGTCCCCGAAAAAAAGAAAAAGAGGCTGACAACACTATTCAGGATTTAAGTGTAGCAGAGACAGCGTTGTCAGCTCACCTCCCCCTTATGTTACAGGGATGAGGTTGGGAGAGATGTTATGTAGTCCAGCAGAGGAGAACAAAGGCAGTGCTGACAAAACTGTCTGGGGTTTCATTGTAGCAGAGGCAGTGTTGTCAGTTCAAACAGGAAGGTATGAGCTCATTGAATATCTGGCAGAAGGTATTTTTTGTAATTCGTTTTTTTTTTTTTTTTAAAGCACAAACATGGAGCGTGAGTATTGCAGAGGTATAGGAGATCATTTATTTTTTTTAAATGTAAAAATGTAAAAAAATTTTTTAAATGTATCTGGACTACTACAGACAAAAAATGAATAATTGGTTTTAATACCTGTAGTTTTTTTTAATGTTATGTTAAATTCCAGGTGGTCATATAGACAGCCGGCATGTTTGGATGCTCAATGTCAACATCAACAGTTGGGTTAAAGTCGCCTCGCTGAACACAGGGAGATGGAGACACGGAATGGTGACACTGAAGGGACAGGTGTGTGCGGGAGGGTAACTACAAACAATAGACCAATAAATCTTCACTGGCCCCTCTGACTCGTCAGGATCCTATGGAATATCTGCAGCTTTTAGCGTGGACCAGTGCTGGTCTCCAACAGAACTTGTTCTGATTCTTCCAATGTGTCTGCTTAGAAAAAAAAATAATTATATAGAAGGAAAAATCACAGTTTATATGTACATATAAAAATCAACACACAGTGTAAAGAATAAATAATTGTGTGTAACTGTGTACATGGAGCTTAACAAGTTATCAATTCCATTTTGCAAGGGTACTTAAGGCACACTTAGCATTATGCTAGGCCTGCTTATGTTGTAGCCCACCCACCATACAAAAAACACTCAGTAAAAGAAATAAAAGAGAAGAGGAAAAGTAACAAAACATAAACACTCACCCTATATCTGGCTCACCGTTGGGCCCTCCATCTGTTACATCATCGGTGGCCACCCAGTAGCCAAACAGGAGCGATGTGGAACCCTTGAGTAGATGGGGTAGGGTAAAGGGATGGGGGGCAGAGCTGCATCAATGTTTAGAGACCTGCCAGAGCTGGAGGAGGTCACACTTGTTGGTAAGACCTCATTCACATGAATGTCAGAGACATAGTGAGAAGAGGTGGTTGACTTGCATTTTTTATCACCCCCCCAACCACCTACCAGGAATATGATATGAAGGGGAGAAGATAATAGTGAATCCCTGTGAGTCTACAAAAATACAATTTTATTTAATTGATTTTACATTTATGACAATATTAAAAAGTCCCCTAATAATATAAAATGCCTCTCTTCTTCTCCATAGATATACGCAGTTGGTGGCTTTGATGGTCAGAGTAGGTTGGCCACAATGGAACGGTACAGCTTGTTCACCAATACCTGGACTACTACCACACCCATGTTGGAAGCTGTGAGCTCTGCGGGGGTGGTCAGCTGTATGAAGAAGCTCTATGTCATTGGTGGAGCAGTAGATGATCATCAGTGCACAGACAAGGTAATCTACAGTTTTAATATTCAAATAGATTATGTAATGAAGTCAGTTATGTTTGAATGTTTATTGCAGGGTCTCTGAACCAGGGTTCCATGAAACCCAATAGTTCCTCCAGAGTTTACTAGGGGTTCTTTATGCAATGAGCAATCTTTACCTCTCACATAAGTTCCCACTGACACCACTGATCTTTTTCGCTATCTGTAAGAGGGTAATTCTTCCCAAAGACCATTGTGGTTTTGTATACTTTTCTATTTAGTATGGTGAGGACTGAAAAAAGTAAAGACATACCTGTATACATTCTTTTTTTTTTCAGTCAGTCAATATTTTTATGAATATTTAGTATTTTTGTTTTCAAAGAATGGGTGAAAGAGGCCTTCGCGCTGCTAAAAAAATATTGTATCCAAAAACAAGAATAAACAAGAATAATAAAAATAATGATCAAAATGAATAACAAGTCAATAAAAAGTGCTAATGGTGAATCAAAACCTGCTGCAATACCTAATCGTGTTCACAATACACTAAACAAAGATAAGTAAATAAATGGTGATCTTGCGCAGCCTACAACTACAGCTAACAATAAATGCTGAAGCCCCAAAAACTGGTAGAAAACTGCAAAAAATGATTTCAAATAGATAAATGGTTCAAGTCCATATGTTGATAGAAATTGAAGACTTCACCAGTATATATTCTCACTAAATCCAATAGAGAATGTGCATCCGGTAAGAAACGTGCTCACAGAACTCTCACCTCAAATCTGTGTATAAACAGCATCCAAATGATGTAGATAGCCATTAACCTTCCCCAAACTCTATTCCACAATCCTCCACTACGGCGTCTCCGTCTTTGTGTGCATCTCCTGGTATCTTACACCCGGTCCTTAAGCCCAGTAATGGACACAGTGTGTCTGACCCTGTATGCTCCGCTGGTGGTAAAAATCACAAAAGGAGGGGAAGGAAAAATGCCTCCAATAGTGTAGTAAGTTAAAAAACTTAAAATACTTTATTAAAGTGCTAAAGCTTGGACTCTTATATCAGCAACGATTTTTAAAAGCATATAGAATAAAAGCATAGCGTTGTTTCACCTTCTCACTTCACTTCCGGTATCCGGTCTGCGTCCACTTCTGGCCACTCCCTACGTGTTACGTCACACACGTGACTTCATCAGGGATACTGGATTGGCTGTTGTGAACTTCCTTATAAATAACAGAAACCAGAAGTGCTAGTGCAGCCATTTAATTGTTGTCCACTAAATCCATAATGGTGCGGCCATTTTTTTGGTTGTCTATATGTAAAACGTGAATAGCGACCATTTTCTCGTTGTTCAAAACCACTCGGAACTAATCTAACCACCAACCATTAATTAGTTGACTACAACAGAAACAAATATGGCACTTCCGCTGGGTTTAAGAAAAACCAAGGATCCTTACTAGAAAAAAAACGTATATATCTAAAATATAGAAAAAAATATATAAAACCGACTAAAATGATCGTAAATAAAAATTAACATGTTAAAACCATAACCATAAAATTGGGCAATAACTAGATGGGTCATACAATCTATAATTAAATATTTGTTAATATGACCTCACATACATGGAAAAAATGTAAAATATGTATACTGTATGTCAAATCTAATAGTTGCATACTGGAAATGAGGCAATAAAAAGGGTCAACAAATCTATACAGTAAAATCATTAAAAATTACTAATAAAACAATTGAGGTCAAACTTTACATTTAAACCTTCAGGTGTAAGAGTTCTCATAGTGTGTATCCATCTTCACTCTTTTTGACTCATGGATCTGATCTTATGGCTACCTCTCCATGACCTATTATAGCTTTCAATACCCCAGAGCTCCTGGCATGTCTGCCATGCTGATGAAAAAATAAACCAATGGGTGTTTTAACCTTTCCATACTACCAACACTAACTCAAAGAAATACGTCTATACACATTAAGAGATACTGTATTAGCATGTCCTCTGTATTTCCTTCCATCTTGCATTTTGTGGGAAAATTGTAATCCTTCAGCATTATGATAAAAGTTGTATATCTTGTCTTCCAGGTTCAGTGTTATGATCCTGTAGAGGATAAATGGACCTATAAGTCTCCAGCCCCATTCTGCAAGGACTGTATCAGTGCGGTTGAGCAAGATGGGATGATTTATGTTGTCGGAGGGTTAATGAGCACCATCTTCAAATACCAGCCAGAGTCAGATGTGTGGAGCGAGGCGGCTGCATTACCTGGTGTACTGGTGAGAACAGGCACAATGCAAGACAGACGCCACAACACTGGACTTAGAAATGTATAATAAAAAGTGCAAGAGAGGTGCCGCAAAGAAGGGACAGCTTTCCCTTGATCAGCATTATGTGTCACCATGGTGCAGACTGGCCACCTGCCTCATAACAACCATTGAAGATCTAGAGCCAGGACGCATGGTGTCCTGCCTGCACCATGGCAAATAATGATGCTGATGCCTCCTGCATTTAGGAGAGGACCGAGTGCATCTCTATCCAGACCTGCTCCACCTCCTGCCTTCTTCTATACTGCTGAAGTAAGGTAGGGCTCTGATGGGATAGGGGAGATTCTGTGATGGGGAACTCCAATGTGTTGGGTGGACCCTGATGTATGGGGTGGCATCTAATGGGAATGGTGTGGCTTCTGATGTGATTAGAGGTTTTTATAATGGGGGGGGGAGACTCTGATGTAAAAGGGGAACCTCTAGTGTAAAGGGGGGACCTCTGATATGATGGGGGAACCCCTGCTGTCCCAGGAGGCAGAGTGCATTTGGTATCACACCACCTGTGACAGGAGCAGGCGCTATACAGGAAGAATTGGCTCTGCTCTCTACTGCAGCCACTTGCTCCCTCTAGCGCCGACTGCATTCATACTGATGATCAGGGATGGTGGGTCGGGATCCTACGATCTGGGCTTGCCAACCCACCATCGCAGAGCAGGAGGTGGTGGGACACATCTGGTGGTTGGGCCCTGGTCTAGATGATGCCGAATGCCCTCCAGCCAGAAAATGAGCCTCTGTCTGACTTGCTGCAGCTTTGTAAGAAGCTCACAGTGTGCAGTGAAATCAGAGTAAGCCATTTCAGTACAGGAGAGGAGAATGGGCAACTGTGCAAGACTGAAAGTTGGAGTTCAGCTGTAATAAAACAATGTCTCTCTTGTTCTGCAGGAAAGCTGCGGGGTGACGGCCTGCGGAGGGAAGATCTATATTATGGGCGGTAGAGATGGGAACGGCGAAGGGACAGTGAAAATGTTTGTTTACGATCCAAGGACAAATATGGTTTCCGAGGGGCAGCCACTGCTACGCGGCATCAGTAACCACGGATGTGTCACAGTTCTGCGGAGACAGAGCATATGACTGAGCTGACCAATCACAGGAGAGGATTCAAAGAGAGAGTGGGTGCTAACAGAGGTCAAGAGGGACAGTCACCACTGGAGCGATCATGTTATTTTTGTTCTATGGACCAAGAAATGGACATCGTGAACACCGGGCTGGGCTAGGTGTAGACATATAGACTCAGAGTCATTATACATTAACAAATCAAGGCAAGGAACATGACAATGGAATGGGGACCTTTATAACATGTAATGCATTCTATTGCTACCCGGCTAATGGTGGCCATAGGTGACTTGATCCCAAGTGTATTAGCCTATTTTGGGGGTTATTGTAGGGGATGGTCACTTCTGCAGCAGTGTATTGCTCTGAGAAAATGCCCAGCTTGCTGAAAAATCTCAATGCCTCCTTACAGGTAGGGTAACCACGGCATGTGCTGCTTCAGTCCATTGAGTGAGCCAAACCAGAAACAACAGCAAGAACATCTCTTGGATTCAGGGAGAGATCTGCTTATCTTTGACAAGCCTTATTCACTGATACAAAGGGGTGTATCTATAAAAGTATTTGTTCTAAAAATTATTTGCTATTCATTCTTGAACATTCATTCTGTGTGAATGCAAAAACAAATGTGATTAGGTTATTTTTCTTTTCAGGTTGAATACTAGTTGTTTATACAAAATAGAGCTAATAAGGGAAAATACCCCATTATGGCCACTAGTTGGAGCCAACGATCATAATAAGCTGTCATGATGGAAAAGTCAGGAACAAACTATAAGAGGGTGTCAGGTCCTTGGCTGTTCCTCCATAGTAGGAAAAACGTCAAAAAAAAAGCTTGGCTATATTGAATTATTTCAACATTTGTTCATTAAAACGGAGTTCCGTTAATTCGGAAAGTGGAGGGCACTTCGCACATGCACAGTAGGGAACTGGCTGTGAAGCCAAAAGGCTTCACTGCCGGTAACCCTTACTACAAATGGCGGTGTCATCTTTAAAAGTCCCAACTAATCTAAGTAGGGCCTGTGGCCCCTTATTTATATATTTAATTGAAACTTTCTTTTGTTAACACTGCATGCTTGTCGTTGTTTTGTATATAGTGGATGAATTATTTAATTTAAAAAAAAATGTATGCACTTATGTTGTATTTGTGTTCAATAAAAGCCTTCAGTTTAACCATTTGCGTACAGGGCACTTACACCCCCTTCCTGCCCAGGCCATTTTTCAGTTTTCAGCGCTGTCACACTTTGAATGACAATTGCCCGGTCATGCTACACTGTACCCAGATGACATTTTTTATCATTTTCTTCACACAAATAGAGCTTTCTTTTGGTAGTATTTCTTTCGCTGCTGTTTTTTTATTTATTTATTTTTTATTAAAAAGACCAAAAAACTTGAAAAAAACTTTTTTTTACTTAGTTTCTGTCAGTAAATGTAAGTTTTCTCCTTCCCTGATGTGAGCTGATGAGGCGGCACTGATAGGCACTGATAGGCTGAACTGGTGGGCATTGATGAGTTGGCACTTATGGGCACTGATTAGGTGTCGCTGATGAGGAGGCACTAATATGCTGCACTTATGGGCACTGATAGGTGGCACCGATGGGCACTCATTGGCACTGATAGGTGGTACTGGTGGGTACTGATAGTTGGCACTGGTGGGCACTGATAGGCGTTACTGATGGGCATTGATGGGTGGCCCTGATGGGCGACACTGATGGGCATTGATGGGCAGCACTGATAGGCGGGACTGATAGCCAGCACGGACTGGCATCACTAATGGGCACTGATTGGTGGCACTTGTGGGCTCTGATTGCTGGCAGTGGTGGGCACTGGTTCCTGGCACTGGTGGACACTCATCGCTGGCACTGATTTGTGGCTCTGGTTGTCCCTATTGTAATCAGTGCACTGATTACATGTGTAGATGTCTCCTCTGAGAAGATGCCGCTGATTGGCTCTCCTTGCCACACACTCTGTCAGTGTGAGGCGAGGAGCACCGATTATCGGCATCCACGTGTTTACATGTGACCGGCTGTGATTGGACAAAGCTGATCACATGGTTAAAGAGCCGCGGACGTGGCTCTTTACAGAGATCGGGGGTCACGCCGCGTACTATGCCGCAGACCTCGTCCCAGAACGAGAGCCGCAACGCCCCACCATCATTTGACGGTGGGCGGCAGCAACTAGTTAATGTAATTAATCATTGAAAGTTGATAACCTATAAAACTTGTTTTTGGGTATAGGTTTTACCACCTGCCTACAGGGCACTTTTACCCCCTTCCTGCCCAGGCTCATTTTCAGATTTCAGCGCTGTCGCACTTTGAATGACAATTGCGCTGTCATGCAACACTGTACCTATCTGGAATTTTTATAATTTTTTTTCAGACAGATCTTTCTTTTGGTGGCGTTTTATCGCCACTCGTTTTTTTACATTTTTTGCTAAACAAAAAAACTTTTCTTTGTTTCTGTTAGAAAAATCTTTGCAAATAAGTAATTTTTCATCTTCACTTATCTGCTTATTTACTACTGTGTTTCCCTGAAATAAGCCTGGGTCTTACAGTATATTAATCTTGGCAACAAAAGACCCAGTAGGGCTTATTTTCGGGGTAGGTCTTACCATATATCGTGCTGTCTTCTCTCCCTTCCTGCCTGTCAGGAATCCCCAGTTTGAACAAAGTTAAAATGCCCAAATCCTCTCGGTTACATTAGCACACAATGTGTGTGCCCCTGCAATCCAACGGTGCCAAACACCTCAGCTCTGCTCTCCTCCACCTCTCCCAGCTGCCAGCGGGGGAGCCCGGCCCCCTCTTCTACGCAATTCTCAGAGCGGGAAAGAGAGCACATCTGCATGTGAAGAAAAAAAGATCTGTAAATACTTTGTGGAGACAGGAGTATGCATACCACATACCACACATATGACATGTTGATTGATTGCAGAGGCTCTGCACTGAAACTACCGTATCTTCCATAACCTGCAGAAGCTCTGCAGGGAGGGCCGAGATCCCCTGCCAACAGCCAGGAGAAGAGGAGGAGACCAGTGGGGAGATCAGCTGAGCGCCGCTCTGTACCATAGGCACCTGACACCACTAGATCAGAGACACAAACATAGCACACTGCCGTAACAGAGAGGATTATACCGTAGGAGTACACAAGCACCTCAAGCTACAACTTATTTTTGGGGTAGGGCTTATATTGTAGCCCTTCTGGAAAATGGCGCTAGGTCTTATTTTCAAGGAAACGCAGTATATGGTTAAAAGTTTGTGATATTATGTGTTGATATATTCTCCTGTAACCCTACCCCTGCCCCCTTTTTGTTTCTACTAGATAATACAGCCCCCTAGCTAGAGATTCCCGGTGTTTTTTCCGATTACCGCTACCCAACGGAAGTAACTTCTCAACCAGAAAATTCTTACTGCGCATGCACTATGCGTTCCACGGCGTTATGTGTTACAAACACTTCATGATCTTACAGGTAGCGGTCATCTGATAGAACACCCATGCGGACATCTTGCTACACTCAGCTACGTCATTCATTTCCGAGTCATTTTAGCAATAAAGTGAGTACATAAATAAATATAGTATATTGACATCTGTGATGCTATTTGGATGTTTCATTTTCCATATGGTGATTGGTTATATCAAAATTACTGTTCATAAAATCATATAGTGGACTCAATCCACTAAAACATATAGATGAATAAAAAGTGCTTCTATGTTCATATACAGTCATTGCCGAAATTGTTGGCACCCCAGAAATTTTTCCAGAAAATCAAGTATTTCTCACAGAAAAGTATTGCAGTAACACATGTTTAGCTATACACATGTTTATTCCCTTTGTGTGTATTGGAACACAACAAAAAAAGGGAGGAAAAAAAGCAAATTGGACATAATGTCACACACAATTCCAAAAATGGGCTGGTCAAAATCCTTGGCACCCTTTCAAAATTGTGGATAAATAAGATTGTTTCAAGCATGTGATGCCCCTTTAAACTCACCTGGGGCAAGTAACAGGTGTGGGCAATATAAAAATCACACCTGAAAGCAGATAAAAAGGAGAGAAGTTCACTTAGTCTTTGCATTGTGTGTCTGTGTGTGCCACACTAAGCATGGACAACAGAAAGAGAAGAGAACTGTCTGAGGACTTGAGAACCAAAATTGTGGAAAAATATCAATAATCTCAAGGTTACAAGTCCATCTCCAGAGATCTAGATTTGCCCTTGTCCACAGTGCACAACGTTATCAAGAAGTTTGCAACCCATGGCACTGTAGCTAACCTCTCTGGGCGTGGATGTACGAGAAAAATTGAGGAAAGGTTGAAACGCAGGATAGTCTGGATGGTGGATAAGCAGCACCAAACAAGTTCCAAAGAAATTCAAGCTGTCCTACAGGCTCAGGGAGCATCAGTGTCAGCGTGAACTATCCGTCGACATTTAAATGAAATGAAACACTATGGCAGGGGGACACAGGAGGACCCCACTGCTGACAGAGAGACATAAAAAAGCAAGACTACAGTTTGCCAAAATGTACTCGAGTAAGCCAAAATCCTTCTGGGAAAATGTCTCGTGGACAGATGAGACCAAGATAGAGCTTTTTGGTAAAGCACATCATTCTACTGTTTACCGAAAACAGAATGAGGCCTACAAAGGAAAGAACACAGTACCTACAGTGAAATATGATGGAGGTTCAATGATGTTTTGAGGTTGTTTTGCTGCCTCTGGCACTGGGTGCCTTGAATGTGTGCAAGGCATCATGAAATCTGAGGATTACCAAAGGATTTTGGGTCACACTGTAGAGCCCAGTGTTAGAAAGCTGGGTTTGCATCCAAGATCTTGGGTCTTCCAGCAGGACAATGACTCCAAAGCTATGTCAAAAAGCACCCAGAAATGGATGGCAACAAAGTTCTGGAGAGTTCTAAAGTGGCCAGCAATGAGTCCAGATCTAAATCCCTTTGAACACCTGTGAAGAGATCTTAAAATTGCTTTTGGGAAAAGGCGCCCTTCCAAAAAGAGAGACCTGGAGCAGTTTGCGAAGGAAGAGTGGTCCAAAATTCTGGGTGAGAGGTGTAAGAAGCTTATTGATAGTTATAGGAAGTGACTGATTTCAGTTAATTTTTCCAAAGGGTGTGCAACCAAATATTAAGTTAAGGGTGCCAAGAATTTCTACCAGCCCATTTGTGGAGTTTTGTGGGACATTATGTCCAATTTGCTTTTTTCCTCCTTTTTTTGTTTTGTTCCAATACACACAAAGGGAATACACATGTGTATAGGAAAACATGTGTTACTGCAATACTTTTCTGTGAGAAATACTTGATTTTCTGGAAAAATGTCTGGGGTGCCAACAATTTCGGCCATTACTGTATGTCATCCAATTATTTCAATTCAAAAGTGCTTCTAAAGTCCATGCGATTTGGAAACAGCTGTGTAGATAATCCAAAGCAAGCCACAGTGATCACACTCAGGTGCTCCCCCCTAGGTATTAAACGCTCACCTCTGAGCGTGTGACTTTGCACTTAAGCTTAGTCAATACACGCCTGTGAACCACCCCTGGGGCTCTGCAGTTTTAGGCCGGGTTCACACCGCTGCGATGCGGGAACGCCGCGAATCCGCAGCGTTTTCCCGCATCGCACACCTCCCGCCGGCAGTTCACACTGCCCTATGTGGACGGCTGGGAGTGTCAATGATATGTAAATGACACCCCCAGATCCGTCCGCATATCGCAGTGCGATCTGCCGACTCGCACAGGAATCGGATCGCATGGTGTGAACCCCCATGCGATCCGATTCTGTTGCGGACCAAAAAAAGGGTCCCGTGCGAGTTTGCTGCGGGAGCGATGCGAATTCAGCCATACTATCTGTATGGCTGAACTCGCATCGCTACGGAGATCGGATGTGATTTGCGGTGCGAATCACATCCGGATCTCCCCCCGCAGCAGTGTGAACCCAGCCTTAACCAGACTCCTGGACTCGTCAGCACTATACCTCGGTTGAGTAAAAAAGGTCTGGATGGTGTAATAACGTTTTAACAGTTTATTAATCACATAAGGGGGGAGCAACTGAGTGTGATCACTGTGACTTGCTTTGGATTATCTACACAGCAGTTTCCAAATCGCATGGACTTTAGAAGCACTTTTGAATTGAAATAATTGGATGACATATATGCACATAGAAGCACTTTTTATTCATCTATATGTTTTAGTGGATTGAGTCCACTATATGATTTTATGAACAGTAATTTTGATAGAACCAATCACCATATGGATGCACGTTATAGCACTTGGTACTAGTGTGATTATTTATTTTCATTTATATGTTCACTTTTAAGTATTCATAACTATTTGTTGCACTATTGCAACTTTTTACAGTGACTAGTTACTGAATGTATCACGGTGTGTGATTCACACTCATATTTGCACTTTGGTCATCACATATATATAATGTGAAGAGTAGGGATGAGCTTCGTGTTCGAGTTGAACATACGTTCGACTCGAACATCGGCTGTTCGCCCGTTCGGCGAATACCGAACCTTTCTGGGCCGTTCGCGCCCAAATTCATGTGGCGCTCACGGCCCACAATGCACTGCACCATCGCAGTGCATTGCTGGCTCATGATTGGCCAAGCATGCACTGTTGACCCCGCATGCTTGGCCAATCACAGCGCCGGCAGCGAGGAGAGCCATGATTGGCCACAGGCAGGATGCCTGTGGCCAATCGTAGCTTAGGCTGTGTAGTACACACCCCACACTATATAAGGCCGCCAGCGCGGCGGCCTTGTGTAGTGTGTTGGCGTCTGTAGGAGTTAGTGGGTGTTCTGTGTACCTTCAACACAGTATACACCATTCGTTATCGGACGATTTTGCGTTCTTGTTCTTCTGTAGTGCAGTATACACCATTATATCCACCTGTATAGCTAGCTATCTTGCTCTTTTTAAATAGAGCTTGCAGTCAGCTGTAGGAGATTGAGCGTGCTGTCTGCGTGCCCTGACCGCAGAATACACCGTTATATCCACCTATATAGCTAGCTATCTTGCTCTTTTTAAATAGACCTTGCAGTCAGTTGTAGGAGATTCTGCGTGCCCTGACCGCAGAATACACCGTTATATCCACCTATATAGCTAGCTATCTTGCTCTTTTTAAATAGAGCTTGCAGTCAGCTGTAGGAGATTGTGCGTGCTGTCTGCGTGCCCTGACCTCAGTATACACCGTTATATCCACCTACATAGCTCTTCTCTAATTGAGCCATCTGCCATCTGCAGGAGTGGGTGTTGTGTGTGCCTCCAGCACAATATACACTACCCAATTGATGGTTTTACCATCTCCCTTCAGGCCATTACCATGTCTGGAAGGCCAGCAAGGAGAGACAGACAGGCGCGAGTCGATAAAAGATGGCAAGCAGGCTCTGTGTCTAGAGACAACAGTGCTGGTCGTGGATGCGGTGCATCGTCATCATCAGCACGTGGCCATGGGACACGCTTGTCCTTCTTTTCGGCAGCTGGACATGTTGAGCTGCAACATCCCGAAGACTTGGTAGAGTGGATGACCAAGCCCTCTTCATCCTCCTCATCCTCTCTCACCCAGGCTCAGGGTACTAGCAAAGCAGCTGCCAACGCATCGTCTTCCCTCCTCTCAATGTCATCATCAGTGACTCCTTCCCTAGACCCACCACGTCCTCCTGAGGAGTCTCCTGAACTCTTTGAGAACATGCTCCAGGAGGATACCCAGTGTTTTGTAGGCTCTGATGATGATACTCAGCTAGAGGAAAGCAGTAGCGTGAGCGCAGAAAGAGGGGATGCTCAAGAAGGACAGCAATCTGGCAGTCATATTCCACAAGCTGCAGCATACTGCCAGGTTTGCTCCAGCGATGAAGAGGGAGGGGATGATGAGGGCACTGACTCCACGTGGGTGCCTGGTAGGAGAGAGGAGGAGGAGGAGGCACATGTCCAACGAGGCAGGATGCCCTCCGGGGGCCAGCTTAGGGGCAGCACACCAACTGAATCACACCGCAGAGCTCCGCCTGTGCAGGGCGCTGCCTCTGCGCGTTATTCTAAAAGTTCTTTGGTGTGGGCCTTTTTTGAGACGAGTGCATCAGATCGCACCGCTGCTATTTGCAACATATGTCTCAAGCGTATCTCACGTGGCCAAAACATCAGCCGCTTGGGCACCACATGCTTGACCAGACATATGTTGACCTGCCATGCAGCTCGTTGGCAAGCGTACCTCAAAGACCCACACCAAAGAACAAAGCGGACCTCTCCTTCCTCCTCATCAGCTGGGATCTCCAACCCCACTAGACCTTCAGTCCTCTCTGAAACCTGCTCTGAGAGGAATGAAGATGTAGAATTAGGTGTGTCACAGCCAAGTGCTTCCGGGTACTCTGCTAGCAGTACACCCACGTCCGATTATAGCAGGCAAATGTCCCTGCCCCAGCTGCTGGACCGCCGAAAGAAGTTCACTCCCAGCCATCCACATGCCCAGCGGTTGAATGCTAGCTTGGCTAAATTGCTAGCACTTCAACTGCTGCCTTTTCAGTTGGTAGACTCTGCCCCCTTCCGTGAGTTTGTACAATGTGCGGTTCCTCAGTGGCAGGTCCCGAAACGCCACTTTTTCTCACGGAAGGCGATTCCGGCTCTCTACCGGCATGTGGAAGGCAATGTCCTTGCCTCGCTGGACAGGGCGGTCAGCGGTAAGGTGCATATTACCGCTGACTTATGGTCCAGCAGGCATGGACAGGGACGTTACCATTGGGTCACTCTTCTGGCAGCTGGGAAGGATGCAGGACAAGGTGCAGTAGTGTTGGAGGTTGTTCCGCCACCACGCCTCCAAAATGCTACTATTGGTTGTGACACACCTCTCTCCTCCACCCCCTCCTCTTCTTCTTCCTCCATGGCCTCTTCCAGTGCTCTGTCCTCAGAACCAGCGGTGCTCCATAGGCGTTCCAGGGGCTACGCAAGTACGCAGGCAAAACGATGCCATGCTGTGCTTGCGCTGGTTTGTTTGGGGGACAGGAGCCACACTGGGGCAGATGTTTTGTCAGCTCTGCAGGGGCAGGCCGAGAGGTGGTTGACGCCACGCCAGCTTAAGCTAGGAATGGTGGTTTGCGACAATGGCACCAACCTCCTCTCTGCCCTCCGACAGGGACAACTGACCCATGTGCCCTGTGTGGCTCACGTCCTTAACCTGGTGGTGCAGCGGTTCTTGGGCAGGTACCCGGGCTTACAGGATGTCCTGAAGCAGGCCAGGAAAGACTGTGTGCATTTCCGCGGATCATTTAATGCCTGTGCTCGGCTAGCTGAGCTCCAAAAGGAGTTGAACCTGCCCAAGAACCGCCTTATATGTGACAAGCCCACCAGGTGGAACTCGACGTTGGCCATGCTGCAGCGGCTGCACACGCAGCAGAGGGCCATCAATGAGTACCTGTGCAACTACGGCACCAGGACAGGGTCAGGGGAGCTTGGTTTTTTCTCACCACGCCAGTGGGGCATGAGCAGGGATGCATGCACTGTCCTGTCACCGTTTGAGGAGGCCACAAGGATGGTGAGCAGTGACAGTGCATGCATCAGTGACACTGTACCTCTTGTCCACCTCTTGGAGCATACGGTGCGTGGAATAATGGACAGGGCACTTTAGGCAGAACAGAGGCAGGAAGAGGAGGACTTCCTTGCCTCTGAAGGCCCCCTTTATCCAGACAGTGTTCCTTCTGTGCCACCCATCACACAGGAAGAGGATGAGGAGGAGGAGGAGGATGATTGTGTCAGCATGGAGGTGGAGGCTGGCACTCAGCATCAGCAGCAGCAGCAGTCTTGTAGGAATGATTTACAGTCCCAACAAACCCCTGGACTTGTACGTGGCTGGGAGGAGGTAGCTGCGGATCATGTTGTCCTTAGTGACCCAGAGGACTCTGGACCGAATGCCTCAGCTAACCACTGCATGGCCTCTCTGATCCTGCAAAGCCTGCGGAAGGATCCTCGTATTCTTCGGATCAAGGAGAGGGACCATTACTGGCTGGCCACTCTCCTTGATCCACGGTACAAGGGTAAGGTTGCCGACCTTATCTTGCCATCGCAGAGTGAGCAGAGGATGAGACATCTCCAGGAGGCCTTGCAGAAAGGTCTGTGCAACGCGTTCCCAGAGACTGGGAGGTTACAAACTCCTGGTCCTGGACAACGTGTTGCTGAGGCATCGGTCAGAAGGAGCGGTGGAGAAGGTGGCCGTCTGACCGATGCGTTCAGACAATTTTTTAGTCCGCAGCCCCAAGGTATGATCGGTTCCAGCAACCATCGCCAGCGTCTGATTTACATGGTACAGGAATACCTAGGGGCAAGGTCAGACTTGGACACCTTCCCCACCGAAAATCCTCTGGCTTACTGGATCTTGAGGATGGATCACTGGCCAGAGCTTGCACAGTATGCAATTGAGCTACTGGCCTGTCCTGCATCCAGCGTTCTTTCGGAACGCACCTTCAGTGCTGCTGGTGGCTTTGTTACAGATCACAGGGTGCGCCTGTCCACCGACTCAGTTGATCGACTGACCTTCATCAAGATAAATCAGTCTTGGATCACCCACAGCTACCAAGCACCTGAAGCTGATGTAACCGAATAATTTTTTTGAAATATCACATCCCTTCAAGACTGCCTATGCTGATGCTGAGTGACTGTCCTGTTATGTTGATTGTCTATCCTCTTCCTCCTCCGCTGATATGTTGGAAGAACATTTTTGGATTCTGGGTGATGCCACCAGCCCAATTTTTCAGCCCCTGTTTAACAGGGGCGTTTAATTACAACTTTTGATGCAATGCTTTGCGACAGGGCTCATTCCTGCACCACAACTAGAGTATATGGGAGAGGTTGCAGTGTTGTGGCACCAGCACCAGTGCCTAGGGCCCCATTTTTCAGCCCTTGTTTAACAGGGGCATTTAATTAAAATTTTTGATGCAATGCTTTGTAGCAGGGCTCATTCCTGCACCACAACTAGAATATATGGGAGAGGTTGCAGTGTCGTGGCACCAGCACCAGTGCCTAAGGCCCAATTTTTCAGCCCCTGTTTAACAGGGGCATGTAATTACAATTCTTGATATAATATTTCACAGCAGGGCCCGTTCCTGTGCCCACCAAGAGTAACTGTGAGGACTTATAGTGTTGTGGCACCAGCACCACACCCACCAAAGGCCCAATTTTTCTACCACTGTTCAACAATGGCATGTAATTACAATACTTGATATAATCGTTCACAGCTGGGCGCTCCAGCGACCACCAAGAGTCACTTTGAGGGCTTACAATGTTGTGGCAACACCAACACCTTGTTCCACCATTTCTGCAGAGCATATAGGTCAGGCCCCTACTTTCAAACATCCAACTTACAAATGTCTCCTACTTGCAAACGGAAGGAAACAACAGGAAGTGAGATGAAAAAAGACGGACGGCAAAACAAATTATACAGGGGTGATAACCCTTCCCTATGTTTTCCAAAAAGCTTAAAAATAGATTTTTTTGACTGGAGCTACACTTTAAAAATGTACCAGTTGAAAATTACAAACAAATTCTACTTAACACAACAAACCTACACAGTCCCTGTCTTGTTTGCACCGCCTGTATACTGCTGTTCTGAGTATATAGGGCCTGGGGGCCACACGTATTTCCTTTTTTTAATATGGGTACGGGGTTCCCCTTAATATCCGTACAAGACCCAAAGGGGCTGGTAATGGGGGGGGTGGGGGGCTACCCATGCCATTTTTCTCAATGATTTTCATCCATATTGCCGGAACCAGATATAACATTAAAATCGCAAGCAGTTTTAAATGATGTTATTTCCGTTAAATGTAATTTTGTGCAGGGACTGTTCTAAACACGGGAAACACGTGGCACTTCACAGGCATACTATAGACACCCCCCAGGCACGATATTTAAAGGAATATTTCACTTTTTTTTTCACTTTAATCGTCATTAAAATCAGTGCTCCTGCCAAAACGGCCATTTTTAAAAACATTTTAGGCATTGACCCATGTCCCCTGGGGCAGGAGCCAGGTCCCCAAACCCTTTTTAGGACAGTATCTTGCATATTAGCCATTAAAATTAGCACTTTTAATTTCGAACGTTCGAGTCCCATAGACTTCAATGGGGTTCTAAAGTTCGTACGAATTTGCGGTCCGTTCGAAAGTTCTGGTGCAAACCGAACCGGGGGGTGTTCGGCTCATCCCTAGTGAAGAGTATATTTGAAAGCGCAGCGTATACATTTTTTGTAAAAAAGTCATTTTTCTCATGCACTGATGGGCACTCATTAGGTGGCACTAATGAGGAGGCATGAATATGCCACACTTATGGCCACTGGTAGGTGGCACTGATATGTGGGACCAATGAGCACTGATGGGGCACTGATGGGTGGCACTGGTGGGCACAGGTGAGCTGCTGAGTGAACAAGTTGCCCTACTCCTCATACAGACTGGGGGTGGGGGGGGATTTACTAAAGCTGGTGCACTCAAAATATAGTTCAGCTGTGCATGGTAGCCAATCAGCTTCTAATTTTAGCTTGTTCAGTTAGACTTTGACAATAAAACCTGGAAGCTTATTGGTTCCCATGCAGAGTTGCACAAGATTTTGCACTCCAGTTTAGGTAAATACCACCCAGGATGTCAAGCAGTATATCTTTTATTTTATTAAATTTTTTTTAAAAAGCAATATTTGAGACAGAACAGTTTGCAAACTCATGGCCATCGCACCTATACTGTATGAGCTTGTTGGACTTCTCCTGGGTATTAGTGCGCAGTAGCACCCTTTATAGTTTTAACAACCGCTACACTTCTGGGAAGGTGTATCACAAGATATTGGAGTGTGCCTGTGGGACTTTGTGTCCATTCAGAGAAGACATGACCTGACAAAGGCCATTTCAATTTATCCCAAAAGCGCTCAGTAGGGTTGAGGTCAGCGTTTTGTTCAAAGACACCAGCCATTCTCGACCAAGGTTCCTCTGGAAGTTACCAGGGATGAGTTGAGCTGCAATGCTCAGTATGGTCGAGATCTGTGCAGGCCACTTGAGGTCCTTTACACCACTTGAAGCCACTTGATATACACCAGCCATTTTCAAACGGGGTTCCTCTGGAAGTTGCTAGGGTTGAGTTGAGCTGCAGTGCTCAGTAGGGTCGAGATCTGTGCAGTCCGCTTGAGGTCCTCTACACCAGTGGTCCCCAACCTTTTTGGCACCGGGGACCGGCGTAGTTGAAGAAAATTGTGCCAAGGCCCAGTGGGGTGTATGCAGCTTTTCGCGGGCAATTTATCGGGGCGATGGCTGGCGTTGGCGCTTCAATCATCCCAGCACCATCATTGATATGATGTTAGGATGATTGAAGTGCATTATTTCTATTATTACATTGTAATATATAATGAAATAGTTCAACTCACCATAACGCAGAATGTGCCAGAGTGTCACTTTCCATGTCGCCTGTCATCAGATGCAGATTGTCACTTTCCACGTCGCCTGCCTTCAGATGCAGCTTGTCACTTGCCGCATCACTTGTCACCAGAAGCATTTTGTCCCTTGCCACGTTGCCTGGCACCAGATGCTTTTTTGTCCCTTGCCATGTCACCTGCCACCAGATGCAGCTTGTCCCTTGCCATGTCACCTTGCCACGTCACCTACCACCAGATGAAGATTGTCACTTGCCATGTCGCCTGCCTTCATATGCAGCTTGTCACTTGCCACGTCATCTGCCACCAGATGCATTTTGTCCCTTGCCACGTCACCTGCCACCAGATTTGGATTGTCACTTGCCACGTCCCCTTCCATCAGATGCAGCTTGTCATTTGCGAGGTTGCCTGCTATCAGATGCAGCTTGTCATTTGCCACGACACCTGCCACCAAATGTGGATTGTCACTTGCCACCACATGACTGTTGTCACTGCAGTGGTGGCAGCACAGGTGTGCACATTAGTTCAAGCCTGGACCAGTGTAATGCCGCGCTGTGTCAGCAGAGGAGCAGTAAAGCTGGTGGGCAGTGAGAGATGATCTCATCTCTCTGTTCCCCCGCCTCACCTCCAGCATTATAGCATCCCCCTGTGAGCGCGGAAGAGCGGCGATGCGGGCAGTTGGAGATGATCTCATCTCTCTGCTCGCTCGCCTCCGTATAGCGGCCCTGCTGTGAGCGCGTAACAGCGGTGATGCGGGCGGGCGGTGAGAGATGATGTCATCTCTCTGCCTGCTCCGCCGCCGCTCATCAGATACAGTGCAGCCTTCGCGGCCCGGCTGCAAGCAGGCCACGGCCCGGCAGTGGGCCGCGGCCCGGGGGTTGATGACCCCTGCTCTACACCACTTGAGGCCACTTGATATACACCAGCCATTTTCAAAATGGGGTTCCTCCAGAAATTGCTAGGGGTGAGTTGAGCTGTGGCTAATTAACCTCATATTTGGTGGTGCTGCCATGAATCCAGGTCCATTGTCACCTGGCAAAGCCAGCAACATGACACCAATGAACTTTTTAGCTGTCTATGAGGGTGGCATTCTGACCAACACTGCATAGCTGCATTTTTGCTACTGACCACCATGGTTCTTGATGAAATGGTTTTAGTAAGGGTTTCTTGTGCACTGAAAATGATTTTAGTGGTTCCTCTGGGGTAAAGCGGTAGAGAAAAGCTGCTCTACACCAGACTGGTTAAAGAGGAAGTAAACCCTGATGAGTTTACTTCCTCTTTCATTCCCTGCAAAGGCAAAGCATAATGGACTACTATGCATCGCATAGTAGCCCATTATGTGTCACTTACCTGACACAGGAGCCAGCAAAGTCGCCGCTGTCCCCTGTAGTCCACCGCATCCATCTTGTTGGTGGGGTCTCGCAGCTCCGCCGCTGTCATTCGGCGAAGCCGCGATGACGTCACTCCCGCGCATGCGCACGGGAGCCGACACGCGCGGCAGGTCCGTCGCTGAGAATGCTGCGCTCAGTGCGCCTGCGCGCCGCTGTCTACGGCGCATGCGCCGTAGACAGCGGTGCCTGTTTTCGGGCAAATATCTCCTAAACCATATAGGTTTAGGAGATATTGCTTGGACCTACAGGTAAGCCTTAATCTAGGCTTACCTGTAGGTCAAAGTGGTTTGTAAGGGTTTACAACCACTTTAAGCCAGGCCTTTACAGAGCTGGCTTTGTGCACAGGAGCATAGTCATTGTTGGACTGAAAACTGTTGTCATGATGTTGGAGGCACACAATTGTCTATAATGTCTTTGTATGCTGTAGCATTAGCATTACCCTACACTGGAAATACCTAAGCTCATAAATTTGAAGGGGGCTCCACATATGTTTGGCCATATGGCTAGGTGTAAAGTGTTTGGCCATATGGCTAGGTACTGTATAAGGCCAGGTGTGCACAGACAGCGAGCCATAGAGTGTATGTGTACACGAGGAGCATTGTTTTCCAAGGGTCTGAGCTACAGGATGGCAACGAAATGCCATTGGTTATTATATTGGTCATTTAACCACTTCAATACCAGGCACATCAATCGCCCCCCGCCCAGGAAATTTTTTGCCTTTCAGCGCTGTCGCACTTTGAATGACAATTGCGTGGTCATGCAACAACTACCCAAACAACATTGTTATCATTTTCTTCCCACAAATAGAGCTTTCTTTTGGTGGTATTTGATCACCTCTGTGGTTTTAAATTCTTGTGCTATAAAAGAAAAAAGATTGACAATTTAAAAAAAAAAAAAACTGATGGGCACTGATAGGCGGCACTGATAGCACTGATAGACAGCACTGATGGGTACTAATAGGTGGCACTGGATAGGTAGCACTGATGAGGAGCTACTGACAGGCATTACTGAGTGGTACTGATTGGCACTTTGGGGCACTGACAGGCATTACCGATGGGTCACTGATTGGCACTGTTGTGGGCACTGATTGGCACTTTTATGGGCTCTGACAGTCGTTTATAGAGGGGGACAGGCTGGCAGGTGATGGGCACTGATTGGCAGCTGATGGGGACCTTTTGATGGGGGCTGTGCTGATAATCAATGTACTCATTATCAGTACAGACACCCCCCCCCAGCAGGGAGAGCCACCGATTGGCTACCCTTGTCAGTGCGAAGCAAGGAAAGCCGTTTACCAGCACTTCCTGGTTCACGCGATGATCAGCTGTAATTGGTCACAGCTGATCACATGGTAAGAAGCTTCTATCAGAGGCTTCATACCACGATCGTAGTTGCGGTGTGTCAGACTGACACACAGCACCTCAGATCAACGCGATGTGTGCCCCCATAGGCTCGCGCCCGCTCTGTTGTCCTGATCACGTCATATGACGTCTGGTCAGGATAACACAACCACTTTGCCGCCGGCATTTTGCTATACGGCGGGCGGCAAGTGGTTAAACCACTTTATAAGCCCAGGGTGCCATGGAAACACCCCCTGGGTGAATGCTGGAGAACACAGAGCTCACATTATTATGACATTACATGATTAGAGTGAAGACAGGAGAACAAAATAGTATATAATATGGGAATTTTTATACAAAATGGTGGGAAGGGCTGACATATGATTAGGGATCTTATGTTTTAAATTCCAGCCTTTTTCAGGACTTGATCAATAATTTTTTTTCTATTTAATAAAAGAAACTCTAAACATTTTGGTGCACTCAGCTATATGAATTGGTTATTGGGATGTTATCTTAGTATTTCAAAGAAGACTTTATAATAGATAGCAATGATAATGGAGTAACAAATGCGCAATATAGGAGCATCCAGTGGCGGCCCGCCCATAGGGGGCGCCCGGGCGCCGCCCCCCCTCCCCCAAAGCACCTTGTCCCCATGTTGATGAGGACAAGGGCCTCTTCCCGACAACCCTGGCCGTTGGTTGTCGGGGTCTGCGGGCGGGGGGCTTATCGGAATCCGGGAGCCCCCTTTAATAAGGGGGCCCCGGATACCGGCCCCCCACCCTATGTGAATGAGTATGGGGTACAATTTACCCCTACCCATTCACCTGTGAAAAAAAGTACAAAAAAAACACAGGGTTAAAATATTTTATTGCACAGCTCCGGGGGTCTTCCGTCTTCGGGGGTCTTCTCGCCGGACTCCTCCGCTATCTTCTTGTAGCTCTTTTGCTAGCAGAGGAGCCCGGCTTTCTTCCTCGCCGCCGGCCTCTTCTTCCGACTTCGGGGGTCTTGTCCCCCTCTTCGGTTCTTCTGCCGGGCCACCGCGCCTTCTTATAGCTCTTTTACAGGCGGTGGCCCGGTCTTTTGTCGCCGCCGCCGCCGCCCGTTCTTCTTCTTCTTCTCCAGGAGATGTTGACTCGACGATCTCTCCGGCCGGAATGCCAGGGACGTGCTGCGCTGCCACTTATATAGGGACAATGGGGCGGTGTCACATGGGTTGATGTCACATGGGTTGGTCACATAGGTTGATGTCACATGGTGACCCCGCCCCCTTACAATGTCACAGTCCCGGAGGATGCTGGGACTGTCACCATGTGACATCAACCCATGTGACCAACCATGGGTCTGGTGTGGATCTGGGAGGACCCCCACGCCGTTTTTTCGGCGTTGGGGTTCCCCTTGGAATCCATACCAGACCTAAGGGCCTGGTATGCTCTCGGAGGGGGGAACCCACGCCAAATTTTTTTTCGATTACATAACGGGCGTGTTTTATGAGAAGTGGGAGGGGCCATAATGATGGGCGGGGTCTGGCGCCCCCCCATCCAAAAACTTCACCAGCCGCCACTGGGAGCATCAAGTATCGAATTTTGGAACTGGCTTCTGTAAATGTAATAAATGCCAAATATCTTTGCTCAGAGGAAATATTGAGACGCATATGGGCTGTTTAGTATATGGCTTCCTGAAAATTGCAGCATTTCTATCAAAAGCCCTCTGTCCTAAAGCAAGTTGGCTCTTGGAAAAGAGTTATACCACGGACACACGACTGGACTTTCCGGCAGAATAGGTCAGACGGAATCATTCCATCGCATAGTCCGATGGTGTGTGGGATAGTCCGATCCTTTTTCTCTAAAAAAAATTCAGACAGACCTACAAATAGAACATGTTTCAAATCAGTCCGACGGACTCAATTCCTATCGGGAAAACCGTTCGTCTATATACTGGTTAGACGGACCAAATACAACACAAGAGCAGCTATTGGCTACTGGCTATTGAACTTCCTTTTCTAGTCCAGTCATACGTCATCACATTCAAAACGAACGGACCAGTCGTACGTCATCACATTCAAAACGAACAGACTTTAGTGTGTGGGCAAGTCCGTTCGGAAGTCCGTCGTAACTCTGTCGAAAGTCCATCGGACCGTGTGTATGCGGCATTATGCAAATATCAAAAGGCACTGATGGTGGGTATGGAAGAGTAGCCATTGCAAAGTAGACTATGTTTGCATGCAGACCAGTGGCGGCTGTTGCTCTATTTTTTTTTTTTTGGGGGGGCAAACAAATCACCTGACCCCCCCCATCCGTTCATTTATTAAAACCCCCCACCCCCGTTGCTTGGTAGATCGGCAAACAAATCCCCCCCCGTCGCTCCCCTGTCCACCCACCAGCCCCGTACCTACCCCATCCAGTTCGTGGGCAGCTTCAGTGGCTTCCCCCTGCATCTCCTCCTCCGCGGCTTCCCCCCTGCTTCAGTTCCCAGCCAATATTGTCGCTTCTCCTCTTGGCCAATCGGGTCCTTATTGGCCGGGAGGAGAAGCAGGAAGACAATAGCGAATATTTATTCACTATTGTCACACAACTGGGTGGCCCAATTAGAGCCTCAGGCTCTAATCATATGCTTCAAAATTTATTTTTTAAATCCATGCATCTGGCGCCCTGCATGGAGATAAGGGGCTGGGTGCATGGATTAGGGGGGCGGTGCCCCTGAGCCCCTAATGGAGAAGCCGCGGCTGATACAGACCAACCTAGGTAATGCTGAGCTTTTATATTTGAAAGAATTGAAGTCCAATGACGGAAAAGGGTGGGCTTGAGACAATCAGACTGAGGAAGAAAATCAAGATGACGCTGAATGTCCTCCAACCAGGAAATGAGGCAGGCTGAAGCATCTGTTGCACAACTCAATTAGCTCATAGTGTGCAGTGCAATCAGAGTAAAGCCCCATACACACTATCAGATTTTCTGCTGACTTTTTCCTTCAGATTTACCAAAACCATATAATATGAGGTCAAACCTTAGGAGTTTCAATGTGTGTGCAATCAGGCAGGTCCTTCTACTACATGGTTTTGGTAAATCTGAAGACAAAAATCAGCAGAAAATCTGATTGTGTGTATGGGGCTTTTGGCCTCACGTACACTGCTGCTGCTAAACGGATGTTTAGGAGCAGTTGGGCATTTTTTTTTCAACTGCTCCTGAACCCTCCTCCATGTTATCTTATCAGTACATGTACACAGGGTGATTTACAGTTGTTTCTAGGCAGTTGAGTTTAGAGACTTTTTTTGGAACGCACATTTTTTTTTTTAAGGCAAAACTGATGTAAGGGCTAGAATTCAGGTTTAATGTAAAAAACCTAGGCTTCAGGTATTATTATTATTATTATTATGTATCACTGACCCCCGAAGGAGCTGCTGGTTTTATTTGGCTTACCGTTACCTTCTTGACCACGTGTGCATCTAGGGCAGTGATGGCGAACCTTGGCACTCCAGATGTTTTGGAACTACATTTCCCATGATGCTCATGCACTCTGCAGTGTAGCCGAGCATCATGGGAAATGTAGTTCCAAAACACCTGGGGTGCCAAGGTTCGCCATCACTGGTCTAGGGGTTTCCTGAGGTAGATGGCCCAAAGAATAGTAGAAACTGGCACTAGATCCTCTTTTTCTGTATATTTATTTGAAAACACAAGTAACACAGCTTCTCAATGAAGGGTAGAAGGGTTAGGAAGGGAGTTCAGGTACTTTTTTGAACTGCAAAGAATAGGAAGTCTCTCACAATAGAAATCCAGAGAATGATGGTTTCGCAACTGGATTGTCACAGCCACCGGATAGACCTCCTCTCACCAGGCCTAGCAACCAATAGAGTGTTTAAGTAAAGCAAAAGTCTCTGCCGCAGACTTGAATGTAGAACACTTGAACAAAGTCTCTGCCACAGACTTGGATGTAGAACACTTGTGAAAAGTCTCTGCCACAGACTTGGATGTAGAACACTTGAACAAAGTCTCTGCCACAGACTTGGATGTAGAACACTTGTGAAAAGTCTCTGCCACAGACTTGAATGTAGAACACTTGTGAAAAGTCTCTGCCACAGACTTGAATGTAGAACACTTGTGAAAAGTCTCTGCCACAGACTTGAATGTAGAACACTTGTGAAAAGTCTCTGCCACAGACTTGAATGTAGAACACTTGTGAAAAGTCTCTGCCACAGACTTGAATGTAACTGAGGGACGTAACTATCATATGGTACCAGTATCTTGCAGCCGGTCCAGTTATACCGTATGAGTGTAGATCCACTTAGTGTCCTTCAACTGAGCCTCCAGGCGCCTTCTGCATAGCCAGCCTTATGCATGGCCTTCTCCCGTAGAGTCCTCCCCTGGGTGCTTCTCCAGTTGCTGGGCCTCTCCACAGATGGCACCGGACCACATTTGAATCCTAGTCTCAGTTAATTTGGCTCGGGCTATCCAGCCCCCCGAGACTCAGAATTGGAGGGATCCACACCCCAGGCCATGAGGGCCATGGGGACTGGTCAGGAGGACCAGGGCCAAACAGACAGAAAGATCTTCTGGACTGGAACCCCCGAAGCACATGATATCAGTACCTTAAATACCCTTTCCCAGAATGCACAGCAGGATGATACACCCACTGGGCTGATTCTGAGAAAGAATGGCACTCAATACGCCTAGCTAAACTGCCTTCTCACACTTGCCAGGGGTGACAGACACCTGCGGTCAAGGAGAACCCAATGCAATCCAGCTAGACTGGTACTGAAACCATAATTTGACATAATTAACCCTAAAACCCAACTGTGGTTTTAGGAACATTAAATTGAAAAAAACACACAGCGCGTGCTCGTCAGGAGCCGGTGCTACAATTATTATACAGGATTTATATAGCGCCAACAGTTTGCGCAGCGCTTTACAACATGAGGGCAGACAGTACAGTTACAATACAATTCAATACAGGAGGAATCAGAGGGCCCTGTCCGTTAGAGCTTACAGTCTAGAAGGGAGGGTCAAGTGGAACAAAAGATAACTGTGGGGGTGAGCTGATGGAGAAAATTAAAATACAGTTGCTGGTGTGGGTAGGATAGGCTTCTCTGAAGAGAAGGGTTTTCAGGGATCAGGGATAAAAAAGCTAATAGAGTAGGAGATAAGCGGACAGATTGGGGTAGGGCATTCCATAAGATTGGAGAGGCTCTGGAAAAGTCCTGGAGGTGAGCATGGGAGGAGGTGACGAGAGAGCTAGAGAGCAGGAGGTCTTGAGAGGAACTAAGAATGAGTAGGTTGATATTTAGAGACTAGGTCAGAGATGTAGCTGGGGGCTAAATTGTGGATGGCTTTGTAAGTAGTTGTTAGTATTTTGAATTTAATTTGTTGGGTGAGTGGAAGCCAGTGGAGGGATTGACAGAGAGGAGTAGCAGACAAAGAGCGATTGGTAAGGTGGATGAGTCTGGCAGCAGCATTCATGATGGATTGAAGAGGTGATAGACTATGTAGAGGTAAGCCAATGAGAAGGGAGTTGCAGTAGTCGAGGTGAGAGATGACCAGCGAGTGAATTAAGAGCTTTGTTTTGTCACTGGTTAGAAAGGGGCGTATTTTGGAGATGTTGCGGAGGTTGAGGCAGCAAGATTTGGACAGTGATTGAGCGTGATGCTTAAAGGAGAGTTCAGAGTCCACAACCTCACCTTAGTAGCAGAGTTAGGCTGTTCCTCACCCAATTTTAAGCCTCCTACACAGATTTTTCTATTTCAGTTAATGACTTTGTCAACCTACATATGAAATTGATGTTCAATTGATATATTATAATTGATTACTCATACACCTGACTATAATCTTACAAAATCCTTGGCTTTGTGCAAGTGTAAAAAGTGTGCAATTGATGCTGATTTGAAGCCAAATAGTAGTCTAACCAAATATTGATTTGATTTTGTTTTGTTTTTTCTATTTACTCACTTTGCATTTTGTAAATTGATAAAAATAAACAATTAAAATATATTATATTTTTTTAAAGTATTTTTACTTTACAGCAACCTTCATACCCGCCTAAAACTTTTGCACAGTACTGATTATAAGTGTAATCTGGCAATGTTGTCATGTGCCCTGATGGTTCATTAATTACATTTCGCACTCATCCTTTTGCGTAGCTCAAGTATATTAAAGCGGGAGTCCGCCGGGACTCCGCGTTTTTTTTTTTTTAAAAGCCAGCAGCTACAAATACTGCAGCTGCTGACTTTTAAAATAGTGACACTTACCTGTCCAGCGCGCCCGCGATGTCGGCACCCGAAGCCGATCTCTAGATCGTCTCTCGGGTGCTGCCGCCGCCATCTTGGGTATGGGAATCAGGAAATGGAGCCTTTCGGCTTCATTTCCCGGTTCCCTACTGCGCATGCGCGAGTCGCGCTGCGCAATAAGGACGGTCCCCGCTGCCTCTGGGATCTGTGTGTTTCCCAGCAGGCAGCGGGGCACTTGCAGAAAGGGGCAGGCACTTGCGGAAAGGGGCGTAATCTACGCCCCTTTCCGCTGAGAGCTATCCCGGAAGTGGGTGCAGATACCTGTACTGTACAGGTATCTGCACCCCCCTCCCCCCTGAAAGGTGCCAATTGTGGCGCCGGAGGGGGGGAGGGTTCCGGTGAGCGGAAGGTCCACTTTAGGGTGGACCTCCGCTTTAAGTGGTGTATATGTACCAGTATACGTATTCTTATGTCTTTGTTTTCTTCTATGTTGTAACTTGTTTTTCAGGAATCTTTTCCTGTGAATATAATCTTCATTTGTCATCAACATCTATCCCTGTAACCTCTGCATGATCTCAGATTTATAGTTACTGCAGAATTTATTCCTATAGTGACTGGTGAGTAATCACATCAATCTGTTTAAAGAGAGCAGGTTCTCCTTCTTTTTTCATTATGACATAAACATCACAGGTTATATTCCAAGAAATATACAGATGAACAATGATATCTACACGGCAGCTAAAATATAGATAGTAAACTCTGATGATCAGCACCCTCTTAACCCTCTTATTATGAGTTGTATTGGAACCATACTGTCGCCCTTTTATTTTGTAAACTGCTGGTGCTGTATAAATGCAGTATTATAATAAAAATTATAATTTAGGACACATTCAGAAACTTAAAGGGTCAGTTCACATTAAAAAAATACCCTGTGCAGTCCATGAACATCATTCCATAATGCTAAACTAATCTGATTTTCAAAATTATACATTTATGCTGCTTCCATATCTGTCGGTCATCTGTGTTTAGCACTGATCCCCGAAGGAGCTGCTGATTTGCTGGGCTCACCGTTACCTTCTTGACCTCGTGTAGGGGTTTCTAGGTTTTCTAGGGGTTTCCCGAGGTAGATGGCCCAAAGAATTGTAGAAACTGACACTGGCTCTGCTTTTGGGATTTTTATTTGCAAAAAGGAGTAGACAAAACACAGTCTCTCAATAAGGGTTAGAGTTTTTAGGTAGAAAGTTCAGGTACTCTTGGAACTATTCAAAATAGGAAGTCTCTCAGTATAGGAATCCAGAGAATAGCCACTCACAACTGGCCCGTGGTATTACACTGCCCGAATTTAGGGCCAACCAACTGGAGATACTGCAGGCTGTGGCAACATCACATTAGCTCAAAGCATCTCCTGGGACATTGTCTCAAAGAGGGCATCATCCCCAGCGTCGGAAAGAGAGTCCAACTCTGAATTCCTGAACTCCTCCACTGGTAAATAATTTCTCACACTCCCGCCCAACACAATGACCCCAGATCTCTCACCATCAGTGTTAGCAAACTTGTCTGATACGATCTCCCTCGTCCGGTCTGGCTCAGGTGAACTCCTGGGTGGTCCTCGACTGCGGCCACAGAAGGACTTGACTCGACCCACTCTCTCTAGAGCAGGCTTGGTCATAGCGGTAATGGTGGACAAAGCAGTGTCCATGACCTCCGGAGTAGTTCCTCCGACAATGGCAGTAGTAGTAGTAGTGGTAGTCACATCTCCCTCTGGGATGCTGACAGCAACAGGCATCATAGCTGTGGTAGGCCTCACCAAAGGAGCATAAGCAACAGACTCCTCAGTAGCCACGCCCATGGCCCAGTCCATGCGGTATGACTTCAGTGGCAAGATGGGCTGCTCCACTTTAAAAAAGTATTCTCCACAGCCGAGACAGTGAACAAATGGCCGAGGGCTTGTGATCAGTCCTTCACACTTGCCACAAAGCATCCCAAGGGCCTGATGTCTCCCGATGTGTACAGGATGAAACACCCTTGAGGTGCCAGGCAAATCCCCGTATCAGTCTCGCACTCACAGGGATCCCCACAGATGACATTCTGGGTCCCATGGTGGGCGACATTCCCGGAACTCTAAACATCTTTTTCTCTTCCGCAACAAAGTACAACCTCCTTCCTCTCTCTCCTACGACACTCTCCCGCGGTGCCTCGTGTAGGGAGAGGAAATAGGCAAGACTCCTCCTACTTGCTCCTCTGGTCACACAGCTCGTGGGCTTTTTCCAACTCCGCCCACACTGTACGCGCCAACAGTGGATGTCAATAATTTTTTTCACAAAATGGCGCAGTTCCAAAAATTCAACCCTCTACCCTGTAGTTACCACGTGGACAGTTCATTTGTTGCGAGAGGTAATGATAAATCCTGAACCCGAGCCCTCACATGTAGCACTGACCTCCGAAGGAGCGGCTGATTTGCTGGGCTTACTGTTACCTTCTTGACCTTGTGTACGTCTAGGGGTTTCCCGAGGTAGATGGCCCAAAGAATTGTAGAAACTGACACTGGATCAGTTTTTGGGATTTTTATTTGCAAAAAGGAGTAGACAAAACACAGTCTCTCAATAAGGGTTAGAGGGTTTAGGTAGAAAGTTCAGGTACTCTTGGAACTACTCAAAATAGGAAGTCTCTCGGTATAGGAATCCAGAGAATATCCACTCACAACTGGATTCTCACAGCTACTAGGCCTAGCAGCCCTAGAGTGCTCAATTAAAGCGAAGCCTCTGTCACAGACTTGCATATGGAACTTTTGAATAAAGTCTCTGCCACAGACCTGTTGTAGAACACTTGTAGTAAAGTCTCTGCCACAGACTTGTTGTAGAACACTTGTAGTAAACTGAAGGATGTAGACAAATTTAGAGAGCCCACATATGGTACCAGTATCTTGCAGCCGGTCCGGCGATACCGTACGAGTGTAGATTCACTTGGGGTCTTTCAACTAAGCCTCAAGGCTCTTTCTGAGAAGCCAGCCTTCTGCGTGGCCTTCTCCCAAAGAGTCCTCCCCTGGTTGCTTCCTCAGTTGCTGGGCCTCTCCGCAGATGAGATGGCACTGGACCACCTCCGAATCCTCCCTCTAGTTACTTTGCCTTGGGCTGGCCAGCCCCGAGACTCAGAATTGGATGGATCCACACCCCAGGCCATGAGGGCCTCGGGGGCTGGTCAGGAGGACCAAACAGACAGAAAGATCTTCTGGACCGGAATCCAGAAGCACATGATGTCAGTACCTTAAGTACCCTCTCCCAGACTGCACAGCAGGATGACACTCCCACTGGGCTAGCTCTGAGAAAAGTGGTCCCCAATGCGCCCAGCTGAACTGCGTTCTCACACTTGCCAGTGATGACAGCGCCACTTATGGCCAAGCAGAACACAGTGCAATCCAGCTAGACTGGTACTGAAACCATAATTTGGTATAATTAAACCCAAAACCAAACTGCGGTTCTAGGAACTTTAAATAGAGAAAAACACATATCGCGTGCCCTTCAGAAGCCAGCGCTACATGTGCATGGAGTGAAGCCTGAACCAAAGGTTTTCACAGCTCCGTCCCATCCTGCTCTCTGGGACAGACCAGTCATTAGGATGAGCACCCCCTAGTGGTGCAAGAGTGAGCGTCACCCATCTAAGCCCTGGACATGCGCAATGCTATCTCTTGTAAAAGTATATGACCTCAGCAGCTGGAATGCTCTTTCTCCTGTAGAAGCACTGACCTGATGAAGTCATGTGATTTAATGAATAAACACATTGGGAGGAGCCAGTGATGTCACAATGCAAACAGGAAGTGTGCAGTCCGCCATTTTGTTGAAGGTTTCCCTCCTCTGTAATGCCTGTGTACTGCGGTGTACCAGAATATGTGCACTTTTAATATTGAGTACATTTAATTAGAAGAAAAGGTGCTATTAATTCTTCTTCTTTTTTTAATTCCATGTTAAGTTTGGTCAAAAGATTCACCGATCGCCACCCCTGCTCTCAGTGGTCTGCACTCTCCTAATTATTGTTGGGTTCACCCCGTTCACATTGTCATCAAGAAGGATAATCAATCAATCTCTACCTTAACGGAACAACTGCCGGAAATTTTTTCTTAGCTTGTATAAGATGCCACGTTTCCCATGAGCAACTCCGGGGGGCGCAGCAAAACATGTTGTGGGCGTCGTCTGGCAGGAGCTCTGGTTGAGGTTAGCACTCTTAATTCTGTGGATGTGCGGCGCTAATGATTTTTTCCTCCTTCCCCCTGTAAGATGCCAATAATTTCCCATTTCCACTTGTCATCAATGACATCTCACACTCACTAAGCGTAGTTCAAGTGGTCAAGTCATGACATGTGAAGGACCTAACCCACAGTCACTTCCTCCACCCGTTAACCATAATATCTAACCCTCTCCAAATCCCCTCACAAATGACATGACAAGATTTTGGATTAAATGGCCTTGATGGCCTTTTATTAACAATTACTTTGAGATTAAATAAACAACATTTAAAATAACTCATAACCAACTTTTTTGTACTTTTTGGGGTCTTTGAGGGGAACCCCACCCCACTGGTCACTGCGACAAACTTCTTTTTACTTTAGGCCTCCAGTCGCAAACCCCCGGACCCGGAGACGGTACTCAACTTTCGCAGTGACCCACCTTTTACCCCTTCCAGGTTAACCCCTTGTTAACCAGAAGGTACCTGATAACCCCATCCACAGATGGGTACCAACCATGTTATCCCCATACCACAGATGGGTACCAACCATGTTAACCCCATACCACAGATGGGTACCAACATGTTAAACCCCATACCACATATGGGTACCAACCATGTTAACCCCATACCACAGATGGGTACCAACCATGTTAACCCCATACCATAGATGGGTACCAAGCATGTTAACCCCATACCACAGATGGGTACCAACCATGCTAACCCCATCCCACAGATGGGTACCAACCATGTTAACCCCCATACCACGGATGGGTACCAACCATGTTATATATGCATATAACATCCATATTCTCCTCCTTCCAAGATCCAACCACTGCCACAGCACGAAAGGGGTAAAACCTTACCCTTGCGTGCACCTCCACACCCTCCTCGCTCGCTGTATGCCTTCCAAAAATCTAGAGCCCAAAGACTGGTTCCCACTTCGTTGAAGCGCACCCCCATCGTTCCCAAGATACCTCCAAGTATCCACCTCCAGCTCACCATGACGTACAGCCATACCCCCGTTCCTGCTCACAAGCCTACTCACTGCCATGTTTTCACCCCCCTAGAGTCCTATAAACCTTTCCCACAGGCCAAGATGACTGCCCACCATATCCAACCAAGCCATGACCATGCTGGCTGAGCTGCCTCACTGCGCACCTATTAGCCAAACATTTGATCCCCTGGCCCACCCCAGTAAACCTATGAGTGACCCAGGATCAACACTGGCCAACTTCCCCAATGCAAACACGAAAATGACAACCCAAAACACAGTAAGTTCCCCCTTCCGTAATGTTAAGATAAAGGCCCGAAAGCTGCATCCTTAGACCCAAATCCGCCACGAATATGGGCGAATATAAGACAAAAACTCAAATCCATCGGAGTCCCACCTGTCCATGCACTTATTTGTAACATAACTTGGGGCTGGGCCTGTCAGCCCCCGTGACCACCCCAATTCAGAACGACTGGGAGGCATAACTTAGTGGCTCATAGCCACCGCTGTCAACCAGTTTCGAAAACCAGCTATGAAAAATGTTCCGTAAACAATGTGCTCCTCTTGCCGGCCACCTATACGTGACTCCTGAATCCGGAACCCCTCCAGACGCCTGTCCGTAGCGGTCCGATCAGTTCGACCGCCTTACTCACCTTCTGACGGAATCCTGAAAATAACCTAACAAACCCACACCATCCGCCCTACGTTGTGACCGTTAAGAAGGGCTGTCTATCTCGCGTATCCGTACTGTCCCCCCACGAGAGCCGGCGAGAAGGCCGTGCGGAACAGGGCACGAGCATGCTCTGAGTTACAACTATCGCTCAGCCACTAAAATGGGCTGTGTAGCATGTCGGCGGAAAAACCGGGCGCCTCGTAGCTTGACAGAAACTCCAAGTCCGCCAATACCGATCGATGGTGGCAGCCTAAATTCCTCCCTCCAATCCCCCGATAATAAAATAGCGACCTGCGTGGGTTACCTCTCGACCCTCGGAGGCGGTACCAACCCTGTACCGAAATGCTGCACATACCTACCGCACCTTAAAGTGGCCCCCCACAAATTGTCCTATTAACGGATAATTGAATTCCCCCCACGCCGTGATACACAAGGCAATGTCCCACCCAATTCATGACCGGTGTTGTACCGCATCTGGTGCCAACTCCCGGCAACTGACCCGGTGAAAACGAGACCACGCATCCACCACGGCGATACCCATATACTGCATACAGACAGCATTCCCTTGGAAACAGCCCAACACCCAACGGCTCACCCCGCCGGGCCCCGGCGTAGACTTTGCCGACAAGCGGATGCCACCCGGACCCCCCCCCAGGATGTCACAACAGAGACACACCTTTGGTACGGAAGGATTCCCACCACATTTACCTCGCTACCACAGTCTAAAACCGTTCCAGATGAACCAAGTTCCTCAAGAACCGAGCCTCCCCCCTTGCTGGGGGACAAGGGCAGCGCTGCCTTTCCCGAAAAACAGGCCCCCGTAGCCCACGGGGCCCACAGCCTACGTGACAATCCCCCTAAAAGATACAGATGGGCCCAGACCTCCTTAGAGTATGCCCATAAAACGACTCCAGGATGTACTGCCACCTCCGCAAGTCCCCCCTGGGCTCACTGTTGAGACCTCTGAAATCCTTGGGGACCTCGACTAACTCAGATTCCGCCGCCAGCCGGCGGCAAAAACCTGCCCATGGAAATTCAAGCACGCAAATTCTCATGGATATGTTTGTGTATTTATGTTTCTAACCCACAACGTTTGTAGCTGAAGAACAATAACACTCGCCTAGCAATGGTCCACGACGTCAGCCCTGAACTTTCCCCGATTGTCCCTCGATAATCGCATTCCCTTCCCATCGAATCCACTTCCATGCCCTGAAAAAAAACCGTGGCAGACGTGAGGCCCTCCATCTTACCCATCGTTAGCGGGACCCCGAGCTGTTCCGCTATATGTCGCACGGTCCCCAACGGGACGGCGCAAATGGTGTAACCCGGTTGGCAAATGCCTCTGAAGTCCACCAGAGATTGAATGACCTAGGTGATCGCAGTGACATCCCGCACCACCCATTCCCAAAAACGGAGCTGAACGTTGTGAAGAAAAACGCACGAGAAGGAGCATGGCATGGGAGACAATGATCTACAAAGCATACCACCTCCCACGTACAGTCTGGCAGATGGAAACTGTCTGGATGAACTGGCAAAAGCCGGAAAGCTGATTCACTATCAGCTTCCGACCACCGTGACCCCCACCCATCGCCGACCCATGATGCCGCTGCACCCCAACAAGTACCTGAAAACTGCATGCTCCTCCTGAGCCGTCAAAGCCTTAATAAACGCACACTCCGGATAGGAAAGGTGGTGAATCCCTCCCAACATGGCGGGCTCTTTCCCGGGACCCCCACCCAATGGATAAACTAACCGGTCAGTAACCAGAACCGTCCTCAAGAAGGGAGAGGGGGGGGGGGGCGCGTGGTATCGTGACCTCTCGCGAAACCCGATTCCAACACCGGAGCCGATTACCGGTCGGGTACTGCTGGGAAAACGGAAGCGTCCAAACCATCCACCGTCGTCGTCCCTCCTCACCCAAACCACCTTCCAGCGCCCGGGAACCCCCCGCAGCCAGCACGCGTGTCCAAAGCAACAGCTCGCCCCGAATTCACTTTTTGTGGTCGGTTGTCCCGAGGCTGCGGGACCTCAGTCCCAGCCTGAAACTGATTAAGAGCCTGCTCCGCTGCCATAAGCTGCATACACTGGCAACTATCCGAGTGATCCCATCGCAGTGCCTGTCAGACATCCAATCGTTGTCAAAAATTCATTGACCCGCAGCCCAGCCCTACCGCCATACGTCCTACGCTACAGGCTGCCAGGTATCAGAACGGCAGCGAGCCGTGTTAGGGGGCCTCCTTCCCGCCCCCCCCCCCACTTGCCAAGATGGTGAACACCTGCAACCCAGTGTGAAGAAGGGGGTGGGTAGAAGAAAACAGCAGATCTCTGTGATCGTCTCACCCAGGTTGAATCTCCCTATCGGCAAAAATTTGAGGATCTCCACCCATTCCCCTTTCCACATTTCTTGTTACCTCGGTCTTTAGATGGTCATCCCCTCTGGTATCCCCCCCGAAGCCAGCTGTGTAGCCGCCGTGGCACGCTCCTTACGTATGCGGTGCCTGGGATGTTCCGCGTGGGGCCTATCACCGCCTGCCCCCTAACAAACTACCCACCACCGGGGGGCCCTGCTGTCCCCCCGATCTACCACTAGTTATAAGAAAGATGAAACAGAAAAGGAAGAATTGCACTCACCGGGCTGTCCAGGACTTGGCCCGCCAGCCGCCACTTTGGAATCCACCGCTGCTGAACGTCCCCGATCCTCGTCCCTCTCTGACCCGGACAGGTCTCCCTCTGATCAGTTGCTGTCCTCCTCCGTCCGAACGGCCACTGGCTGCACCCCCCAGAGGGTCCTGCTCTGGTTGCTGGGGTTCGGCGATGTCGCTCCCATCCTGCTCGCCGTCCTGTCGCACCGACCCGCTTGGTGCCTGCATAGCTGGGCTCCCGGTCTCAGCAACAGCAGTCCGAACTCAGACCATGCTCTCCACCAATGCCGCGCTCCTCCTGCACACCCTAGGTCGCGTGGGACAGCGGGCCTACCCTGCCGCCTGACCCACCACCCGTGACGCTGCTCCGACCCGCTCCGCCAAAACTGGCCACGTGCTCCTGGCCTCTGCGACGAGTAATGGGGACGGGGGGGGGGGGGGGGAACGGAACGGAGCCATGAGTCGTGTTGGGCTCCCCCCCCGCAGTCTTGTAACTGCGTGCGTCTCTCACCCTCCCTGAAACCCCGGGGCTTCTGTGCGCTGTGGGAGAGGGGGGGTAGAGGTGTGATGCTCTCTCTCTCTCTCTCTTTTCCATCTAGCTGCACTCGCTGGCACCGAGCCCCAGTGAGGCGGTAGGCTGAAGTGCTCCGGCTGAACTGACCGCCGAGCACGTGGAGTCCCTGCTGGCCACTGAGCCCTGTTGAGGAGTCTAGCTGAGGTGCTCCGGCCGCAGGGCCCGCCGAGCACGTGGAGTCACAGGTCCCCCCCCCCGTCTGCCATTCGTCCCATACTCTGCATACCGGCCCCCGCCCGTGCTTGCAGCCGCTACATACCCCTGTGCCAACGCTGCAGCCGCTTGTATCTGTGCAGGAGGACTCTTCCGCAGCCATCACAGCCATCCATGGATCTGGGAGGAAGAGCGGTGAGGGTGTGTGGCATCTTTTCCTCCACCGCTCAGTACTGACGTCACTCCCCTTCCTGCCTAATAATTTTCTAACCCGAGCACCTCCCCTGCTCCGGCCACTCCCCTTTTCTTAAAGGAGACAAATTAATTATTTTCCTTACAAGCATGACTGTGCTGTCCACACCTGTCATGCCGTCCCTACGCTTATTCTTTTCTCTCCTTCTGCTCCGGGACTCTCTGTAATACGCACTTCAGTCTAGAAATCCTAATAAAAACATCAGACTTGCAAACCTGAATAACTAGAGTTTTAACAGATATCCACCTTGTCCCAGGCCTATCAGTTGTCGTAAATAGCTCAGCTGGCAGAATGGTCAATACACATTCTGGATTGAATGCTTATTACCAAAGACTCTAAAACTTCAGTATGTTTCATACCTTCTGAAATAATGACAGCATACCCAGAATAAAGACACATTTACCTCCATCAGTTATTTAGTAACTGTCAGGATTTGCTGCTGCTCCTAATTCCAGCATCCAGGTTTTTGCTATTGCATTCTCCCTGTCTGTGTCCACCTGCAAGGTGATTGGTGTGGTCAGTCACCTGTTATAAGCAAGCCAAACGCTTAGGCCGCGTACACACGCGCGGACTGTTCGCCCAACTTTGTCCGTCAAACAGTTTCGGCAAACAGTCCGCTCAAAATTAGCATGGACGGACATGGCCACACACGACGGACGAACAGTTTGCTGAAACCGTGCGCGATGACATGAACGGCACGTACGACGGGACGAAAAATACGACGTCCTATACACTGCATTATAACTTTCGGCGTGAAAATCCTTTCTGAGCATACGCGGAACTTTGTTTGACGAACAAGCCTACACACGAGCGGACTGTTCGCTGAAACAAGGTTTCAGCGGACAGTTTTTTCGGAAATTCCGAAAAACCTTGTCCGTCAAACTGTCCGCTGAAACTGTCCGCTGAAAGCCCACACACGAGCGGACTGTCCGCCCAAACACTGTTCAGCGGACAAAGTTGGGCGAACAGTCCGCCCGTGTGTACGCGGCCTTAGTCCCTTGCTTGTGATAGAAAGTGATACCTGTGTTGTTCCGCTTTGAGTTCCCTGTCTGTCTGCCCTGCTTTGCACATTTGGATTTCCCTGTGTATGACTTTGGATTGGATATTGGACTATTCCCTGAGCTCAGCCTGCCTTTTACCTGGACTGTCATAGAACCATGTTATCTGTCTGCTAACTGCGAGTATCTGTTTGCTTTGCTCATTTCGCATCTGCCCTGGCGCGGTGGCAAGACACTATAGCATTGTGTATAAGTCCTGGGGACAACTAAGTACCGGTAGGCCTGCTTGCCTTAAGGGAAAGGGGGCTCCTATAGGTGAAGCACACAGTAGCTAGCTATAGTGTCTAACCACCTTCATTGGGGTAGATGTGCCAGTAACGTTTTAAGCCCAAACACCCCTAGATTGAACAATATGGGGAGCCAACATGACACATTAACCCTACAAGGTAAAGTAGACATCCAAAACCTGTCATATTTATATCCGTTTTGAAGTTAATTCCATGCTGGACATTAAAGCGGGAGTCCGCCGTTTTTTTTTTTTTTTTTTTTTTAAAGCCAGCAGCTACAAATACTGCAGCTGCTGACTTTTAAAATAGTGACACTTACCCGCCCAGCGCGCCCGCGATGTCGGCACCCGAAGCCGATCTCTCGATCGTCTCTCGGGTGCTGCCGCCGCCATCTTGGGTATGGGGATCAGGAAGTGGAGCCTTTTGGCTTCATTTCCCGGTTCCCTACTGTGCATGCGCGAGTCGCGCTGCACAATAAGGATGGTCCCCGCTGTCTCTGGGATCCATGTGTTTCCCAGCAGGCAGCGGGGGACTTTCGGAAAGGGGCGTAGATTCTGCGGAAAGGGGCGTACCTTCTGCAGAATCTATGCCGGAAGTGGGTGCAGATACCCGTACTGTACAGGTACCTGCACCCCCCTCCCCCCTGAAAGGTGCCAATTGTGGCGCCGGAGGGGGGGAGGATTCCAATGAGCGGAAGGTCCACTTTAGGGTGGACCTCCGCTTTAATATGCACATCAACAGACTGTAATCTGTAGGTATTCAGATATAGTAACACCTATGGAAAACTGGATCTGTGGCATGACCATAAACACAGAGACATTCCATGACTACCCCTCAGTCTCTTGATTGGTCAGATCATTTCTGGACCACCCCCCCCTGTCAAGTTGTATGAGAGCCAATGTACCATCTTGCTTGATTGATTGGCTAAACCATGACATTTTTAAGTATTCCCACCCTCATTTCCTTTTTATTTCTCTGTTGCATTATTGTCTTTTTGTTTCTTTGTAATACCATTTATTTATTTATTTTTTCTGTAAAAAATTTATTTGCACCATTTTTAGACCTGTTCATTATTAAAACATATTTTGAAATGTGTTAAAATGATCTCTAATGCTCTAGTGGAAACTAAAATAATCCCTGTCTCTTAAAGAGCTCTACTGTAGTGTAAATCTCTGGATATACTTGTCTGTGGTGACAGCGTGTTTTACAGACATTTACTCTAAAATCATAAGTTGCTATTGCTACTCTTGTGAAAGTTTACTTTTTTCTCTATAAAAGTAGTTGCCGGTGGCAGTTTAAGAATTAATTACTTGGTTAACCAAATCCAGTGACAATTGCTCTGTCTGTTGGCACTTAGATTGTGGTCCTGCAAGCTGGAAAACTTTTGTGCAGGGTGAGGCTGAGAGTGTCATTGTTGTGTATCACCAATGCAATACGCCCAATGCACATGTACCTGCACAAATGGCTGTATCTTAAATTGGGTGCTGAAATGACCAACGGCTGGAACCGGCTGTATCCTTCTCATGATTGTTGATTATCTGTGACAGCGCAGTCTGAGGTTGGCCAGTCATTCGTCACAACTTTGTGGAAAGGGCAGTGGTCTGATACTTCGTTTATCACAGTAGGGTTCTACCCAGATAGGCTGTATTTATGTGTTATATAAAGAGTTCTGTCACTTGACGAGATTTTTTTATTAATCTGGCTTGATGATAATCTCCTCCAAGAAAACATACAAATTTACTGTTATTTTTCTTTTTCCCCTTCTCACCCTGGTTTTACTATGAGATATGCCAGTTTTGAAAATGAGCAATTCTGTTGCGTTGTTGGCCCATGAGGACAGGGCCTTGAGGGGGTGGGTGTAGTACCCTCCTAGATTAAGATGCAAATTTAGCTTTGGCTCCTTCTGTAACCAATGATAGTTTGGTCTGGCTTGTTCAGGATCTCACAGGCTGGGAGTTTGATTGCTTCCCCCTGCCTCTGGAAAAAAAGCTACTATAGCTTAGGGCAGTGCTTCTCAATTATTTTCTGTCATGCCCCCCCTAGGGAGAAGAAAACATTTTGCGCCCCCCGCGCGACTGTAAATAGTATAATTTGTCTATAAAATTGTTATAAGTACACCTCTACATAACACTGTATCCTTATTAACGTATATGAGAATAAAAAAAGAAAGAAATGTGGATCAATTTACAAGAAAAAATAGCTTTATTAACTGTAGCAGAAAAGATTTAAAGGAGCACAGGATTTAACGGAGCACAATATTAAAAAAAACTTTGTGGACATTGGCAATAAGGCATAGATGGATGAATGCCCCCTACAGGTCGTGTTGACGCGTTTCAAAGCATAATAAAACCCTTTTCATCAGAACACTGACCTTTTTTGGCTGAATCGGCGGTGTCCCCTTTAATGTGTCTTCAACTCCTTTCTTTTAGGCGATTTTCTGTACAGAGGACCGATTTCCGGGTCTAAAAGTCACACGGGCGGGTTTGGCCAATCAGGATAGAGCATCATGTCTATCCAATCGGGTCCTCTGCATGTGTCACGTGCGTTGGCGGTCACGTGGTCCTCCGCGTCGGGCTGCTACTGGGGCTGCGCTGGGACAATCGCCAGTGTTCGCGCTGCGCTGGCCCCTCTCTCCAGCCGTAGAGTTGCTAGGCAACCAACGCCGTGTGGGACGCCGCTTGCGAGTGAGTCGGATGATCCGATCTAGACATCCAATATGACAGTATTTGCCGAGGTCAAACGAGCCCCCCTTTACGGAGCCTCAGGGGGGGCGCGCCCCACTATTTGAGGAGCACTGGCTTAGGGTGAGAGATTCAATCAACCATTTTATTGGTGTAGCATCCTCTAGCGAGTGCTAGAAATAGAGTAGGTAATTTATAGTTTAGCTCAGAACTAAGCCTGAGCTATTGAATCTGGTTTAGAGTATAGTATATTTAAGGCCTGGATGACTCATCCTGCCAGCTCTCTGGAGCCTGTCCCTGGTGTAGGAGGTTGGAGAATCTTCTAGAATTATAGGGTAGAGGTAAGGAGGAGCTGCGGAGCTGCCATGCATATATTTGAGGCCTTGGCCAATCCCCGGTTGTAGGCTGGCAGAAGGGTGAGACCACCTCATAAATAGTCATGGGCCATGCCAGCAGCAGTCGTGTAGAGATGGAGATACAGTGTTGAGGAGGCAGTCTGGGTGGGGTGTTCTGCCTTTTGCTGGGGCTCGGGGTGCTGAAAGGATCCTTCTAAAACACACAGGAGGAGGCTTTCCTGGTGCATGGGAGCATGAGAGGACAGAGTGAGTAACAACACTGTTGGGAACTAAAAGGGGGGGGGGGGGCTGCCACATGTAGCCAGTCTCCCTGAAGACAATGGTGGGCTTAAAGTGGTTGTAAACCCTTACAAACCACTTTGACCTACAGGTAAGCCTAGATTAAGGCTTACCTGTAGGTCCAAGAAATATCTCCTAAACCTATACGGTTTAGGAGATAATTACCTGAAGACAGCCACCGCTGTCTACGGCGCAGATCGCGGCGATATGCCGTGAGTGTCGGCTCCCGTGTGCATGCGCGCGAGTGACATCATTGCTGCTCTGCCGAATCACAGCGCCAGAGCAGTGAGACCCACGGAGACACACCAAGAAGATGGACGCTCGGAACTACAGGGGGCAGCGGTGACTTCGCTGGCTCCTGTGTCAGGTAAGTGACATATAATGGACTACTATGCGATACATAGTAGTCCGTTATGCTTTACCTTTGCAGGGAATCAAACCCATCAGGGTTTACTTCCTCTTTAAGTCTTCATCCTTCACCGAGAGTTCTCCTGAGACCTCTACTGCTGGTGTGGCCCATAATGAAATTGACTTTGACACTACTGAGGATACTCTGATTAGCTTATACTAGCAAGGAGCTTTCCCAACATTCAGCAGCAAGGTTACTGGATTCTACTTCTAAGCCCCTGTACACACGATCGGAGATTTCGACAACCAAATCCGTCGGATTTTGCCCTTCGGATTTTGCCCTTCGGATTTTGCCCGTCGGATTTTGCCCGTCGGATTTTGTCCGTCGGATCTTGTCCGAAACTGTTGCATACACATGGTCGAACAAAGTTGTCGAAAAATCCGATCTTTCAGAACGTGATGACGTAATTTCGTTACGATGGGACTACATTCAGGCTAGTAGCCAATAGCTTTGATGTAGGAATTTGATCTGAGCATGCGTGGCACTTGGTCCGATCAAAATTCTCTACACATGATCGGAGTATGTCCTATCGGCCCAGTTGGTCGGGAAATATTTCCAACAAGTTGGAAAATTGGGTCCGACGGATATTCTGACGGAATCAGTCTGATGCATACCACACACAGTCGGATTATCCGACAAACAGGGTCCGATAGGACACATTCCGACGGATTCTCCGACCTTGTGTACAAGGGCTTTCACGTGAAGCGGCCACAGGCTCAATCTAAAGCAATTGTTTTGTAAAAGTCACAGTTCCAATAAAGTAGCCAACACTCTCTCAATCCTCTAGGCCAGTGGTTCTCAACCTCAGTCCTCAAGTACCCCCAACAGGCCATGTTTGCAGGTTTTCCTTTATCTTGAACAGGTGCTTTAAATCAGTCAATGGCTTGGTATTTTGGACAGCTATTTTATCTAAGAGAAATTCCCAAAACATGGCCTGTTTGGGGTACTTGAGGACTGAGGTAGAGAACCACTGCTCTAGGCTTTGCATATATATATATATGTATGTATGTATGTATGTATGTATGTATGTATATGTGAATTAACAAAAATAAAAGCAAAGCTCTGAACCAATAAAGTGACCATTAAGTATTAGTGCAAAACACCCTATACACAATTATTACATCATATACAAATGGGCAAAAAACCCTTAAAAATAGTATCTACGTGAATACAATGTGTAAAAAACACAACACAAAAAATCAATAAAAAAATAAAGTGAAAGGATACAAAAAAAATGTCAATATATAATTAGATTGTCTTCCATGAAGCCATATTTAACTTCCAGGATCAGATGCAGCATTTCTCTAAATGGTATGTTTACATTCAATATCACCTGCTATGTGTAGATCTGGAGATAACACTATGTAAATCATAATAAGTCTACGCTATTTCCTGCATTTTTCAAGTTTCCAAAGAAATGTTTTGCATGAACGTACATACTTTGCATTCTTTCCTTTGTGTAGATCAAAATTTTTAATTTTTTCAATTTGGAAAAAGTAGAGAGAGTAAATGATTAAGATGTATTCATTTTTAGTCTCTTTAGGCCTCTTGAACACTGTTGCCTGAAATGCCTCAGTTGTCAGCAGTGGCGGTGCGTCCATAAGGGCGCCTTTGCGCCAATCACGTGCTCGGATCTGTTTCCCATCACCTGATTAACTGAAATGCCTATCAGGTGTCCATTCATAGCAGAGGATGGGAAGAGAGGATGGGAGAAGGCATCTAGGAGCTGTCCCACCGAGAGAGGGTAAGTACAGATGGCGGGCGTGGGGGCACACTGGCAGCATTTGATATGGCACAGTGGGAGCATTTGATATGGCACAGTGGCAGCATTTGATGGCACAGTGGTAGCTAGGGATGAGCCGAAAACCTCCCGGTTCGGTTCGCATCAGAACTTTCGAACGGACCGCAAATTCGTTCGAACTTTAGAACCCCATTGAAGTCTATGGGACTCGAACGTTTGAAATAAAAAGTGCTCATTTTAATGGCTAATATGCAAGATATTGTCCTAAAAAGGGTTTGGGGACCTGGCTCCTGCCCCAGGGGACATGGGTCAATGCCTAAAATGTTTTTAAAAATGGCTGTTTTGGCGGGAGCACTGATTTTAATGACGATTAAAGTGAAAATAAAAAGGTGAAATATTCCTTTAAACATCGTGCCTGGGGGGTGTCTATAGTATGCCTGTGAGTGCCACGTGTTTCCCGTGTTTAGAACAGTCCCTGCACAAAATGACATTTAACGGAAAAAAAGTCATTCAAAACTGCTTGCGGTTTTAATGTAATATCTGGTTCCGGTAATACGGATGAAAATCATTGAGAAAAATGGCACGGGTAGCCCCCCCCCCCGCCCATTACCAGCCCCTTTGGGTCTTGTATGGATATTAAGGGGAACCCCGTACCCATATTAAAAAAAGGAAAGACGTGGGGCCCCCAGGCCCTATATACTCAGAACAGCAGTATACAGGCAAACAAGACAGGGACTGTGTAGGTTTGTTGTGTTAAGTAGAATCTGTTTGTAATTTTGAACTGGTACATTTTTAAAGTGTAGCTCCAGTCAAAAAATCTATTTTTAAGCTTTTTGGAAAACATAGGGAAGGGTTATCACCCTGTATAATTTGTTTTGCCGTCCGTCTTTTTTCATCTCACTTCCTGTTGTCTCCTTCCGTTTGCAAGTAGGAGACGTTTGTAAGTTGGATGTTTGAAAGTAGGGGCCTGCCCTATATGCTCTGCAGAAATGGCGGAACAAGGTGTTGGTGTTGCCACAACATTGTAAGCCCTTAAAGTGACTCTTGGTGGGCGCTGGAGCGCCCTGCTGTGAACAATTATATCAAGAATTGTAATTACATGCCATTGTTGAACAGTGGTAGAAAAATTAGGCCTTTGGTGGTTGTGGTGCTGGTGCCACAACACTATAAGTCCTCACAGTTACTCTCAGTGGGCACAGGAACGGGCCCTGCTGTAAAATATTATATCAAGAATTGTAATTACATGCCCCTGTTAAACAGGGGCTGAAAAATTGGGCCTTAGGCACTGGTGCTGGTGCCACGACACTGCAACCTCTCCCATATACTCTAGTTGTAGTGCAGGAATGAGCCCTGCTGCAAAGCATTGGAACAAAAATTGTAATTAAACGCCCCTTTTAAACAGGGGCTGAAAAATTGGGCCTTAGGCACTGGTGCTGGTGCCACGACACTGCAACCTCTCCCATATACTCTAGTTGTGGTGCAGGAATGAGCCCATCTGCAAAGCATTGCATCAAAAATTGTAATTAAACGCCCCTGTTAAACAGGGGCTGAAAAATTGGGCTGGTGGCATCACCCAGAACCAAAAATGTTCTTCCAACATATCAGCGGAGGAGGAAGAGGATAGACAATCAACATAACAGGACAGTCACTCAGCATCAGCATAGGCAGTCTTGAAGGGATGTGATATTTCCAAAAAAATTTATTTGGTTACATCAGCTTCAGGTGCTTGGTAGCTGTGGGTGATCCAAGACTGATTCATCTTTATGAAGGTCAGCCGATCAACCGAGTCGGTGGACAGGAGCACCCTGTGATCGGTAACAAAGCCACCAGCAGCACTGAAGGTGGACAAGCCAGTAGCTAAATTGCATACTGTGCAAGCTCTGGCCAGTGATCCATCCATTCGGTGGGAAAGGTGTTCCATGTCTGACCTTGCCCCTAGGTATTCCTGCACCATGTAAATCAGACGCTGACGATGGTTGCTGGAACCGATCATACCTTGGGGCTGCGGACTAAAAAATTGTCTGAACGCATCGGTCAGACGGCCACCTTCTCCACCGCTCCTTCTGACCGATGCTTCAGCAACACGTTGTCCAGGACCAGGAGTTTGTAACCTCCCAGTCTCTGGGAACACGTTGCACAGACCTTTCTGCAAGGCCTCCCATAGATGTCTCATCCTCTGCTCCCTCTGTGATGGCAAGATAAGGTCGGAAACCTTACCCTTGTACCGTGGATCAAGGAGAGTGGCCAGCCAGTAATGGTCCCTCTCCTTGATCCGAAGAATACAAGGATCCTTCCGCAGGCTTTGCAGGATCAGGGAGGCCATGCAGCGGTTAGCTGAGGCATTCGGCCTGGAGTCCTCTGGGTCACTAAGGACAACATGATCCGCAGCTACCTCCTCCCAGCCATGTACAAGTCCACGGGTTTCTTGGGACTGTAAATCATCCCTACAAGACTGCTGCTGCTGCTGATGCTGAGTGCCAGCCTCCACCTCCATGCTCCATGGGTGGGACAGCAGGAACACTGTCTGGATAAAGGGGGCCTTGAGAGGCAAGGAAGTCCTCCTCTTCCTGCCTCTGTTCTGCCTCAAGTGCCCTGTCCATTATTCCACGCAGCGTATGCTCCAACAGGTGGACAAGATGTACAGTGTCACTGATGCATGCACTGTCACTGCTCACCATCCTTGTGGCCTCCTCAAATGGTGACAGGACAGTGCATGCATCCCTGATCATGCCCCACTGGCGTGGTGAGAAAAAACCGAGCTCCCCTGACCCTGTCCTGGTGCCATAGTCCCACAGGTACTCATTGATGGCCCTCTGCTACGTGTGCAACTGCTGCAGCATGGCCAACGTTGAGTTCCACCTGGTGGGCATGTCACATATAAGGCGGTTCTTGGGCAGGTTCAACTCCTTTTTGTAGCTCAGCCAGCCGAGCACAGGCATTAAATGATTGGTGGAAATGCACACAGACTTTCCTGGCCTGCTTCAGGACATCCTGTAAGCCCGGGTACCTGCCCAAGAACCGCTGCACCACCAGGTTAAGGACGTGAGCCACATAGGGCACATGGGTCAGTTGTCCCTGTCAGAGGGCGGAGAGGAGGTTGGTGCCATTGTCACAAACCACCATTCCTGGCTTAAGCTGGTGTGGCGTCAACCACCTCTCGGGCCTGCCCCTGCAGAGCTGACAAAATATTTGGTAGTTGGCAGCTGCTTTGCTAGTACCCTGAGCCTGGGTGAGAGAGGATGAGGAGGATGAAGAGGGCTTGGTCATCCACTCTACCAAGTCTTTGGCATGATGCGGCTCAACGCGTCCAGCTGACGAAAATAAGGACAAGCATGTCCCATGGCCACGTGCTGATGATGACGGTGCACCGCGTCCACGAACAGCACTGTTGTCTCTAGACACAGAGCCTGCTTGCCCTCTTTTATCGGCTTGTGCCAGTCTGCCTCTCCTTGTTGGCCTTCCAGACATGGTAATGGCCTGAAGGGAGATGGGAAAACCAGCAATTGGGTAGTGTATATTGAGCTGGAGGCACACAACACCCACTAACTCATGCAGAGGCCTTTATTATAGAACAGGAATTAAAGGGTAGATACTGGTGTATGCTGTGCTGGAGGCACACAACACCCACTAACTCCTGCAGAAGAGCAATATAGCTAGCTATATAGGTGGATATAATGGTGTATAGTGCGGTCAGGGCACGCAGACAACACGCACAATCTCCTACAACTGACTGAAAGTTCTATTACAGAAGAGCAATATAGCTAGCTATATAGGTGAATATAATGGTGTATACTGCGGTCAGGGCACGCAGACAACACCCACAAACTCCTGCAGATTGCTAAAAGCTCAATTACAGAAGAGCAAGAACGCTAAATTGGCTGATAACAAACGGTGTATACTGTGTTGAAGGTACACAGAGAACACCCACCAACTCCTACTGGTGGCCTTATATAGTGTGGGGCGTGTACTACACAGCCTGAGCTATGCATCCTGCCTGTGGCCAATCATGGCTCTCCTCGCTGCCGGCGCTGTGATTGGCCAATCATGTGGGGTCACAGTGCATGCTTGGCCAATCATGAGCCAGCAATGCACTGCGATGGCGCAGTGCATTGTGGGCCGTGAGCGCCACATGAATTTGGCGTGAACGGGCCATAACGTTCGGTATTCGCCGAACGTGCGAACAGCCGATGTTCGAATCGAACATCAAGCTCATCCCTAGTGGTAGCATTTGATATGGCACATTGGCTCCGTTTGATGGGCACATTGGCTGCAGTTGATGGGCAGATTGGCTGGGTGTGATGGCACAGTGGCTGCATTTGATGGCACAGTGGCGCTGCGTTTGATGGGCACAGTGGCGCTGCGTTTGATGGGCACAGTGGCGCTGCGTTTGATGGTACAGTGAGGCTGCAATTGATGAGAATTTTTCAGTTTGTCTGAACACCTGCCGCCACTGGTTGTCAGGTATAAAGACATTTATTTTTACTGATATAAATGCAGCCTATTGTGTTCAGTGTGCCTGTACACACATGCACTGCAAATACTGTAGATCGGTAATAAAAAAAATAAAAAAACAACCATAAATCAGAGTCAGTATGTTTGCAGTTTTATGCGCAAATACGCACATATGCCACGCTTCCTTCATTAAAATAAAGCTAGAATAATGTGTGCATACTCACAAATGCATACAAATATGTATAGGGGCTCATGCACAGGATGTTTTTGCTGCTGCTTTTAGGGACGTCTGGAGTGTTGTGTTTTTTTATTTTTTTTACTGCTTCTGAACTCTCCTCCATGTTAACTTATGTGTCCATGCACCTGTAGCACTGATCCCCGAGGGAGCTGCTGGTTTTTGTTGGGCTTACCGTTACCTCACCTGCTCACTGTGTCCGTCTTAGGGGTCTCGTTGCAGAGTGGATTAAAGAAAGTTAGCTCCGACACTTAGTCCCTTTTCCAAAGATTTATTTTATTTTATCTCTGTACATTGCAAGGATTATAACAACCTTTGTTGCAGATTCCTGCCTTTTTGTTATTCTGAAGAAATCCATGTGTGTTTCTCTGTATCCATGTGGGTAAGTGAGTCTAAAGGGAGTGGTTTCATAATTATCAATCAGCTGCTGCACCTGCAGGGCTATAATGAGGAAAGCTGCTGGGCCTGCAATCCTTTAGCCATGATTTCCTTTTGAAAGTATCTTACCAAAAATGAAATTTTTGTTGCAGGGGATGCCTGAAATCTGATTTGTATCCTAGTGCAGACTTCTGGGAAAATCAGCGAGCCAATCACACAAGCAGGAAATTACATTTCTGGGGGGCGTTCTGTATACATTCTGTGTACAGAACACAGGTAGCCATATTGCATTGCATTTTCAGAAAATTACAGAGCTGCTGATTAAAAAGGAAAGTTAGTGTTTAATAACATTCAATTACAATATGACTTGTGTCACACTTGTATACACTATATTATTTTTTCTTTATTTACAATTTATTTTTCCCCACGAAAGTGGAGTTACCCTTTACCCATTTCGCTCGGGTCACTGTCATATGGACGCTGGGGACTTGAAGTGGCGAGATCTTCAGTTGGATGCATCATCCCTATATATCTTTGTTTTCAGTAGACGATTACCATCACAGTAAAAACAATCATAGTGGCTGTTTCGCTGCTTGATTGCCTTTACAGGCTGTGGGAGGAGACCTTCCCCCTCCTTGCCCTACATGCTGGAGATTGAATCGGACGGCAACGGAAGTTTACCATAGAGCTGACCGAGGACTAGATGGTCCCTGGCCATCTCTATGACCCTCGGAGGCCTGAAGCGACATCATGATGTAAGCACTGCTTTTTTTTTTGTTGGAAAGCCTTAGATCGATAGATTTCCAGCATAAAGGAGAGATCTGGGGACTTATAGACCCCACATCTCTCCATAAAGGGGACCTGTCATACCCTATTCCTATTACAAGGGGTGTTCACGTTCCTTGTAATAGAAATAAAAGTGATCAAAAAGTAAAAAATTTAAGGGAAAGTATAAAAATATTAAAAAAATAAAAATAAATAAACAATAGGAAAAAAAAGCGTCCCCGTCCTTGTGTTTTTGCATACAGAAGCAAACGCATATGTAGGTTGTGCCCGCATATGTAAACGACATTCAAACCACACATGTGAGATATCGCCATGATCATTAGTGTGAGGGCAATATTTCTAGCACTAGACCTCCTCTGTACCTCCGAACTGGTAACCCGTAAAACAAATTTAAAGCGTCGCCTATGGAGTTTTTTAGGAACCAAAAGGTGGCGACATTCCACGAGTGTGCACAATTTTAAAGCGTGACATGTTAGGTATCTATTTACTCTACATAACATCATCTTTCACATTATACAAAAAATTGGGGTAAATATTGTGTTTGTGTTTTTTTTTTAATTCGCAAAAGTGTTTTTTTCCCCCAAAAAAAATTATGTTTGAAAAATTGCTGCACAAATACTCTATGACATAAAAAGTTGCGAAAAGCGGCATTTCTTTTCCTAGGGTTTCTGCTAAAAAAAAAATATGTATAATGTTTTTTGGGGTCCTGAGTAATTTTCTAGCAAAAGATAATGATTTTTACATGTAGGAGAGATGTGTCAGAATTTGCCTGGGATGCAAGTGGTTAACCGTGTCTTGTGCTGGTTTATCCTTGAACACTCTCCATGATTCAAATGTTGTTTGTTCTACTATTGTCTTTTATGAATGAATGAATGAATAACTTGTATAGCGCTACATATGCAAACTAAATCGCCTCAGGGTGCTTTTGCTGCCAGTGTCCATCTGGGTTTTCAGAAGAGATGGGTCTTGAGCTTCTTCTTGAAGGCCAGATAGTTTTCCACTGAGCGGATGTCAGCGGGTAGAGCATTCCATGGCCGTGGTCCTTGTACTGCGAACATTCGTTCGCCTTTTAATTTGTAAGGGGTCTTGGGTATGTGGAGGAGGTTCTGGTTAGTTGACCGAAGAGTGCTACCTGGGGTGTAGTGCTTTATTTTGACGCAGAGGTATTGCAGGGCTTTTCCTTGTGCACATTTGTGAATGAGGCAGAAGGTCTTGAATGTAACTCGATCCTTCATGGCTAGCCAATGGAGTATCCTCAGGGACAGGGTGATTGATTCCCATGGTTTTTTTTCCCATTTACCGGGCTAGCTGCTGTGTTCTGGATGGTTTGTAGACATGAAATTTGATATTTTGTAAGTCCTAGGTAGAGGGAATTTGCGTAGTCGATTCGGGAATGGATAATTGTTCCAACTACTGTTGCTTTATCTCCTTCCGGGATGAAGGGGATGAGTCTACGCAGTAGGCGAAGAAGGTAGTGGGATCCGCTGACTACTGATTCTATTTGTGCATCCATCGTCATGTTTGAGTCAAAGATGACTCAGAGGCTTCTGGCTTTAGTGCTGGGGGTGATGGGTTGTCCAAGGATGGTGAGTGGTGTGGACATCGTGCCAAGGTTTTTGTTTTCGGTTTGTGTGAAGGAAGAGGAGTTCTGTTTTGGATCCGTTGACTTTAAGGGAGCTCTCCGTCATCCAATCATCAATCAATGAGAGACAGTTTTCCAGTGCCTGGTATTAGTCTTTTTTGTTGGTGATACGTAGGTAGAGTTGGATGTCATCAGGAGTGATAAAGTAGATCCTGGTGATGATTTTGAGGAGTGGGCAGAGATAGATGTTAAAGAGCACGGGTGACAGGGGTGATCCCTGAGGGACTCCGCATGTAATTTTTTCGTGCTTCCGAAGTTAACGTTCTTAGTTTCACTTTCTGAGATCGGTTTTCTAGAAAGGTAAGTCTGAGCTACTCCAGCTACTTCTGTGAGACGAGTGAGCAGGGTTTTGTGGTCTACTGTGTCGAACGCTGCACTGAGGTCCAGCAGCACCAGGAGACATGATTCTCCTTCATCTGCTGCTTCGAGGGTGTCATCCCAAATTTTGAGGAGTGCAGTTTCTGTCCCGTGGCCAGGGCGGAAACCCGATTGTAGTGGGTCCAAGAGTTTATGGATGGAGTTCTAGCTGTTGTACTACTGCTTTCTCGATAATTTTGGAGAAGGTGTTGAGGCTTGCGATAGGTCTGCGGTCGTTTAGGTCTTTGCTTGAGGGACGTTGGGACGATTCCCTCTTTAAATGACTGGTTTATGAGGTATGTTATGATAGGTGCCAGGATGTTGGTACATTCTTTCAGAAGTTTTGTAGGAATGATGTCGTTTGGCCATGTGCTGTCTCGGAGGTTTCTGATGATGGTTTTGGTGGTGTCAATGGTGATTGGGACCAGAATAAATCTCGTGGTTGTAGAAACTTTGTGTTTTTTTTTTCTTTGCTTTGTTCTGCTGAATTATTTCCCGAATGGTTGCTATTTTGTCAATGAAAAAATCAGATAGCTCATTGCAGAATTTCTTGTGTTTTTCGTTTGCTGGAGACTCTAAACAGATGGGGTTCAAAGTCTGGGCGACTAGTTTGAAGAGTGCTCAAGGGCAGTTTATTGCTTTTGAGATGGTTTTGGAGAAATTTTATTTTTTGCTATGAAGATGGCTTTGTGGTATCTTGTGGTGAGTGATATGTAATTTGTGTGGTTTTCCATTGTTGGGCTCCTTCAGCTCTTTTCTGCGTTGTTGTTTCAGTGATGTAAGAGAGTCATTGAACCAACCCGAATTGTTTTTGCGGGTGAGTGCTCTGCATATTGGTGCGACTATGTCTGCTGTCGGTAATAATGCTGTGGGAGTTGAGTGTGTCTTCAATTGAGTAGTTTTGGGTTAACAATGCTATTTTGTTGGATAGTGTAGTTTTGAAGAGTTGTGAATATAGTTTCTTCTGTGATCTTGTCCAGTGTATTGTCGTTGAGTGTGTTGGTATTTGGTAAGTGATGTTTATTTTGAATTTGATCACGTGGTGGTCAGTCCAAGACAATGGCATGTTATCCAGTGTGTTAATATCCAAGTTTTGTTTGAAGATGAGGGCAAGGGTATGGCCCGAAGCATGCGTGGGAGCATTTATCGGTTGTTGCAGGCCTAGTGCTTCTAGTTGGTTGATGCAAGCGCTAGCGATGGAGCCCTGGGAGGAGTTTGCCCAGAGATTAAAGTCTCCAAATAGTAGGAGATTTTTGGTTTTCAAGGTGTATGTAGAGATGAATTTGATAAAAGGTGCAAGGAAGTGTGTCCTTGGTTCGGGTGGTCTGTAGCACAGTAGTATGTGAAAGGTGTCCTGGGGTGTTGTTTGACATTGAAGTGTGAGTGTTTCCATGAATGGCACTGAGCGCTGTAAAGTTGGTTTTGTGAACGTGAGGTGAGATTTGTAGATCACTGCTAGGCCGCCTCCTCTTTGACCGTCTCTATGCTCATGACAAATGTATTCAAGATATCACCAACTTCCGCCTAATAACCCTTTACTTCTTCCAACCCCTTTTTTCCTATTACCCCTTTACCTTCCCCTTCTTATCCTTAATAAATAGACCACACGGAGTTTGGAGTGTAAATGGCCATAGCAGCCTTTATTAACCAATCATAAAACCAAAGTTAAATAACTTCAATTAAATATATATACACCTTTTTGTAACGACAATTTCGAAACTCCCAGTCTGTTGGTCTTTGACGGTACCCCGACTTCACCTTATCCACTTAACACTTTCCACCAGTACACTGCGGGACCAAATTTCACCATACCAGGCCTCCGGCCGTTTATCAGCCCGGAGACAACCCCCTTTCCCGCAGTGCAACCAATCCCGTATTCCAGCCTACCCTTCCGCTGGAATACACCAAAGGGGGGCACCTACCACCTATGAGCCCCCCGCCACTTCCATCAAATCTGTTTTCTTGCCACCATCAAAGACCAAAGACACCGCCGTTACTGCTGCTATGACGACCCGGATCACCTCCACCCTGCCAGAGAAAGCACACAGACAAACACACACACAAAGAAAATACAGCAAAAGAACCACATTTTGCATACAATAAAGGGAGGGTGGGTGGGAAACTTTTCTCCCTGCTGTCCTCTCTTCGTTTGCCGGGAGTCCCCGCCCACGCTGAATATATAACCTCCCACCCCTTTCTGTTCCTCTCTCAATGGCTCCTCCCTTTCCTCTACCAATTCCATTTCTTAACCCTATAGTTGCTTTCACTCTCACATCTGTCATGCCCGGCCCTTCATCTATTTCCTTTCTGTCTTTTATTCCGGGCCTCCCTGTTAGGATGCAGTAGTTCTCAGACACTAACTCTGCTAGAATGGTGTTACAATCAGGTGTTAGCCAGCTTTCCGTGATGAAGAGACAGTCTGTGTTGTGTTGAGTGATAAAATCATGAATTTCGTGTTTGTGCTTGACTGCTGATCTAGTGCTGATCATGGCGCATGATAGGTGTTGTCCTGGATGTGGTTTATTCCTGTTTTGGATGGTTGGTTTCAAATTTGTTCTAAAAGTTGTTCTTTTCGTAGTATTGTTAGGGTGGTGGTTGGTAATGTAGTAGCGGTATTCCTTAGGCTGCAGAGGGTATCAAATTAATAATTGATGGCGCACCTGATAGGGGAGTGCTCTGGGGTGCGTATTATGATGTGAGTGGCTCGAGGTGCCATGGCGCTGCTCGGGCTCTGTCCTGGAGCAGAGTTGGCGTGGCGGTGGAGGGGGTAGCAGCGACAGGTGCTGCAGGCTGGGGCAACCCAAGTAACGTTGGGAGGAGATGTCCGTTGAAAAACTGAAGAGTTAAAGTAAAAAAAAGTTTAGACCAAGTTTAAAAGTTTGAAAGTCTTAAAGTTAGTAGAATTCTATGTCCTTTTTTTCTGTCCAGGGTGTAGCAAGATGGCCGCGGACACTTCTATATCCTTTTGGCTGGTCTGGGTGTAGCAAGATGGCCACCGTCAGCACAAGAGGCCGTAAGATGGCAAACAGCCAGATTTTCCAGCAATCACTCAGGCAGACTCAAAAATACAGAGCAGGACTAGAGCAGGGGATACTGATGTAGCATCTGTGTAAGCATGAATTCTCTCCGGGCCAGCAGGTGTAAGCCCCTGTACACACGGTCGGAGATTTCCACAACCAAATCCGTCGGATTTTGTCCGTCAGATTTAGTCTGACGGATTGTGTCCGAAACTGTTGCATACACACGGTCGGACTAAGTTGTCGAAAAATCCGATCTTTCAGAACGTGATGACGTAATTTCGTTACGATGGGACTAGATTCAGGCTAGTAGCCAATAGCTTTGATGTAGGAATTTGATCTGAGCATGCGTGGCACTTGGTCCGATCAAAATTCTCTACACATGATCGGATTGCGTACGACCGGCCCAGTTGGTCGGGAAATATTTCCAACATGTTGGAAAATTGGGTCGGACGGAGATTCGGACGGAATCAGTCCAATGCATACCACACACAGTCGGATTATCTGACGACACGGTCCGATAAGACGCATTCTCCGACCGTGTGTACGCGGCATAAGGATGGTGCTAGATTGAGGCACAGGAGGCTGGCAAACCACTATTGAGTGGGGCTGATGGCAGCCAGGTAATTAAGCCGGCAGGCTGAAAAATATAGGCGCGATCTCCGAAGAATGATATATGATATATGATAATTGCTGCAGACGCATTATTCCCGCAATCATATTATGAAATAACATTATTAGGTGTGATAGGACAGGTTAACTCCTGTACATCATACTATTGCTATGCAGCAAGCTTATTAGCCAATGATCTAATTAGATAAATATGTAAGCATACGTGCGGAATCTACAAATAAATCTATGGAGATATTTTTTTTAATAGTTCCATGGTAGTCAGCTAGTATTTTTCCTTCCTTTTGAATTAATATGTTCTTGTGAGGTAAAAACAAATCTAAATTCGGGGCGGTGTGTTGGGTCAGCTCCAAGAACACAAAGACATTCCTGGTCAATTTAATAAGATTTAGTTGGAAAGACAACCCATTATACTAAGGAAAGGTTATACTGATAGATGGCACAACTCTTCTACAGATCGAAAGCTGCACAAACTCCACGTAATACACGTTTATATTGATTGTAAAAGGTACTGCAAATATTTGTATCTGAACAAGTTTGAGCAATGAAGAAATGAAATAAAATTTATGCAGTGCAGTGTCCTCATATGACTGGTGTGGCGGTGATCAGGGATAGGCTGGTGACAGTATTATTATTTTTTTTTTTTTTACATCCTGTTATCAGAGTAGTTCAGTGCAGGGCCATCTTTAATGTTGATTGGGCCCTGGGCAAACATTTTCTTGGGGCCCCCAACCGCTATTAGACATATAACAAATAGCAGCAAGACCCAAATCAGTTTACTGCAGCAGATCAGGCAGCAATTGCAATTGGTTGCCAGATGATACAGCATATTATTACCGATCACTGACTGGTTGCTAGAGGTTACAACACATAATTTCTTCTTCCTCATTCATTGCTAGAGGTTACTGCACATCATTACTGCTCACTGAGAAACGTAAGACAGGAGATGACCAGAGAGTGCGGATCTAATACAGGAGATGACCAGAGAGTGCGAATCTAATACAGGAGATGACCAGAGACTGCAAATCTAATACAGGAGATGACCAGAGAGTGCGAATCTAATACAGGAGATGACCAGAGACTGCGGATAAAATACAGGAGATGACCAGAGACTGCGGATCTAATACAGGAGATGACCAGAGACTGCGGATCTAATACAGGAGATGACCAGAGACTGCGGATATAATACAGGAGATGACCAGAGACTGCGGATATAATACAGGAGATGACCAGAGACTGCGGATATAATACAGGAGATGACCAGAGACTGCGGATATAATACAGGAGATGACCAGAGACTGCGGATATAATACAGGAGATGACCAGAGACTGCAAATCTAATACAGGAGATGACCAGAGACTGTGGATATAATACAGGAGATGACCAGAGACTGTGGATATAATACAGGAGATGACCAGAGACTGAAAATCTAATACAGGAGATGACCAGAGACTGCGGATCTAATGCAGGAGATGACCAGAGACTGCAAATCTAATACAGGAGATGACCAGAGACTGCAAATCTAATACAGGAGATGACCAGAGACTGTGGATCTAATACAGGAGATGACCAGAGACTGCGGATCTAATACAGGAGATGACCAGAGACTGCGGATCTAATATGGGAGATGACCAGAGACTGCGGATCTAATACGGGAGATGACCAGAGACTGCGGATATAATACAGGAGATGACCAGAGACTGCAGATATAATACAGGAGATGACCAGAGACTGAAAATCTAATACAGGAGATGACCAGAGAAAGCAAATCTAATACAGGAGATGACCAGAGACTGCGGATATAGTACAGGAGATGACTAGAGACTGCGGATATAATACAGGAGATGACAAGAGACTGCAAATCTAATACAGGAGATGACCAGAGACTGCGGATATAATGCAGGAGATGAAGGTCTGGGTTTTGCAGCATGCTGCAATGATACTCTGTTTACTTATGTTTTTAGGAAGTTAAATAGAAACGGTACATTCCCATATGCACAAGATGGGCTTGCATTTGAACTAGCCGATGAAGGCCTCCGGCCTACCTATTTGATATGTTCCTTCTTTTGACTCGTTTGTATTACACTGTTTTTGTCTTTAACTGAGAGGTACATTGTCATACAGCTAATCTTTATCTGTATAATGCTACATGTACTTTTTGCCTAATTGTATTAACGCAAAATTCCAATAAAAATTCATGTGAAAAAAAAAAAATACAGGAGATGACCAGAGACTGCAAATCTAATACAGGAGATGACCAGAGACTGCAAATCTAATACAGGAGATGACCAGAGACTGTGGATATAATACAGGAGATGACCAGAGACTGCAAATCTAATACAGGAGATGACCAGAGACTGCGGATATAATACAGGAGATGACCAGAGACTGCAAATCTAATACAGGAGATGACCAGAGACTGCGGATATAGTACAGGAGATGACCAGAGACTGCGGATGTAATACAGGAGATGACCAGAGACTGAAAATCTAATACAGGAGATGACCAGAGACTGCAAATCTAATACAGGAGATGACCAGAGACTGCAAATTTAATACAGGAGATGACCAGAGACTGCGGATATAATACAGGAGATGACCAGAAACTGCAGATCTAATACAGGAGATGACCAGAGACTGCAAATCTAATACAGGAGATGACCAGAGACTGCAAATCTAATACAGGAGATGACCAGAGACTGCGGATATAATACAGGAGATGACCAGAGACTGCGGATCTAATACAGGAGATGACCAGAGACTGCAAATCTAATACAGGAGATGACCAGAGACTGCGGATCTAATACAGGAGATGACCAGAGACCAGTGGCGTACTAACTAGGGGGCGGGGGGTGCGGACCGCCCCAGGTGCCACACATTAGGGGGGTGTCAGGCAGCTCCCCTGTATGAAACAGTGAGAGTGGGACAAGCTTGGTAGTGCAGTCGATGTGACATGCTGAGCAGGGAGACCTCAGGCAGACTGACCCATTGTCACAATGCTCTCACTCTCTGTTTAATTATAACAGCCCAGTGAGTGAGTACAATTCCCCCCCCCCTCCCCTCCACAGAGATGGAAGAGTCTGCCTCAGCTCTGCCCCCTCTCTCCCCTGCGTGTCCCATCCATGCTCCGTGCAGCCTGTGTGCTGAGCTGCTCTGAAAGGAATGTGGGGGCGGGGACATTTAAACAGTGTGAGGAAGAACATCCAAGTAAGTTATCAGCACTGTCCCTGTGTCCAGACTCTGCCCTCTCTCTCCCAAATCTCATTCACTCCCCCTCTTTCTTCTGTTGTCCTCCAGAGTCTTCCCATCATAGTCCCATCATGCTCCCCATCATGTTCCTTTACCAGGTTTTACACTACTGTGTTCATAGACATTGCATGTGATTCACACTGAATTGCTGTGCAAATCACATGCAATGTCTGTGCGATGCAAATTCAGCCATACAAACTGTATGGCTGAAATCACATTTGCACCAAAATGGTGAGGGACCCTTTTTTTGGTTGCACTGGAATTGGATTGGATGGGTGTTCACACCTATGCAATCCGATTCCTGCACCATTTCACAGTTCTCACTGCGATTTGCAAACCGATCTGGGGATGTCATTAATTTTACATTGACACCTGTAGCAGCTTGCAAGGGCAGTGTGAACAGCCAACAAGCAACATGCAATGCAGGAATCCGCACTGGAATCTCACCGATTCCTGCATCGCATCGCATATATGTGAACCAGGACTCAGGTGGGTTCACACTGATGCGCTGTGGTTCGGTTGCCTCAATTTTCACTGCAGTCCCACAGACTTCTATTAGGTTACACATTTTTGCACCATTTTCTGAAAGCGCACCAAATGTCCTCTATACTGAATCTTTCAGAAAACATAGTAAAATTACACAAGCTAATAGACGTCTGTGGGACTGCAGCTAAAAATGAGGATTATATGCAGAAAAACTGCATATACCCCAACACTGCGACAAACTCCAAGACACCAGTGTGAACCCAAAGGCTTCAGAGTGCTGTGTAATGTAAAGGGGTCCTGAAGTGGAGGGGGTTGTGTAATGTAAAGGGGTCCTGAAGTGCAGGGAGTTGTGTAATGTAAAGGGGTCCTGAAGTGCAGGGGGTTGTGTAATGTAAAGGGGTCCTGAGGTGCAGGGGGTTGTGTAATGTAAAGGGGTCCTGAGGTGCAGGGTGCTGTGTAATGTAAAGGGGTCCAGGAGGTGCAGAGGGTTTTGTAATGTAAAGGTTCCCTGAGGTGTACAGTGCTGTGTAATGTAAAGGGATCTAGAGATGCAGGGTGCTGTGTAATGTAAAGGGGTCTAGAGGTGCAGGGTGCTGTGTAATGTAAAGGGGTCTAGAGGTGCAGGGTGCTGTGTAATGTAAAGGGGCCCTGAGGTTCAGGGAGTTGTGTAATGTAAATGGGTCCAGAGGTGCAGGGTGATGTGTAATGTAAAGGGGTCCAAAGGTGCATAGGGTTTTGTAATGTGAAGGTGTCCTGAGGTGCACAGTGCTGTGTAATGTAAAGGGGTGCAGGGGGCTATGTAATGTAAAGGGGTCCACAGGTGCAGGGGGTTGTGTAATGCAAAGGGGTCCAGAGGTGCAGAGGGTTTTGTAATGTAAAGGTGTCCTGAGGTGCAGGGTGTTGTGTAATGTAAAGGGGTCTAGAGGTGCAGGGTGCTGTGCAATGTAAAGGGGCCCTGAGATTCAGGGGGTTGTGTAATGTAAATGGGTCCAGAGGTGCAGGGTGCTGTGTAATGTAAAGGGGTCCAGGAGGTGCAGAGGGTTTTGTAATGTAAAGGTGTCCTGAGGTGCAGGGTGTTGTGTAATGTAAAGGGGTCTAGAGGTGCAGGGTGCTGTGTAATGTAAAGGGGTCTAGAGGTGCAGGGTGCTGTGTAATGTAAAGGGGCCCTGAGGTTCAGGGGGTTGTGTAATGTAAATGGGTCCAGAGGTGCAGGGTGCTGTGTAATGTAAAGGGGTCCAAAGGTGCATAGGGTTTTGTAATGTAAAGGTGTCCTGAGGTGCACAGTGCTGTGTAATGTAAAGGGGTCCAGAGGTGCAGGGGGCTGTGTAATGTAAAGGGGTCCACAGGTGCAGGGGGTTGTGTAATGTAAAGGGGTCCAGAGGTGCAGGGGGTTGTGTAATGTAAAGGTGTCCTGAGGTGCAGGGTGCTATGTAATGTAAAGAGGCCCTGAGGTTCAGGGGGTTGTGTAATGTAAATGGGTCCAGAGGTGCATGGTGCTGTGTAAATGAAAGGGGTCCAAAGGTGCAGAGGGTTTTGTAATGTAAAGGTGTCCTGAGGTGCAGGGTGCTATGTAATGTAAAGGGGTCCAGAGGTGCAGACTGTTTTGTAATGTAAAGGTGTCCTGAGGTGCAGGGTGTTGTGTAATGTAAAGGGGTCTAGAGGTGCAGGATGTTGTGTAAAGTAAAGGGGCCCTGAGGTTCAGGGGGTTATGCAATGTAAAGAGGTCTAGAGGTACAGGGGGTTGTGTAATGTAAAGGGGTCTAGAGGTTCACCGGTTTTGTAATGTAAAGGGGTCCAGAGGTATGTAATGTAAAGGGATCCAGAGCTGCGGAGGGCTGTGCAATATAAAGGAGTCCAGTTGTGGAGAGGGGGTACAAAGTAGTGACAAAGAGATATTGGGGGATGCAGAGGTATGCAGGGGACACAGTGCGGTGTTTTTACATTTTAAAGTGGGGGGGTGCCAGATATAGAAGTCGCCCCGGGTGCCGAATGCTCTAGGTACGCCCCTGCCAGAGACTGCGGATCTAATACAGGAGATGACCAGAGACTGCGGATTTAATACAGGAGATGACCAGAGACTGCAAATCTAATACAGGAGATGACCAGAGACTGAGGATATAATACAGGAGATGATCAGAGACTGAAAATCTAATACAGGAGATGACCAGAGACTGCAAATCTAATACAGGAGATAACCAGAGACTGAAAATCTAATACAGGAGATGACCAGAGACTGCGGATATAATACAGGAGATGACCAGAGACCAGAGTACAGGAGGTGATAAACTAAGTAACCATTTTAAAAATTTTCATTGCAGTGTACAGCTATACTGTTCATAAAAAACAGGTTAGGGTTAATATAACAGTCATCAAGCAGTCTATGGGGAGAATGACCTACCTAGCCAGTCAGGCTCACCACCCCCTCTCATTGATTCAGGGATAGCGCCTTCAGGGGTCCAGATGGTGGTCTGGAGGCAGAGCTTGGAAAGTTCCGGGGGCGGGACTCTAACATCAAAGTTCCTTAAGGCAAAGAAGATCAAGATGCTCCAGCAATGGCCAGCCCAGTCACCAGACATGAACATCAATAAATAAAGATGTGATGCGCTAATTACAAACCATTCAAATAGCCACAATAAAACTAAAATTGTGCAATTATAGAGCTGTATAAAGTGCAAACGTGCATAAATAAATCAGAGAATAACACTATACATATATAGCAATGAACTAAAGAACCATACGGTGATTACCTAGTGCAAAAAAGTATATATTAAAATATAAGATGCATGCACGTATTAAACGTGTAAAAAATGAAGCAAAAAATATATATGTGCAAAGAAAAATAAATAAATATTGAATCCAAATGACAATCGTGATTTGTATAAAATGTCCCATACACAATAAAAACAAAACGTGCAATTCGGTAGGCACACTCAATTAAACGTGCAATGTGCTGGGTAATAAATCCATTCGTGGTGATCCGTGCAGGTAATATAAATGCTATGCAATTACCTCACTCCTGTGGGTAACACAGCAAAATTAATAATGGACACAAATCAAAACGTGCAATTCGGTAAACACACGGAATTAAACGTGCAACGTGCTGGGTAATAAATCCATCCGTGGTGATCCGTGCAGATAGTGTTTAATGTTATGCAATTACCTCACTGCTGTGGGTAACACAGCAAAATTAGTAATGAACACCAAGATGATTGCAGAGATGGCTGTATAAACAAATTTCTTTGGGAGACTTCTTTTAACTTCCTCATGGATGGTAGGTAGACTCAGGGGAATAAATCTGAGAAAACCGCCATAGTGTAGTTGTTTAAAATATAACAATTTATTTAAAGAGTTTAAAACTACTCACAAGTGAAGTAAAAAAGTAGGCACCTATGACAGACAGCAAGCAAGACCGGATACGAACGTCACTTCCGGGTGTCCTACGCGTTACGTCGTCGAGACTTCAACTGGGAAGTTAAAAGAAGTCTCCCAAAGAAATTTGTTTATACAGCTATCTCTGCAATCATCTTGGTGTTCATTACTAATTTTGCTGTGTTACCCACAGCAGTGAGGTAATTGCATAACATTAAACACTATCTGCACGGATCACCACGGATGGATTTATTACCCAGCACGTTGCACGTTTAATTCCGTGTGTTTACCGAATTGCACGTTTTGATTTGTGTCCATTATTAATTTTGCTGTGTTACCCACAGGAGTGAGGTAATTGCATAGCATTTATATTACCTGCACGGATCACCACGAATGGATTTATTACCCAGCACATTGCACGTTTAATTGAGTGTGCCTACCGAATTGCACGTTTTGATTTTATTGTGTATGGGACATTTTATACAAATCACGATTGTCATTTGGATTCAATATTTATTTATTTTTCTTTGCACATATATATTTTTTGCTTCATTTTTTGCACGTTTAATACGTGCATGCATCTTATATTTTAATATATACGGTATTGCACATAGAGTTACTTTTTTGCACTAGGTAATCACCGTATGGTTCTTTAGTTCATTGCTATATATGTATAGTGTTATTCTCTGATTTATTTATGCACGTTTGCACTTTATACAGCTCTATAATTGCACAATTTTAGTTTTATTGTGGCTATTTGAATGGTTTGTAATTAGCGCATCACATCTTTATTTATTTACTTTTACCAGTGAGAGACAACTCATTTAGTGATTGCTGCTTTTTTTCATTTGCTATTCTCGCCCTCTCCTATTTTTTCCCATAGAGCGCGGAAGTTTCTACACACACTCACCAGACATGAACATCATTGAGCATATGTGGTGTAGGATGAAAGATGAAGCATGGAAGATGAAACCAAAGAATATTGATGAACTCTGGGAGGCATGCAAGACTGTTTTCTTTGCTATTCCTGATGACTTCATCAATAAATTGTATGAATCCTTGCCAAACCGCATAAATTCTGTCCTTCAAGCTCATGGAAGTCATACAAGATATTAAATTTGGATCTCATAGCACCACTACTTAATTTGCTGACATATTTTTGGATTTTCAGTAAAGTTGTTCAATTTCTGTATAGGCGACAAAACTTTTGTCTTGCCAAAATTTGACCTGTCTGTCTTGATTAAATGATAAATCTTTTTTCAGTGAAACTAATTTATTTCAGTGCATTAAACATCATTTGGAAGGCCTTTAGCTTTTCATATGAGCTATTTCTAACACTAATTGATTAATTAAAAGTCAGGTTAATAGCAGGAGTTTCTACAAAATAGAGAAGCAACAAGACTTTTGTCAGGGACTGTAGACTCCAGGTAGCCAGAGCCATGATGAGGAGAGGAGAGCCGCCCGCCCCAACCGCCGCGTGGGGTCGGGATCTTCTGACAGTGGCGTGGCAGCCGCATTGTAATTCCCGCCTTCTGGAGCCTGCAATGCCTATGATGGACGTCACAATCCTCTGGTCCCCGCATTGGACCAGTGGGGCGTCCATCAGTGCTGCAGGCTCCAGAAGGCGGGACCTGTTAGTACACTCGGCCGCACTCGGGATCAGATCGATCCCCGCTCAGCGGCGGCACTCGGGGCTATTAATAGAACCGTGCCCACCGAAGACACAGGCTTTTTGGGGACCCACTCAGGGCTTCAACCACTGTCAGAGCCCCCCCCCCCCCCCTCCAACATCGCTGGTGATCACTATGACCAATCATATCAATCACATGATACCCTGGACGGGTAGCGATCACTGCTATCACGCGTTGACGCTAGTGCGCATGTGCTCAGTGATGTACCAGTATGTAGCTTAGCCTGCAGCTGCCGCCCACTCACAGTATAATTACTGTGAGTGGGTCGGCAAGCAGTTACAGTGTGTATAGAAAAGAAAACCCCCCTGAGATAATCACATTTTGTTGCTTTGCTGATACCACCGCTGAGCAGGCAGATGAAAGGTCCATCTCCGCTCACTGTGCAAAGTCCATTTCCAGTTTTGCTCACTAGATGGCGCCAAATACTGAGGAAAAACATTATCCATAGGTTTACATTGCATTAACATTGCATTAGTAGGCAAAAATTTTAGCGCTACACTTATTATAGCAAAAAGTAAAAAAAAAAAAAAAAAATTGTCACTCTTTTTTGCTTTATAACGCAAAAAAGAAAAACTGCAGAGGCGATTAAATACCACCAAAAGAAAGCTCTATTTTTGGGGGAAAAAAAGGTCGCACAACCGTGCAATTGTCAGTTAAAGCGATGCAGTGCCGTATCACAAAAAATGGCCTGGTCATTAAGGGGGGCAAATCCTTCCGGGACGTCGCCATTTATAATCAGTCAGCTGCTGAACCTGCAGGGTTCTAATGAGGAAAGTGGCAGGGTCTGCATCGCTCTGGGTTTGATTTTTTTTTTTTTCCTTTGGGAGTATTTCACCAAAAATGACCATTTTTGTTGCAGAGAATGCCCAAAATTTGACCTGTATCTTAGTGCACACTTCTGGAAAAATCAGTAAGCCAATCACAGAAGCAGGTAATGTCTGGGGGTGGGTAAAGAACGCCTCCTGGTTGCCATATTGCATTTTTTACAGAAAATGACAGCGACGTAGGCTGAAAATGAAAGGTAATTTTTAACAGCATTCACTTACAATATGATTTGTATGATATACATTTTTTTGCTATTTTTTTTTTTTTTTACAATTAATTCCTATGACTGTGCACCATCTAATGGCCATAATTCTGTATTGCAGTGTTTTCTCAATTGAGGTATTTCAGAAAAAAAATATGGCCACTATATTGTGCAGACAACTCTAGGAAATTGCTGTATTAATGCTGACGTTTAGTGAAATTATATATATCCACTTCAATACCGGGCACTTAAACACCTTCCTGCCCAGACCAATTTTGAGCTTTCAGCGCTGTCGCACTTTGAATGACAATTGCGCGGTCATGCTACACTGTACCCAAATGAAATTTTTATCATTTTTTTCCCACAAATAGAGCTTTCTTTTGGTGGTATTTGATCACCTCTACGGTTTTTATTTTTTGCGCTACAAATAAAAAAATACCGAAAATTTAGAAAAAAAAATGTTTTTTTTTGTTTCAGTTTCAAAACTTTGTAAATAAGTACGTTTTCTCCTTCACTGATGGGCACTGGTGGGGCTACACTGATGGGCACTGATAAGGTGGCACTGATGGGCACCAATGTGGCACCAATGAAGTGGCACTGATAGGCGGCACTGATAGGCGACACGGATGGGCGACACGGATGGGCGACACGGATGGGCGACACGGATGGGCAACACGGACGGACACTGATAGGTGGCACAAATTGGCACTGATAGCTGGCACGGATGGGCGGCACGGATGGGCATGGATAGGCGGCACAGGTGGGCATGGATAGGCGGCACAGGTGGGCATAGATAGGCGGCACAGGTGGGCATGGATAGGCGGCACAGATGGGCACTCATAGGCGGCACGGGTGGGCACTGATAGGCGGCACGGGTGGGCACTGATAGGCGGCACAGGTGGGCACTCATAGGCGGCACAGGTGGGCACTCATAGGCGGCATCGGTGTTATAGTAATGGATGCCAATCAGTGCCAAACAATAATGCATGCCAATCAGTGATGCCCATTGTGGGCACTGATTGGCATCCATTATGGGCACTGATTGGCACCCATTGTGCTGACTGGCATCCCTGGTGGTCTAGGGAGGATTATGGATTTTATTACCTTTTCCCTGGTGGTCTAGTGGCGTCCCTGGTGGTCCAGTGTGGGCATCCTCGGGTGGGCTGTGCTGATAATCGATCAGCACAGACCCCCCCTGTCAGAGGAGCAGCCGATCGGCTCTCCTCTACTCGCATCTGACAGACGCGAGTGAGGGAAAGCCGATCACCGGCTCTTCCCATTTACACTGTGATCAGCCGCTGATCACATGGTAAAGAGTCTCCGTCGGAGACTCTTTACCGAGATCGTAGTTGCCGGGTGTCAGACTGACACCCCGCAACAACGATCGCCGCGATGCGCGCCCCCGGGGGCGCGCAGCGGCTCATAATCCTAATCACGTAATATGACGTCCGGTTAGGATTATGAAACGACTTTGCCGCCGTCAATTCCCTATAGGGCGGGCGGCAAGTGGATATATATATATATATATATATATAATTATTTTTATTTTTTTAAAGCAACACCTGCATTAAAATGAAATGCCCCTTGATGAAAAGGTGGCATACCTCCCAACATGAATGACGGACACCTAGTGGAAAATGTATGTAGGCATGGGACACGCCCTCTGCCACGCCCCCTTAAAGGAGAATTAACCAAAAAAAGGTTAATTAAATACACAAAGACTTTTTTTTTTTTTTACCACTTACCACTACTATTCCTTTATATTGGCTTTTAAAATGTACAAATGCAGCAATTTAGAAATTGGATGACAGGTTTAGCACTGGGAAACACTTTTTAACGATAAAAGGTGAATTTTATATTCAACTATATGGATCAGACCAAAATGAGAGACAAATGAGGGGAGAAAGAGGCACAGAGGGACATTGCTCCAAATCAGGGACAGTCCCTTGAAATCAGGTACAGTCCCTTGAAATCGGGTACAGTCCCTTGAAATCAGGTACAGTCCCTTGAAATCGGGTACAGTCCCTTGAAATCAGGGAAAGTCCCTCGAAATCAGGGACAGTCTCTCCAATCAGGGACAGTCCCTCCAAATCAGGGACAGTCCCTCCAAATCAGGTAAAGTCCTTCCAAATCAGGGGCAGTCCATCAAAATCAGGGACAGTTGTGAGCTATGCTGGTGGCTACTGTGAAATCTTCAGTCCTCTTCCTCCTGGATACCCCCACAGCACCAGAAAATCCCAGCAGGAGGTAATAGCCTGGAAGGTGCCCCGACCTTTCCATTCCCCCCTCCTCCATTCATAGAAGCTGTACTATCAATTCCTGCACCCCTGAAATTACCAGAATATTACAGTTGCTGGGGTAGCTGGGGGGGGGGGGGCAAAAGACTGATGCTTTCAATGAACACAGCAGCCACCAGTGCAAGCAAAATTTCTTATTCAGTGTAAGTTTCTGTTCCTGGTCCTAAAATCCAGCTGTAAGTAAAATACGGTTGGGATTCGCCAAGGTTGGGTGAATGTTGTTATATTTGTCCAACATATATTTCACAAATAGACCCCTGTGTGTAGAGAAAGGGCTCCTGGTAGTAGGGTGCCCACATGTCCCAGATTGCCCGGGACATTCCCGCAATTGCCAGGTCTGTCCCGGGCACCTTCATTCCGGGACAATACAGTGTCCCGGAATGGAATTGACAGAGCGAGCAAACCCCGCTATAGAGCTGGCGCTCGCTTTGCCTCCAGCGCCACCAGAGACGCTAGGCGGCTATAGCAACCAGTGACCTCATAGGCGCGACTCACTCTGCCCAGCATGCAAAGCGGAGGAGAAGTTAATTTTCCGCTAGGACGAAGCTGTCAGCGGGGGCAGCCTCAAATACACTCAATCACCAGTACTGCAGTCAGTCAGGGTTACCATCTCCGCAGCTCTGCCCCTGGATGTCTCCCGGCCTCAGACCGAAGCCACCTCCCCTCCTCGGCTAGTTACAAGTACACGGAGAGGGTAGAGGGACATCACTGTGCATTCCTGGCGCTGATCTGAGGTCTGTTCTAAGCTTATATTAAGTGTATGTAGATCGACGGGGATAGTGATCAGGAAAAAAGTAATAAATGCCCCCCCCCAGCACATTTCTGACACCCACTTCTCCACTAGCACAAGTGGAAGGGGGGTCTGTACTATGGGGAGCTCTCTACTTAGTGGGGGGTTCTGTACTTAGGGGGTCTATAATGAGGGAGGGTGGTGTAAAATGAGGGAGGGGGGTCACTACTGAAGGGGGTCTTTACTGAGGTAGAGGGGTCTATACTTAGTCAGGGGGGTCTATACTGATGGAGAAGGGGTCTGTATTTACTGGGGGGGAAAGTCTGTACTGAGGGAGGGGAGTCTATACTTGGTGGAGCGGGGTCTTTACTGAGGCGGTATATACTTAGTGGAGAGGGGGGTCCGTACTCAGAGAGGGGGTCTATAGTTAGTGGGGGGGGGTCTGTACTGAGGGAGGGGGCCTATAGTTAGTGGAGGGGGCTCTGTACCGAGGGAGGGGCTTATAGAGGGGGCCGGACTGAGGGAGGGGGTCTATAGTTAGTGGGAGGGGTCCGTACTGAGGGAGGGGATTCTATACTGAGGGAAGGGGGTCTGTACAAAGGGAGGGGGGTCTATTGTTATAATGTAATAATATAAATACATTTCAAACATGGTATTGGGATGATATAAGTGCTAAAACCAGCCATTCACCTGACAAATCACTCGCGCCGAAATCCCGCCAACCCCCGAAACTACACTCAACACAACCCCCCCCCTCCTTGTCCCTAGATAAATTGTCCTTGAATGGTAGTTTGGAAAATGTGGTAACCCTACCTGGTAGATGTTCTGGTGAGGTCCTAGGTTCTTAGGAACTGATCTCTCAACATCTGCACCCACTAATTGTTTACAAGTCGGCTGATGTCACAGGGAGTAAAAAAAAAGAAAACATGCTTCCTGTTACAGAAACAAGGAAAACGAAAAAAAAAAAAAAGTGAGATTTATTGATTTATTGATTCTGATTGTCCTGAACACTGATGTCATCGGGAATGAAAAGGAGGGAAAGTCTAAGATTTCGAGTTGCCACTAAAACAGGAGCAGAGTAGACATGTGTCTATGTTACAGCTATCTAAGAGGGCATTTTACCCACATTAAAAAAAAAAAAGATATTCCCTCACTTCCTGTTGAGTCTACAGGACAGGAAGTGGGGAGACATTTTCTCTAATGACAAAAAAAAAAAAAAATCCAACCCTTTCTCTACTCTATCTAAAATGAAAAAACGTTTTAAAGCTGATCTCCAGCCAGAAAAAAACGTGAATTTAAATATATTCCTCAATAGCCACACAGTAAATAAATTCACTACATGTCTTTACAGATCCATATATTATGTTGTAAAAGTAGTAATGACATCATCACTGTGCTGTACATAGCCTGTGCAGATAATGGAGCTGTGGGAGGGACCCAGCAGGTAAAAAAACACAATATTTTGTAACTTTTGCTATAATAAATATCCCCATTTTTTTTTTTAGGACAATATGGGGGATATTTACGAAAGGCAAATCCACTTTGCACTGCAAGGGCACTTGGAAGTGCAGTCGCTCTAAATCTAAGGGGGTAGATCTGAAATGAGGGGAAGCTCGTAGGAACTCACGATCTGTCACTCCTCACAGAACAGAACAGGGATTTATGTGTTTACACACACACACACGTCCCTGTTTTGCCTCTCGTGCCCTCAATTGCACGTGGCCGGGGGTCATCGCGTCCGCCCCAGTCACGAGCACTGGCACCCCCCCCCCCGTTTAAAGAAGCCGACGTACAGCTACGACAGTTCATGGGATCGTGCCGACCTGCTGCATTATAACGACGGCGGCTGGTCGGCAAGTGGTTAAAAAGAAAACAGGAAAAGAGGAAAAGGGAACAGTAGGGGACACAGAAGAAAAAAAAGATTTTTTTAAAAAAAAAGACAACAGGAAAAGAGGAATAAGGAACTGTAGTGTGTGTGTGTGTGTGTGTATGTGTGTGTGTGTGTATATATATATATATATATATAAAAGAAAAGAGGAAAAGGAACAGTAAGGAACACAGAAGACGAAAAAAAAAAAAAGGAAGGCGAAAAAGAGAAGAGAAGACAACAATATACACTGGTAATAGCTCAAGTCTTCAGCTATTACCACTGTATACTGTTGTCTAAAGCCTCAAGATATTTAGCAATCCATACACAACCTACCATATAGTAAGCTGATACATGTGAATAGTCGTTGCAAATTTGCATAATTGAAATTCCACAGATTAATAACTTAAATGACTATGTATGAAATGACATAAGCTGTTTGCATACTAGTGTAATCCGACAGGCAGGAACCATAAGTTGTGTATAATGTGCAGACCATAAGTTTATTGCATATCATAGAGCAAGCATTGTATTATTTATTTCAAAAAAAGGTCTACGTCATACCTATAGTTCATACCAGTAGGAATTCTAGTTTGCAAGTTGAAAATCCACCACACCTCTCCTTCAAGCAGTTTGCGGTGGACATGACCTCCCCTCCGTGGAGGTGGAGGATCCCATGTCACTTACTACTGATCTCTGACCTCTGTCATTTATTACTAATATCTGACCTCTGCATCACTTACTACTGATCTCTGACCTCTGTCATTTATTACTAATATCTGACCTCTGCGTCACTTACTACTGATCTCTGACCTCTGTCATTTATTACTGATCTCTAACCTCTGTCATTTATTACTTATCTCTGACCTCTGCATCACTTACTAATGATCTCTGACCTCTGTCACTTACTACGGATCTCTGACCTCTGCGTCACTTACTACTGATATCTGACCTTTGCATCACTTACTACTGATATCTGACCTGTACGTCACTTACTACTGATCTCTGACCTCTGTCACTTACTTCTGATCTCTGACCACTGCGTCACTTACTACTGATATCTGACCCGTGCGTCACTTGCTACTGATCCCTGATCTCTGCATCAATTGCTACTAATGACTGACCTCTGTATCATGTACTACAGCTCTCTGGCCTCTACGTCACTTACTACTGATCGCTGACCCCTGCATAAATTACTACTGATCTCTGACCTCTGTCATTTATTACTGATCTCTGACCTCTGTGTCACTTACTACTGATCTCTGACCTGTGCGTCACTTACTACTGGTCTCTGACCTTTGCATCACTTACTACTGATATCTGACCTGTGCGTCACTTACTACTGATCTCTGACCTCTGTCACCTACTACTGATCTCTGACCTCTGCATCACTTACTACTGATATCTGACCTGTGCGTCACTTACTACTGATCTCTGACCTCTGTCACTTACTACTGATCTCTGACCTCTGCATCACTTACTACTGATCTCTGACCTCTACGTCACTTACTACTGATATCTGACCTCTGCGTCACTTACTACTGATATCTGACCTGTACATCACTTACTACTGATCTCTGACCTCTGCGTCACTTACTACTGATCTCTGACCTCTGCGTCACTTACTACTGATCTCTGACCTCGGCGTCACTTACTACTGACATCTGACCTCTGCGTCACTTACTACTGATATCTGACCTGTACATCACTTACTACTGATCTCTGACCTCTGTCACTTACTACTGATCTCTGACCTCTGCGTCACTTACTACTGATATCTGACCTGTGCGTCACTCACTACTGATCGCTGACCTCTGCACTTTTTTTTTTTCCTTGCTCAGAATGGCCCAACTTACAATCCTGTACACTGGCCCTATTACATCTTAAATCACTGTTACCCCAAATTTTACTGCTAGCTAGCATGTTACATGTTTCGGTGCGGTGTGCTGCATCCCACACCCTACTCTCCCAACTGACCCCCCCCCCCCACCCAATTGGAATCTTCACCCTGGGCACTGAATGAGCTTGTCCCGGCACTCATTTAGACAATATTTGCTTATGTCGGCATTTTGTGTGTTATTTAGCCAGTTTTAAGGTTAATTATTCTGTCAGATTTATTGGACACTGAGTCATCTGCAAGTTGAATTATATCATCCCTGGGTGCGCTGGAGTGAGCATATGCGTTCCAACACAGGGCCCCTAATGGGCTCACTTCGCTTGCCGCGCTTAGGGCATGGCCTCGCTTCGCTCGGCATAATTATAGTGTAACTCTATGTCCATTTGGATGGTGGGTCTTGAACCTGGACTCGAGCATGCGCAATCCAGCGGGTAGCCAAATGTGATGGGTCGCCATATGTGATGAAAACCCTGCACTATCAATATCTTCAGTTCCGAAAACTTTTAGCATCACCGAAACTTATACTTTCAGTTTTACTTGTTTCTTTCTGGAAGTTTAACAGGGAAAACAAATGTTTTGCCAAAGGCATATTCATCACACCTTAATTGTCACACCAGAAGTTGTCAAACCTGATTTGTTTTTATGAGGCGGTAAATAAAACCTTGGACAGAGGGGTGGCGGTGGATGTGGTATACTTGTATTTTGCAAAAGCATTTGGCACAGTTCCCCACACACGACGAATGTGTAAGGTAAAGTCTACAGGTTTGGAAATATCAGTTTGTAAATGGATAGAAAACTGGCTAAAAGACAGAAATCAGAGAGTAGTGGTTAATGATTCTAAATAATCTAAGGTTATCCGTGGTGTACCCCAAGGTTCAGTGTTGGGACCCTTACTTTTTAATACCTTTATAAATGATATTGGGTCTGGGATTAAAAGTAACATTTCCGTCTTTGCAGATGACACCAAGCTATGCAGTGGAATAACGTCCTTACAGGATGTCTCCAATTTACAAGCCAACCTCAATGCTCTGTCTAATTGGGCAACTATGTGGCAAATAAGAGAAAAGTTTAATGTTGATACTGTAAATGTAAAGTTATGCACTTGGGGGCTAAGAATATGCATGCATCATACATATTAGGGGGAGTATAACTGGGGGGATCCATAGTCGAGAAGGATCTGGGAGTTTTGGTAGATCATAAGCTCAATAATAACATGCAATGCCAAGCTGTAGTTTCCAAAGCGAGCAAAGTCCTTTCCTGTATTAAGAGAGGTATGTACTCCAGAGAGAGAGATATCATTTTGCCCCCCTGTACAAATAATTAGTAAGACCTCATCTGGAATATGCAGTTCAGTTTTGGGCACCAATTCTCAAAAAGGATATCGGGGAACTGGAGAAAGTGCAGAGAAGGGCAACCAAGTTGATAAGAGGCATGGAGGAGCTCAGCTATGAGGAAAGATTAGAGGAACTGAAAATATTCTCTCTTCAACAGAGGAGATTAGGGGGGAATATTCACTCTAAGGTCATCACTGAGGACAAGGGGGCACTCTTTACATCTGGAGGAAAAGAGATTTTATCTCCAAATATGGAAAGGTTTTTTCACAGTAAGAGCTGTAAAAATGTGGAATAGACTCCCTGCAGAGGTGGTTCTGGCCAGCTCAGTAGATTGCTTTAAAAAAGAGCCTGGATTCTTTCCTAAATGTACATAATATAATTGGATACTAAAATTTATAGGTAAAGTCGATCCAGTGAATATTCGATTGCCTCTCGGGGATCAGGAAGGAATTTTTTCCCCTGCTGTAGCAAATTGGATCATGCTTTAAAGGCTTTTTCGCCTTCCTCTGGATCAACTGTGGGTATAGGATTTTGTTTATGGGATTGTATGACTTTTTTTTTTTTTTTTATTGGTTGAACTAGATAGACTTGTTTCTTTTTCAACCTGGCTAACTATGTCATGCTGACATATGTAGGTCACCATCTCCACTGATTTATGTCATGGAACCGCACCAGACCCGCCTCACATTACATAACCGTTGATGAAAAACATATAAAACATGATGTGTGTGTGTGTGTGTGTGTGTGTGTGTATATATATATACACACACACACATCTGTGCTCAAAAGTTTGCATACCCTGGTAGAAATCATGAACTGTAGGCATTGTCTTTTATTTAAGAATAGTGATATGAAGCATATGAAGCCACTTATCAGAGTTGTTTGGCTACTTATTAAATCATAATGATAACAGAAACCACTCATGTGGCCCTGATCAAAAGTTTACATCCCCTGGAATGTTTGGCCTTGGTACAGACTCACAAGGTGACACATGCGGGTTAAAATTAAAGGTTAATTTCCCACATCTGTGTTTTTTTTTTTTTTTAATATGAATTAGTATCTGTGTATAAATAGTCAGGGAGTTTGTTAGCTCTCACATGCACTGATCAGGCTAGATACTGAGCCATGGGGAACAGTAAAGAACTGTGAAATGACCTGCATGACAAGGCAATGGAACTTTATAAAGATAGAAAAGGGTATAAACATGTATATCCAAAGCTTGAAATATACCAGTCAGTACTGTTTATTCACTTATTAAGAAGTAGAAAATGTGGGGCTCTCTTGATACCAAGCCATGATCAGGTAAACCAAGAAAGATTGCAGCCACAACTGCCAGAGGAATTGTTCAGGATACAAAGAAAACCTCACAGGTAACCTCAAGAGAAATACAGGCTGCTCTGGAAAAAGATAGTGGGGTTGTTTCAAGGAGCACAATGTGATGATACTTGAATAAAAATAATCTGCATGGTCGAGTTGCCAGAAATAAGCCTTTACTGCTCCAATGCCACAAAAAAAAGCCCTGTGAGGCATGTCAAGGTGTTGTCAGTGGGCTTTTTGTGGCATTGGCACAGTAAAGGCTTCTTTCTGGCAACTCGACCATGTAGATCATTTTTGTATTGTCTTATTGTTCTCCTTAAAAACAACTATACCATCTTTTTCCAGAGCAGCCTGTATTTGGCTATTTGGCATAAAATTAACACAGCATTTCATAAAAAGAACATCATACTGTTGGTCATATATGGTGGTGGTAGTGTTTATGGCTGCTTTGCAGCTCCAGGACCTGGACAACCTGCCATAATTGATGGAACCATAAATTCTGCACTCAACCATAAATTCTGCACTCCATCTGAAGGAGAATGTCTGGCTTCAGTTCCTGACTAGGGATGGGTGAACGGTTCAGCCTGAGTGTGAGTTTGGGCTGAACATTGGCTGTTCACCTAAATTATCGGGGCTTTTGACCATTTGTTCGGTCTGCCGAATGACCACAATGCATTGGAATCCCTGATTGGCTGAAGCAATGAAAGCTTTGCCCAATCAGGGCACAGAGCACTGTCAGAACCATGATTGGATGCTGTCATGATGACTCTATCCATTAATGGCTCATTGCTCTTAGTCGCGCCCACACTATAAAAGTATTCTTTCAATAGCGGCCATTTGTAGTGTGATATTGACGTGGAGAGAGATAGAAAAGGGCTCTATTCAGTGCTACTAGACAGTTATGCCCTGTACACACGGTCGGACATTCCAACGCCAAAATCCGTCAGATTTTTTCCAAAAGATTTTGGCCCAAACCTATCCTGCATACACATGGTCACACAAAGTTATCGGAAAATCCGATCGTTCAGAACAAGGTGATATAAAACAAGTACGACGGGACTATAAAGAGGGCAGTAGCCAATAGCTTTCGTCTCATAATTTATTCTGAGCATGCATTTAATTTTGTCTGTCGGAATTGTCTACACATGAATTTAAACGATCGGATTTTGATGTCGTAAACTGTTAGATCCAGCTCTCAAACTTTGTGTGTTGGAAAATCCGACAGAAAATGTCTGATGGAGCCCACACACAATCGGATTTTCCGACAACACGATGTGATCACACGTTTTCCACGTTTTGGAAAGTCCAGCCGTGTGTACAGGGCATAAATGTGCTATAGTGTGCTATTCTGATTCTATTGTCTGTGTAGAATATCAGTTAGAGTAAATCTAGTGATAGTGCAGTCAGTGTGAGTGTAGTGACCATTCATTTTTACATTAGTGTCAGTTTATTTTGTCAGTGCAGGTTTAGTTCAATGCATTTGTGCACATTTAACACAGTATATTTCTGGGGGTTATTGCAAGTTTAACACCGTATATTTCAGAGCGTTACATGCTGGTTAACACAGTATATTTCAGTGCATTACTGCAAGTTTAACGCCATATATTTCAGTGCATTATGTGCTGTTTAACACAGTATATTTCAGTGCGTTACCTGCCGTTTAACGCAGTATATTTCTGTGCGTTAAACAAAACATAACGCAGTATATTTCTGTGCATTATGTGCCTTTAACGGCATATATTTCAGTGCGTTACGTGCCGTTTAATGGAGTATATTTCTGTGCGTTACAACACATTTAACATCATATATTTCAGTGCATTGTGCTGTTTAACGCAGTATATTTCAGTGTGTTACGTGCCGTTTAACGCAGTATATTTCTTTGTGTTAGTGCAGGTTTAACGCAATATATTTCAGTGCGTTACATGCCGTTTAACACAATATATTTCAGTGCATTACGTGCCGTTGAAGACATATATTTCAGTGCATTACTGCAAGTTTAATGCCATATATTTCAGTGAGGTTGAAAAAAGACACAAGTCCATCAAGTCCAACCTATATGTATGATTATATGTCAGTATTGCATTGTATATCCCTGTATGTTGTGGTTGTTCCGGTGCTTATCTAATAGTTTTTTTGAAACTATCGCTGCTCCCCGCTGAAACCACTGCCTGAAGAAGTGAATTCCACATCCTTGCCACTCTTACAATAAAGAACCCTCTATGCAGTCTAAGGTTAAACCTCTTTTCTTCTAGTCTTAATGAGTGGCCATGTGTCTTATTAAACTCCCTTCCACTGAAAAGTTTTATCCCTATTGTGGGGTTACCAGTATGGTATTTGTAAATTAAAATCACATCCCCTCTCACGCATCTCTTCTCCAGAGAGAATAAGTTCAGTGCTTGTAACCTTTCTTCATGACTAATATCTTGCAGTCCCTTTATTAGCTTTCTTGCCCTTCTCTATACTCACTCCATTTCCAGTACATGCTTCCTGAGGACTGCCCAGAACTGGACAGCATACTCCAGGTGAGGCCGGACCAGAGTCTTGTAGAGTGGGAGAATTATCAATTTATCTCTTGAGTTAATCCCCTTTTTAATGCATGCCAATATTCTGTTTGGTGTATTGCTGTTTGCAGCAGCTTGTCATTGAATGTCATTGCTGAGCCTATGATCTACTAGGACCCCCAGGTTCTTTTCCATCCTAGATTCCCCCAGTGAGTAGATTGCATTCATATTTTTGCCACTCAAATTCATTATTTTACATTTATCCACATTAAACCTCATTTGCCATGAAGTTGACCACCCCATTAATTTGTTAAGATCTTCTTGCAAGGTTTCCACATCCTGCGGAGAAGTTATTGCCTTGCTTAGCTTAGTAGCCTCTGTAAATACAGAGATTGAACTGTTTACCCCATCCTCCAGGTCGAATATGAACAAATTAAATAGGATTGGTCCCATCACAGAACCCTGGGGGACCCCACTTTCCACCCTTGACCATTCCGAGTACTCCCCATTTATCACCACCCTCCGAACTTGCTCTTGTAGTCAGTTTTCAATGCACGTACTCACCCAATGGTCCATGCCAAAGGACCTTACTTTGTGCAGGAATGCCGCATACACATGGTCGGATTTTCCGACGGAAAATGTTCATTGGCTTCTTGTCGGAAATTCCGACCCTGTGTAGGCTCCATCAGACAGGAATTTACGTCACACAAAATTTGAGATCTGAATCTCAAATTTTCTGACAACAAAATCCATTCTCGTAAATTCCAATCGTGTGTACACAATTCCGATGCACAAAGTTCCATGCATGCTCAGAATCATGTACGAAATGGAAGCGCTCGGTCTGGTAAAACTAGCATTCATAATGGAGATAGCACATTCATCACGCTGCAAATTTTGAAATCTTTTACTGCAGTGCATTCTCTTCTTCTTTAGAATGCTAGAATAATGAAGTTGTTTTGCTGCTCATATTCACACAGAGTTCTCACAAACTGATTTCTTTATTATTTCTCGTGATCTCATGAATATTTTTTTTTTGTGAGATCTCCATAATAATGTTTTGAATTTTTGGTTATAGTGGTGTTTTATTTATTTATTTTTATCCAGGTTTCCTATTTTTTTTTTTATAGTGATCTCCATAATTTTTGATTTCGCTTTGTGTCAAGTTACCACAACACCATTATTATCTTTTGTTTTTTAACCTCAAGGAGGTTGGTTGGTGTTGGTGTCCCTTGTTAATTTCAAATTGTCTTTTTGTACCTGCCTACTCCCAAACAAACTGTCCTTTTTGAACTAAAACACATAGCCTGTGTATGAAAAAGGGACATAGATTTAGTGTTTTTGTTCATCAATCACACACAATTTTCAGCTCATGACTGTTGCAAATTGAATGTTAACAAATCGAAAAGACTATCGTTCTGACCCCAGCATTTTTCATTCTTGTCCCAAACATTTTTGGCCACTACTGTTTATTGATATGTAAAACACTTTATTAAATCAGCAATTAGTGATCAGTAATAACATCTAGTTAACATCATTAATTTAAAGACAAGAAATATGTTGAACAATGCTATACCTGACTCAAGCTGGGCTCCTCCGCTTCTTCCTGGCTGGAAGGCCCAGGTTGGACGTCGGAAGCCTCAGCTGGGGTGGAAGGAAGCATGGAAGGAAGTGTGGAAGGAAGCGTGGAAGGAAGAGTGGAGAGTGATTGCCTGACTTCAGTCTGGTCTGACAGAAAACGCAGTCTGTCTTAGTACCACAACCTAGGGACATAAATGGCATCTGCTGCTGCTCCTGATCTCATAGAATCCTGGACCTTATTGCGCTCCCTATTATAAGTGCTCCTCAGGCCACCAATTTTTGCCTTCAAATAGAGGGTCGTTGCCATGGGGACCACCGGTTTCACCAACTCCAGCAGTTTTTCCAGCGCTGCCTGCCTCTTTTGTTTCTGATTATGTGGATGTTTCACTTGCCACAACAGGGCAGGACCCTGTACTTGTCTATGAATAGGGGGAGGAAATTATGATCATTAAATCCATCCATTTTCTCTGCAAGACACAACACAAGACAAATCCTAATGTCAGGCTAAACTCTCATAATCTTGTCCCAATATAGGCCTCAATCTAGAAGCAGTATAGGCCACTGATTCACTGAGTTAAAATTGTACCTTTGTTCTAACGATCGTCACTTCCTATACTCCCGCCCGCCCCTGATGTTCTTTCTAGTCTATTCCTCGCAAATTGTCTTTCGGTACAGTGGGAGTGCACATGGCGGAAATGGAGTGCATGCAGAGGAGAGCAGCAACAAGGTGGACGACAAAAGCCCAGAGCCACAAACATCTCATCCCGGAGGAGATTTAAGGCCTCTAATATGTCCTTTGGTGAGATGTTGGACATATTGAAGAGGGCCGACTATGATGGGAAGTATGGCCCGTACAGCAACCCAAATGTGAGAAAGGCCAAGATCATGACTAAAGTTGTGAAGAGTCTGTGCTGGAAATTTGGGGTACGGCGATCCAAGGATCAACTGAGGAAATGATGGTCAGACCTCAAATTGAGAGAGCAGGATCAGTACAGAAGAATCAAGAGAGTTCTTCAAAAAAGTAAGTAGTTGTCGTGTGTTCCTACTCTTATTATTATGTTTGTGATGCTCCATCTGCTTTTCTTTATACTGTTGTACAGTTTAAAATGGCAACTTTCAGGTTTCGTGGGCACAGTAATCGTTTGTAGTAAACATCGTTCATTCGCCCACTAATACAATGTTTTTGGCAGATGCGGGTTAACTAAATTTTTTTAGCCCTATTTGTATTCCAAGAAGTTTATTACATTGTTGTCTAGATGGGTTTGTAACTAGAATGAAATGCAAACTTGATTCAAAGTAAGGAGAGGACACTCAGCAGCTGTTTACACAGGTGCTCCAGTGGATACTAGGGTTGTCTCCATGTGTGAAAATTGGACAAAAAAAGATAAGTGTTCCAGCTTTAAAAAGAAAAAAAAAAATCATGTCTTCAGCTTGCAACTCTGCCAAAACAGACAATTGTACGACACTTCCAAACAATGTTTCAGATTCCTATTTCTGCCCTCCAATATCTGTGTGCTAAGTATACCTTTATTTTATTCACATATGGGAGAAAAGAATCGGGACGTCAGAGGACAACAGGGACCCCCAACCTCCTAAAGAAGGGGAAGTCACCACACCACAACCTCATGATGTGGAGGAAGGAGAGGTTTATGAAGTGGGTGAAATAGTGACCACAACAGGTGAGTGTCTGAGACCACAGCTTCAGGTAATAGATGTATGTCTGCATATTTATTATACATGGTGTTTTTTTTATAATTTTAGGTGATGTTGATGTTGTGGAAAAAGAAACACATTTCACAAGTGCAAGTGCACACGTCCTCATCGAGATCATGGTGTGCAATCGTGATTTAAAGGAGATCAAGGAAGACATCAATGATGCTGAAAAAAGACTCAAAAACATAATTGATGTTTTAGGCAGAATCTAAAACACAACACAATTTTTAAATTTGTTGATATTTTAAATCTTTTGTTCACTGTTTTATTGAAAACCAAATTTTGAAGATGCACAGAGTGACAACATGTGCTATCTGCCATCACGGGTTATCAATGTATGCATTTTGGGGGTGCAACCCCTTCCTTGCTACTAAACTAGTTGACAGGAAGGGGTTGCACCCCCGAAACACGTTCATTGATCCCCCATGGTGGGAGCTAGCACATGTTGAGATTAGGCATGGTATCAGGAGGGAAATACCAATTTTGACTGTCAATTTGTGTGCATCTTCAAAATTTGCCTTTCACAGGGCTGACATCACCCTGTCTGATGAAGGCAATATCAACACAGCTTGGACATACTAATGTCTGTTATTGCCTTCAATTTATCAAAGTTGAACTTTGTAAGTTCCTGAGTTGTGTATTGTTATACCTGTTTACTAAAACACAAAAATTTGGAGGTAAGGGACTTTTGCGGCACCAAATATTGGAAGAAAAATAAGAAAAGGTGTTCTAAAAAAATATACAAATTTATTTCATATACATTACACAAAATATAAAAAATAGTCAAACATTTAATACAATTCCCTATGGTCTATAATTGACACCTATTGCCTAAACGCAGGTGACATTCTCTTTAAGGACCAAAAGAGGTTCCATCCCAGTACGTTCAACATGTTTTGCCATGATCGGCTTCTTCAGGAACAAGGTAGTAGAGATATTCATATCACAGAACAGCAAATATGTTACTCTTTAAACTATACATAAAAAGAAAAAAGAAAAATCAATACACAAGAAAAATGCATCAAAGTTACAAATTATTAATAAATAACAAAACAACAACCATGAAACACAATGATATAGTATCAAAAATTGCTAGTGCATGAAGTGGGGGAGAGAGAAGGAAAAAAAAAAAAAAAAGGAGCAAAACCCCATCCCTCCCAGGGCCCAGATATTAAAACCTCCCCTTACCTCCAAAAAAAAGGGAAAAAAGAAACATCTACACCAAATGGGATTGATCTTCCTCACACAATGTTTTCCATTAATCCACATCGCAGACAATGCCGGTCTGCCCTCATATATGGCCAGGGAGACCCGCAGAGAGGGTAATTGTTATAATTGTCTCTGAAAAATATACATAAAATAGTGCCTGAGTGAACTGTGAAATAAAGCTACTTTCCAGATCATTAAGACATAAAGATGCAAGCAGGTGAGGGTCCCACCCAGGTCATCATTAAAGGGAACACACCTACCCACCTTATGGATCAGTTACATAGAGTGACTGTATATCAGGGAGCTCGGGAAAAGGGCAAAAGATCCTCAAAGGGTTAATATCCACCGGATCTAATAGGAAACAAATAGCAAACAAATATATAATCCCCTCAGGATTATTGTGCTACTATAGCCACATAGACCATGAAATAGCAAACTGCATTTTGAAAAAAAGGAGAAAACGCAAAAAAATGCATAAAGACGCATCATGAACTTCAAAATATAGAAGTCTCTCACCTCTTCACGGTTTTGGGCTATAAATGTTCAGATCGAAACCACTGACTCACAATTTAGGACAACAAACGAAGGGAAAGGAGGAAGGGCAGCAGAGGATTAGCACCCCCGCTCCCAAACACAGCAGACCCACAGCGTCAAAACTGGACCAGATCCTATCCACCTTGCAATGTAAAAAATAGACAGAATTATATAAAGTATGGCCCCTAAGGGCACACAAACAGGTATGCTCTGCAAATACTTATACAAAGTAACCACAGAACTGCCTTTTTACCTGACAACAACATGCAGGATGGAACTCCCGAGCTTCCAAACACTCCCAACATATCATATGGCAGGCCAGGTTTAAATAGCCCTCTCCATGGAGCAAACCAGTTTACTACATAAAAAGCTATTTAGTACTGTCAAACGCAAAAAAGTTATTCCAAAAATAATTTGGTTTGTTGAAAAAACCTTTGTGAATGTGCACAGATTAAAAATTTAGAAAAACAACAATGTGTGGCTTCTTCTTTCAATGCTCAATAGCAGTTTTGGTACTATGTTGGTGTTTACAGTGACAATGGGGGTTATATACTAAAGGCAAATCAACTTTGCACTCAAAGTGCACTGTCAGTGCACTTTCAAGTGCACTTTTGCAGTGCACTTGGAGTGCAAAGTGGATTTTCCTTTAGTAAATAACTTCCACAGTGCTTCTTCTATTATTTCAGTTTATCCAAAAAAATATTAAATTTAAAATGTTTAGCGATTCTGTGGCATAATAATGGCCCCCCTACCCGCAAAGTACTCCGGATGTTTTTCTCTCACTTCGCTGGCGCTTTGGGGGTGCAAGCCAGGATGGCCAGCTTCAAATGCCGTCAGGGTTGAAGGATCAGGAAAGCAGCCCTCAGTCCCAACTGAGGTCACATAGTTTGTTGCATTTATTCTTAGAAAATTGTGCAGAAGGCAGCAGGCAAGCACAATATGGTTGAGTTTATATTCCGCCATGTGGATTGGTGTCAGAAATAGGCAGAACCGGCTGGCCATTATCCCAAAAGCATTCTTCACCACTCTTCTGGCTCTGGCCAGCCGGTAATTAAAAATCCTCTGGTCTGGGGTGAGAGTCCTCATAGGGAATGACTGCATAAGATGGTCCCCCAGCACAAATGCTTCACCCGCGACGAAGATGAATGGGAGTCCTTCCACATTGTCTTCTGGAGGTGGCAAGCCCAAGCTGCCATTCTGGAGCCATCTGTAAAACTCTGGGCGATGACTCCACCATCCGGCATCCGGCCATTTTTCCCCACGTCCACATACAGGAACTCGTAAGTAGCCGACACCACCGCCAACATCACTATACTATTAAACCCCTTTTAATTATAATGGTATGACCCCGAGTTGGGGGTGGGACAATGTGGATGTGTTTCCCATCTATTGCCCCTCCAAAGTTGGGAAAGTCCCACCGCTTGGCAAATTAGGAAACCACAGTCTACCATTGCTGTGGTGTTGAAGGAAACTGTGGAGTCAAACAATAAAAAAAAAATTATTACTTTTGCACATAAAATTGCAAGCAGATTAGACACAAAAATTCTTGGCCAACATCAATATAACATTTATTTTAAGGAGTATTTAAAGACAAAAATCTAAGGCTCACTTATCAGATTCCTCACCCCCTCTGAAGGCCCATTGTAAAAATTTTAGGGGGGGGGGGATGTTTTGGACAGGTAACCCTCTCCATTTCATTTAGAGCTGAATGCATAATGTGTGTTACCTTGGCCAGCCTTACTTACACTATTGGCAGCCCACTGGACAGGTAAGAAGTGTCATAATACAAAAATATAAATACACGCTGTCCTAATTGAAGCACATGTTTACATTATGCAATTACCTATCAAGATAATTGGAGAACAAAACTTTAAACAGTACCATTTGAAAGTATTCAGGCAGGTCCTTTCACTACATGCTTTGGTGAATTCATCCATAAATCTGACCATAAAATGAAGTAGGTATAGTGTGTATGGGTTGGGCAAAGTCAGCAGATAGAGGATTGGTATTGGTTGACTTAGCGGTTGGGGGGAGGGAGGGTTCCAAATGATTTTGGGACCCCAAAAAAAGCCTCTGGCACTCTGCATGAATTTAAGCACACAAATAACATTTAAACACATTTTAGGGGGTGTTTAGGGTAAAGTAGTACCATGGAGCTGACAAAACACATTAAGTGACTAGGCTAAGTGTGTTTGGTCCCAGGATAGCATGCTGGGGGGGGGGGGGGGGGGGGGGTTAGTGAAGGCAAATATGCATGAAGGACAAAAGAAGTTTAAAAAGTGACAGCATGCATGAGGATAAAGAGGACATTCACAGCATATTACAATCATGGTATTTGGGGAATGATGAAATAAATACACTACATTAGCAAACATTAAATACATAGCATGTGATGTTAAAGGATACATCTTACCCTAATATAGTCCTTCTGCAGGACCTGAATGATGGTCTCTGGAATAATTATTCCCAGAGCCTGGGGGGGGGGGGCTTCCTGTCGAGGACTTGATCTCCTGCAGACTTCTCCCCGTCGCCAAGTATTGCAATGTGGTGACTAGCCTCTGTTCAGGAGTGATGGCTTGCCGCATGCAGTTGTCCTGCCTGATAATATAAGGCGACAGCAGAGCCAACAGACGATGAAAAACAGGGTCCGTCAGCCAGAGATAATTCCTGAAATCATGAGGATTATTCTCCTGGATCTCCCACAACTAAGGCATGTGCGAGAATTGCTGGAGCAACCAATTCTTAGTCCATGAACTCCTCCCCGCCCTGTTCATGGACTGGGCTTGGGTCAAAGTAAGAACCCCAACACCAAGCCTCTGCACAGCACAAACTCTACGATGAGTACGTAACCAAAACATGGCTTCAAAACGGTCGACTGGTCAGAACAAACGAATAGAACGCACTGAAAAACAGAAAGGCCTGAGAAGAGCGAGCTGAAAATCAGAAACAAGCGGACAAGATTGCACTGCAAATTAAAATACATACTATAAAATACACACTGAAAAAAAAATGCAAACTGGCTACATGCACTGAAAACCAGATAGGAACCCACAAGCACAAACTGAAGAGCAGTAACGATTGGAAAAGCATGAGTCTGAAAAGCGCAAATCGGCTGTCACCAAACTTCTACTTACACAAAATTAGCAAAAGGAGCCGAAAGGGTGGTACTTGGTATTGAACTTCCTCTTTCTAGTGCCATTGTAACGACATATTCGGCGACTCATCTCAGTTTGCTATGGAAGTGATGTACCTTTGCCGCCATCTTGCTGCACCCCACACTCGTCCACAGTAAGGATACACTAAGAAGGGGAAAGCGAATAACTTTACTGTTATCAATACGTCTAAAATGCAAAACATGTCCGCTTTCCCCCTTCTTAGTGTATCCTTACTGAGGACCAGTGTGGGGTGTAGCAAGATGGCGGCGACGGAACATCCCTTCCGTAGCAAACTGCGATGGGTCGCCAAATATGTCGTTACACTGTCGTACATGTTGTATGTCACTGCGTTATTGATGTTTGGAATTTCCGACAACATTGTGTGACCGTGTGTATGCAAGACAAGTTTTAGCCAACATCCGTCAGAAAAAATCCCATGGATTTTGTTGTCGTAATGTGCGATCGTGTGTACGATGCATAAGCGTTTATGGGGAACTGTGTAAAATAGTGATGGACTAACTTCAGACGGGACATTTCGCGAACACGAAGCGCGAACGCGGGCAAAAATTTGCGAACCGCAAAGGTCGCAGCGGACCCCATTGACTTTAATGGCAGGTGAACCTTAAAAACCTCCAGGTCCTATTTTCAGCCACAAAATACTTACTAGCTGTGTACACATAGTCCCACAACATGGACACTGACAAGTATTAAGTGAATCAGGGATCGACAACGACAAGCATTCTTTTTTTATCTGTGAAATTTTGACAATTCAGGAGCGCATGAAGGCCATGGAGGAGAGGCAAGGTCAGGCCAGGCTATGAAGGGGGTGCAGGAGATGATCAGTGCCACAGTCAGGGCAGCACAGTCCTGTGCCAGTGTCCCAGTGTGCCAACCTGTGCTTGAGCCCCTCCCTCTGCCCGGCCCTTACCCCCACCTATCCAGGGCTCCACTGCGGTGGTCTGGAGGTGCCAGTTCAGTGCTGATCCTCAGCCATGATGCTGGCACTGCCTGCTGATTGGCTTCTCCGCTGCTATCTCCCTCACTGTCTGAAACTAGCACCACGATAGAGACTGAGCACTGACACCAGCACCGTGATAGAGAGCACTGACACCAGCACCGTGATAGAGAGCACTGACACCAGCACCGAGATAGAGAGCACTGACACCAGCACCAGCACCGAGATAGAGAGAGAGCACTGACACCAGCACCAAGATAGAGAGCACTGACACCACACCAGCACCATGATAGAGAGCACTGAGCTCAGCACCAAGATGGAGAGAGCACTGACACCAGCACCAGCACAGCTGCAGAATCAGTCAGCAGCACTGCATGTAGTGCACTATAATATGCTTTCTATATTTGAAAGAAAGTATATTATACGTGTACAACCCTATATACTGTACACCTATACCAGTCCTTAAAAGGACCATTGTGGACCTAGTAGCTAGTGATTTGCAGACTGTCCCTGCTCCAAACACCAAACTGTCCCTCAGTCCCTACACTGATAAAAGACAGCAGCAGAATCGGTCAGCAAGCACTCAGCAGCACAGCAGTCAGCAATGCACCATAATATACTTGAAAGAAAGTATATTCTAAGTGTATTACAACCCTATATACTGTACACCTATACCAGTCTTTAAAAGGACTTTTGTAGACCTAATAGTAATAGCTAGTGATTAAACTGACTGTCCCTGCTCCAAACAGCATCCTGTCCCCACACTGACAAAAGAATGTAAAATGGCCGCCAGATCAGGTCTATTTATAAGGTAGGGGGTATGTCCGTGTGCTGAAATGTCTCAATTGGCTGTCCTGTACACCATGGTGGATGTGTCATCATGGGTCAAAGTTCTTCAAAATGCAAACGTATATGTCCGCCACACGAACAGTGACAGAAGTCGGTTTGGCGATTCGCGAACGAGCAAAATTTGCCGCGAACCGACCGCCGAGCGAACCGCAAGGCCATCTCTAGTGTCAAATGCTTTTGCAAAATCCAGGTACACCATGTATACGGGCCTTCCTTTATCTAGATGGCAGCTCACCTCCTCATAGAATGTTAATAGATTGGTTTGGCAAGAACAATTCTTCATGAATCCATACTGATTACTGCTAATGATACAATTTTCATTACTGAAATCTTGTATATAGTCCCTTATCCCCTCCAAGAGCTTGCATATTATTGATTTGGGCTAACTGGTCTGTAATTCCCAGGATGTATTTTGGCCCTTTTTTAAATATTGGCGCTACATTGACTTTTCTCCAATCAGCTGGTACCAGTCCAGTCAGTAGACTGTCAGTAAAACCTAGGAAAAGTGGTCTGACAATTACCGTTTAACACAGTATATTTCAGTGCATTAATGCAAGTTTAACCGGTTCCCGACCAGCGCACGCCGATCTACGTCGGCAGAATGGCACGGGCAGGCATATTGGCGTACAGGTACGTCCAATCTTCAATGCCACCCTGCCATCGTGAGCGCGGCGGCACGCTCGCATGCCGGTCGGGACCCCCGTGAGTCCGGTCACGGGTCCCGTGGACTCGATCGCCGCAGCATACTCGCGATCGTCTCACGGGACGGCTGAATGGAGAAGTGCCGTTGTAAACAGCATTTCTCCATTCTGCCTAGCAACTAGTGATGCTGATCTCTGCTCCATGTGATTGGAGCAGAGATCAGTGTTCACTAAATGAAAGCCCAACCCCCCACAGTTAGTAACACACCCCTAGGAACACTTAACCCCTACACTGCCACCCACTGGTTAACCCATTCACTGCCAGTGTCATTTACACAGGAATCACTGCATTTATATAGCAGTGATTGCTGTATAACTGACAATGGTCCCAAAAATGTGTCAAAAATGTCCGATGTGTCCGCCATAATGTCGCAGTCACAATAAAAATCGCTGATCGCCGCCATTACTAGTAAAAAAATAAATAATAAAAAATTATTAATAAAAATGCCATAAATCTATCCCCTATTTTGTAAACGCTATAACTTTTGCGCAAACCAATCAATAATCGTTCATTGTGATTTTTTTACCAAAAGTATGTCGAAGAATATGTATCGGCCTAAACTGAGGGAAAAAAATGTTTTTTTATATATTTTTGGGGGATATTTATTATAACAAAAAAGTAAAAAATAATGCGTTGTTTTCAAAATTGTCGCTCTATTTTTGTTTATAGCGCAAAAAAAAAAAAACGCAGAGGTGATCAAATACCACCAAAAGAAAGCTCTATTTGTGGGAAAAAAAGGACATCAATTTTGTTTGGGAGCCACATCGCTCGACCGCGCAATTGTCAGTTAAAGCGACGCAGTGCCGAATCGCAAAAAGTGGTCTGGTTTTTGACCAGCAAAATGGTCCGGTCTGTAAGTGGTTAAAGCTGAATATTTCTGTGTGTAAGTGCACGTTTAACGCAGTATATTGCAGCGTGTCAGTGCAGTTTTACTGCAGTATACTATAGTGTATCAGTGGAATGTGTCCGTGTAGTGAGTACTCAAATTAAAATGCACCGTATAGTACAGTGGAAAAGATGACGTGCCAATTACAAATTCCAGACATTTGTAGTCATGCTTTCTAATGTAAGTACACTTTATGTCTTGGTATCTCTTTTTCACATTATGTTCACTACGGGGTGCTACTCCCACTGTATTTACAGCTCTTGTAATTATTTTCCTTTGTTTTTTCTTCCAAGCTTGATCAGTCCTAAGCATGTGGGGACCCAACAACTTGCCAAACACAGGAGCCAAATTCTGTCTGCTTTTTTTGGCTCTTGAGATAGCAGTCTTCGTGCAAGCATCACTGTCAGTTCAGGCTTCCTCCACACAGGGCATGTAAGTTTGGTCTGCACCCTCATCATCCACTTCTGTACTGCTATCTATGTAGTTGACTTGGTTCAGAGTTAAATGGCATTTTCATCTCTCTTGAGTAGTGGGCCTTTGGCACTCCTCTTCTTTGTCACTTGCTAAGATGGTGGAAACTTACGAATGACAGACCTGCTGAGAGATTTACAGGACATTAAAAGCATGGTTTACTTTTTTGCAGTAGCGGCTCATCCACTAGGGGTGCATGGTTGCTACCCCCCCCATCCAAGCGCCCGACTCTCTGATCTACATACAGGGATGCCGGACCATGGATTCCAATGTAGGGGGTGTTTTTTTTTTTTGAAGCACATGATTAGAGCCAGAGGCTCTAATAGGCCTAAAAAAAGGTGGCTTGGGGGGGGGGGGGGAGAGCACTATGCTTGGAGCCCACCCAGTTTTGTTATAATAATAAATAAATATTCGCTATTATAACACTAAATCTCCTTCCAGCCAATCGGGAAGCATCACCTGATTAGCTGAAAGTGGATCTGATAGGATTGGCCAGCAGGAGGCGCACGGAGGAGAGGAGGGAGAATATGTATGGGGAACCGAGCAGCAAGCAAGCAACCCACAGCTCGAAGAGAAGCTGCCACCCCCCACCACGCTGCCCACGAGATGGGGTAAGTGTGGGCACTGACCGACTCACCGACCGGGAGAGTGCCGCCTGTGACCTGGGGGGGGGATGTGGCGACGGGAGGATTGTTATTGTTTGCAACCCCCCCCCAGAAAGAAAACCACCAGCTGCCCCTGTTTGTTTGACTATAACATTATCAGGGTTTTGACTAACCATGCCTTTGTTTTCTCAAGATGAGCAAGACTTGGGTGACCTGTGTATTCCATGATGGCTTGCTTCTGGGACAACACTGTCTTTGGGGCACTATAAAAAACACAAAGATGCATTTACCTTGCTGATATACCAACTATTGTTTACCACAAACTTTGCTGGATTTACCCAGCCCATTCTTCTTGTGTTTTTTTGGATAATGCATCCTTCAACTACAAGAGAATCACAAAGTTATGAACAGTTAGATGGAGAAATGTTTAGTTGGACACACGTAAATACCTTCACAAAAATGAAGATTAAACCACTCAAAGGTGTTTTTGCCCTTGGTATTTTCTGTGCTGAAGATTTTTCGTGTGTACAAAGGAAAGAATGTGAAGATGCTTATTTCAACCTGATATTCCTTCAGGCTGGGTTCACATCTCCATGCGGAGCAGCTCACAGCAGGGGTCCGGTGTGTCCCTGTTCACCTTTTCAGTTCCAATTTCGGTCCAAATTTTTGGCTGAATTCGGACCTGAAACGGACCTGTGCAATTCGCTCCGCAGCTGTCCCGGAGCTTGTGAATCGGCTCCATTGAGAGACGGTCATAGGCTCCTGATATGTGAATTGGATGCCGTGATGAAACCCACATCAAATTCGCATTACATGTGAAGGACAGATACCTCCAGTCTTACCCCTACCTGTTATACCATAACCTCCAACCCTCCAAATTACTGATAAAAGACGTAACAAGGATTTTGGAGTAAAATGGCCTTAATGGGCCTTTTATTTAACAAATACGTAACTTAAATATATAACATATTTAACATAACATCGCCCACATTTTTTTTTATCTAAACCTTGGTGGTCTTTGAGGGTGCCGACATACAACTTGGTCACTGCGACAAATTTCTTTCCAACTTAGGCCTCCAGTCACCAAACACGGACTCGGAGACGATACTCATCATCTGCAGTGACCTACATTTTACCCATTCCTAGTTAAACCCCTCATTAACTGAAATATACCTGAGAACCCCATACCACAGATGGGTCCTAAACATTTTCTTTTTCAGTCTTTTTCTCCTCCTCCAAAGACCCACCACTGCCAGACCGCCATGACAGCCTCAATGGAACACCGCCAAAAAACATAGGGAGTGTGGGTGGGAAGCTTCTCCTAAAGTTGTCCTCTCCCGAATTACTGCCCACTGCTCCACTCTAAACTTCACAGGACCCCTCTCTGCTCCTGCCCACCCCTACCACCTGCCTTAAAGGGCTACACTAACTTATGCTCCTAAATTCTTGTTTACTGTCCGCCTCTGTCATGCTGTCCCTACGCTCATTCCTTTTTCTTCTCTTGCCCTGGGACTCCCTATAGTGTGAACCCAGCCTCAAACAACAGTAGGCATATATTTTCATCAAACCAGGCACACAGTACATGTGAGAGCATTTGAAGACATGCGTTTTAGGATTGAACAGAAGCTATCATGACTTACTAACATGCTTTCTTGTTTCCCTGTCTTGCTCCTGGCTTGTGATGTAGCTTCCATGGACACAATAAAGACATGTTAGTCTCAAATTCTGAACTTATGCATTGTAGGTATGAATAACAAATACTGCATTTATTGGCATATAACACGTACCTTAATTTTAAGAGGGAAGTTTCAGGAAAAAAACCTTACATTTTAAATAAAGAACTTTGATGCAAAATAAGGGTCAGTGCCCATTAATGCAGCCTGATCTGTGCCCATCTGCTGCATCGCCATTGCCCATTATTGCAGCCTGATCAGTGCCCTCTGCAGCCTCACCATTGCAGCTTGATCAGTGCCCATCTACAGCCTTGCCTATCATTGCAGCCTGATCAGTGTCCGTCTGCGTCCTCTTCATTGCCCATGAATGCAGCCTGATCTGTGTCCATCTGCAGCCTCACCATTGCCCACCATTGCAGCCTGATTAGTACCCATTTGCAGCCTTGACATTGCCCATCATTGCAGCCTAATCAGTGCCCATCTGCAGTCTTGACATTTCCCATCATTGCAGCCTGATCAGTGCCCATCTGCAGCCTTAATATTGCCCATCATTGCAGCCTGATTAGTGTCCATCTACAGCCTCCCCATTGCTGGATTACACAGAGGGATCTCTTGTTTATTTGGTGCTCGTGACACAAAGTCCCACCTCCTGGATGGCTCCTATGATAGAACACCGGACCAATGCTGGGACATGTGACATCTATGCTATGGGCCACCCAGGAGGCCGGACTGCGTGTGACTGAGCGCCTAGTAAACAGGAGATCCTGGCTATATGTAATCCGGCGGTACACCGATAAATACGATACATACTTTCAGTGGACCATGGCTGCTTTAAGAATGCAACAGGTGACTTGTGCTCTGTTTTCATACCGTAGAAAAGGAAAAATACAATGCTTGGAAGGTGCAGAGAAAAGAAATGAAGCACATTTCAGAACAAGGATTGGTAACCTGATCCCCAACCAGGTTACCAGAAATGGGGGCAGTTTGGACTATTGCGGTACAATAAGAACGATACAATGAATAATATAACAAGGTAATAATAATGAAAGATACAGATGATTTTATTGATGCCAGAAAACAAATCATCATTTACATATTAAAATATTAAAAACATAAGCGCAGTACATATGTATATCATCAGTGAGTAGTCACAATACAGCTGTTGATCACAGATATCAGTTTCCTCGACTAGTTTCGCAGACTTATACTGCTTCATCGGGAGGTTATCTGTGATTAGATCAAAAAAGCGAAAAAATAATCAAAAAAGGGAACAAAATATATAATAATAATAATGAAATTTTATGCAGCATCCCAATTAAGAAAGATTGGTTCAAAAAGGTTAAAAACGGGGAAAGAGCGACACAGCTTACCCATGCTCCAAACAGGCGTCAAGCTCACAGTGCTACCACCTGATAACTAGTCCCCTGCGGCAACTCGGGGAAGCTATATAGTGTGATGATTAGGGTCTAGGTAATGGAATAAAATAAATAAATAAAATAAATCAGTGTACTGTCAGCTTATCGGGATAAGTCAAGTGAAGTGAGTAGATGATTGGATGGTAGTGCGAATAGTTGTGAAACCATATAAGTGAAACAAATGGAGGAAGGAACAATTGCGCGTGTATTGGAATATGTGAAAAAAAGAAACCCAACAAGTCAAAAAGTGGTGGTAAAACGGTGTAAATTAGTGAAATTAGTGGAGGTTGGGAAAGCGACGTGTGGGAAAAAGGGAAAAAGAAAAAGTGAAGAGGGGAAGGGAAGGGGGGGGGGGAAGGGGAGATGGGGATAGTGAGGACGTGAGTGAAGAAAAAAATGAACGTGCATAAAAGAAAATAAGTAAAGCAAGTGTGGATAAGTATGAAATAAAGTGAATAAGGAGAAGCAGGGTATACCTGAAATTGTTGTTAATAAAGGTAGAAGGATCCCGGGAGGGGCATACCCAATAGGGGAAATGATGCCGGTGTATGACCCCAGTAGGTATTGATAAACACCACGGGTTCAGAGTGGAGGCATAGTAGAGCCTATCCACCCATGCCTAAGTCTCCTGTAGAGGAAATAAATGGTAACACTTTTAAATTCGGTTCACAACGCCAGTAGTAATACCTGAAAATACAGGGTGTTATCTGGGGATTTGAGAGAGGTATATAAGGTTTGAGAGAGACACTTACTAAGGGTTAGCTGGAGCATACCATCCCGGGAACTCAAATCTAGATCCACACATCACAGGCAGACACCTGTTCTATATAGCTCCCAACCCTGTGACGTTTCAACAGCGCCCTAAGGCGCCGGTGCATGACGTCACAAAGCCAGGCTAACGCACAGTGCGTGGGCAGGATAATAGCGCGCACGCATGCGCACCAGCCCCGCAGAGTCCCACGCACAGCGCCACAAGGTCAGAGCTCCCACATAGCGCATGCGCAAAATAATCGCGCACATGCATGCGCATCGGCCACTAACGCCAAAGGGACATAGTCCCTGCCAGTGCCAATGCAAGGGGAGGAGACCGACCCGTAAATGGGATGGGCTCCACCACCCGGGGGCTCACCGGGCTGCCGCAAGGGGACGCAGATGGAACAATCCGAGCGAACGCCTGTCAAGGAGGGGGGGGGTGAGGGAAAGCAGGGAGCTCATTTATAATAATACATAAAAGGGATGTATTAGCCATAAGGCTTAATAGAGATATGTGTAGCACAGTAGTTAATTATATAACAAAAGGTACATATGAATAATATACATAGATAGGATGAAACATCCTATGAAGCCAATGCAAACTACAGATTCGAAAGAGGTCCAAGGTATCAAAAGGGCAAATGATTAGAGGCCATGATAGGGTATATCCTGGTCAGGGGTGGCGGGTAGCCTATGGTTTGATCATAAAATATATCAAGCCCGACCTAATGGATGTCTAGAATGAATAGTTGCATGAAGGCTTACAGTAATAATAAATTAAATGATGAGGTAAGAGTAGTTAAATATAAAGAGAGGTCTTTGTAATGCTAGGAAAGGGGGTTAGATAATGACGTCAAAAGTGGGGGGCAAAGGGGCGGCCCATCCAATGGGCCGCCCCTTTGCCCCCCACTTTTGACGTCATTATCTAACCCCCTTTCCTAGCATTACAAAGACCTCTCTTTATATTTAACTACTCTTACCTCATCATTTAATTTATTATTACTGTAAGCCTTCATGCAACTATTCATTCTAGACATCCATTAGGTCGGGCTTGATATATTTTATGATCAAACCATAGGCTACCCGCCACCCCTGACCAGGATATACCCTATCATGGCCTCTAATCATTTGCCCTTTTGATACCTTGGACCTCTTTCGAATCTGTAGTTTGCATTGGCTTCATAGGATGTTTCATCCTATCTATGTATATTATTCATATGTACCTTTTGTTATATAATTAACTACTGTGCTACACATATCTCTATTAAGCCTTATGGCTAATACATCCCTTTTATGTATTATTATAAATGAGCTCCCTGCTTTCCCTCACCCCCCCCCCCTCCTTGACAGGCGTTCGCTCGGATTGTTCCATCTGCGTCCCCTTGCGGCAGCCCGGTGAGCCCCCGGGTGGTGGAGCCCATCCCATTTACGGGTCGGTCTCCTCCCCTTGCATTGGCACTGGCAGGGACTATGTCCCTTTGGCCTTAGTGGCCGATGCGCATGCATGTGCGCGATTATTTCGCGCATGCGCTATGTGGGAGCTCTGACCTTGTGGCGCTGTGCGTGGGACTCTGCGGGGCTGGTGCGCATGCGTGCGCGCTATTATCCTGCCCACGCACTGTGCGTTAGCCTGGCTTTGTGACGTCATGCACCGGCGCCTTAGGGCGCTGTTGAAACGTCACAGGGTTGGGAGCTATATAGAACAGGTGTCTGCCTGTGATGTGTGGATCTAGATTTGAGTTCCCGGGATGGTATGCTCCAGCTAACCCTTAGTAAGTGTCTCTCTCAAACCTTATATACCTCTCTCAAATCCCCAGATAACACCCTGTATTTTCAGGTATTACTACTGGCGTTGTGAACCGAATTTAAAAGTGTTACCATTTATTTCCTCTACAGGAGACTTAGGCATGGGTGGATAGGCTCTACTATGCCTCCACTCTGAACCCGTGGTGTTTATCAATACCTACTGGGGTCATACACCGGCATCATTTCCCCTATTGGGTATGCCCCTCCCGGGATCCTTCTACCTTTATTAACAACAATTTCAGGTATACCCTGCTTCTCCTTATTCACTTTATTTCATACTTATCCACACTTGCTTTACTTATTTTCTTTTATGCACGTTCATTTTTTTCTTCACTCACGTCCTCACTATCCCCATCTCCCCTTCCCCCCCCCCTTCCCTTCCCCTCTTCACTTTTTCTTTTTCCCTTTTTCCCACACGTCGCTTTCCCAACCTCCACTAATTTCACTAATTTACACCGTTTTACCACCACTTTTTGACTTGTTGGGTTTCTTTTTTTCACATATTCCAATACACGCGCAATTGTTCCTTCCTCCATTTGTTTCACTTATATGGTTTCACAACTATTCGCACTACCATCCAATCATCTACTCACTTCACTTGACTTATCCCGATAAGCTGACAGTACACTGATTTATTTTATTTATTTATTTTATTCCATTACCTAGACCCTAATCATCACACTATATAGCTTCCCCGAGTTGCCGCAGGGGACTAGTTATCAGGTGGTAGCACTGTGAGCTTGACGCCTGTTTGGAGCATGGGTAAGCTGTGTCGCTCTTTCCCCGTTTTTAACCTTTTTGAACCAATCTTTCTTAATTGGGATGCTGCATAAAATTTCATTATTATTATTATATATTTTGTTCCCTTTTTTGATTATTTTTTCGCTTTTTTGATCTAATCACAGATAACCTCCCGATGAAGCAGTATAAGTCTGCGAAACTAGTCGAGGAAACTGATATCTGTGATCAACAGCTGTATTGTGACTACTCACTGATGATATACATATGTACTGCGCTTATGTTTTTAATATTTTAATATGTAAATGATGATTTGTTTTCTGGCATCAATAAAATCATCTGTATCTTTCATTATTATTACCTTGTTATATTATTCATTGTATCGTTCTTATTGTACCGCAATAGTCCAAACTGCCCCCATTTCTGGTAACCTGGTTGGGGATCAGGTTACCAATCCTTACATTATTTGATTTCTGGATGATGGTACAAATTCTATACTTCTATTTTTTTATTTTTCTATTATCTGAGGTCATATTTAATGTTTCTCACATTTCAGAACAAGAATTTTTTTTTTTTTTAAATATACAGTACCTCTCAAAAGTGAGTACACCCCTCACAGTTTTGTTAATTTTTTATTATATCTTTTCATGTTACAACACTGAAGAAATTATACTTTGCTACAATGTGTAGGGAGTGTACAGCTTGTAAAACAGTGTACATTTGTTGTCCCCTCAAAATAACTCAACACACAGCCATTAATGTCTAAACCGCTGGCAACAAAAGTGAGTACACCCCTAAGTGCAAATGTCCAAATTGGGCCCAATTAGCCATTTTCCCTCCCTGGTGTCATGTGATTCATTAGTGTTACAAGGTCTCAGGTGTGAATGGGGAGCAGGTGTGTTAAATTTGGTGTTATCGCTATCCTTTTCTCATACTGCTTCCTGGAAGTTCAACATGGCAAAGAACTCTCTGAGGATCTGGAAAAAAAGAATTGTTGCTCTACATAAAGATGGCCTAGGCTATAAGAAGATTGCCAAGACCCTGAGACTGAGATGTAGTACAGTGACCAAGACCATACAGCGGTTTAACAGGACAGGTTTAATTCAAAACAGGCATCGCCATGGTGATCCAGAGGTTGTCTTTGGGAAATAGACGTATGAGTGCTGCCAGCATTGCTGCAGAGTTTGAAGGGGTGGGGAGACAGCCTGTCAGTGCTCAGACCATACACCTCACGCTGCATCAAATTGGTCTGCATGGCTGCCATCACAGAAGGAAGCCTCTTCTAAAGATGATGCACAAGAAAGCCCTCAAACAGTTTGCTGAAGACAAGCAGACTAAGGACATGGATTACTGGAACCATGTCCTGTGGTCTGATGAGACCAAGATAAACTTGGTCGTGGCCGGATGTGATCGGGGCAGCCCGCATCTCTCCACAGCTTCGTCTATGCTGACCTAATCCGTAGCACTGTGGAGTACACTAATCTGGATATATTGACCGCCAGCACCTGGGGGAAGGTGAGAGGAGTCTGGACATGTATTCATTGGCCTCCAAAAAGCCTCACAAAGCTCCAAAAGAGCAGCACTAAACTCGCTCAAAAAAGGAGGCAGAGCGAGGCTCCGCTCCCGCCATCTTGTCTTCACAGAGAACTGACCAAGGCGCCAAACAGAGCACGGCAATGATGACGCAGCCAGGCGATGCAGTGGAGGAGAGGCTGACCCAGCAAATGAGCAGCAACTAGCGGTGGTCACGGAAGCAATTACCAGACCTATCCTGTAGGCAATTAATGCTAGTAAGTCTGAACTCATGGGGTGCATTGACCACTTGTCGTCTGAATGCATGCTGATCAGACATGATCTTGATAAGATCAGGGGAAGGCACACCACAGTAGAAGACAGGGTTTCTGGGGTGGAAGATGTCACACAAACCCAGGACACCCACATTGCCGAACTTTGCGACATAGTGCGGCCTCTCCAGAGCAGAGCAGACTACGCAGAGGACCGCAACAGGAGAAAAAATATCAGGGTGATGGATCTGCCTGAAGGAGCAGAAAGGGACAGGCCAGTATTGTTTGCAGAGGCTTTATTTAAAGACCTGCTCTCATTGAAAGATTTACCCCCCACCTATGTTGTAGAAAGGGCACACAGAGTCCCCACGGACCGCAGACCGCCGGGTGCGTTCCCCAGATCGTTCCTTGTCAGATTTTTAAATTACAGAGACAGGGACATGATATTGGCCCAGTCCAGCAAGAAGCAGCAAGAAGCAGGATTTGAAAATGCTCGGGTGATGTTGTTTCCTAACTTTTCAGCTGCAACTCAATAACAACGCCATTCCTTTAATGATATTCGCAGAAGGCTCTGTGAAAAGGAGATTCAGTACAGCATGCTTTATCCAAGCAGGCTCAGGGTCCAATACAAAGGCAGTGTGAAGTTCTTTGAAAACCCTGCAGAAGCCTGTGACTGGCTGGACAAAGAACTCTCATGGATCTCACGGGGCTGAGTCTGCCCATAAACCTGTTAGCACCTGTTGTGCTTGTTACATGGATCTTCAACTAAATTGTGTCAGGATAAGGGGATACATACCCAAGTAATAATACAGATTAAGTCAAACAGAGGGCACTGCCTATTTGACCACAGGTGAGCCTCAACATGGACAAACACTGCAGGAGAAGAGTGAATCTGGCTCAGAATGAAGGTCTTCTGGCTCGGGAATGCAGGACAGCGTATTGTGAAGCATACAAATACACACTCACATGGATGGTTTCATCTATATTCCGGATTTGAGAATCTTGGTTTCCACTCCTGACCAGAGTGGTGGAAAACCCTACACTCTGGAGCAGCAGGTTGTTTTATGTTTTATTCTTTCTACTTTCACTTAATCTACACTTCCAGATTGATTTGGTGCCTTACTCCTAGAGAGCTACCAATAACAATTTGCATCTAGGCGGAGTGCCTCCTGACAGAGGTAGTAGCCCTGCTCGCCTTCAACAATTCTTCCTGTTGTCGGGGGGGTTGTTCTTGTTTTTGCTGTATTTTACTTTCATTTTTTCCTACTTGCATGTATAGCTCCACCATATTATTATTTTTTTTTGGGCGGAGCATAAGGGGGATGTGAAAACACCAGCGAAGACTCTGCCAGACTTTCGATCAATGCGGTTAGAACTCACCGCAAGTTTTTGAAAGATTGTTTTTGGGAGGAAGCTAAATGCCAGGACATTTTTTTTTTTTTTTTTTTTTTTTTTTTTTTTAGGAATAGTTACTGGTATACTAAAATAGTATCTTGGAATGTCAGAGGCCTGAACCACAAATTTAAGAGGGCCTCGGTTTTCCAATTTCTAAAACAGTCAAAACCACACATAATCTTCTTTCAGTAGACGCACCTTGATGGTAGCAGAGTAATGACCCTAAAGAAACCTTGCACTCTACTTACTCCACCTTTGCTAGAGGCGTGTCTGTGTTTATCAGTAAGGCAATCTTATGTACTGTCCACCAGGTCATATCCGACCCGGGGGGAAGATACCTGGTGGTGCAAGATGTGTATTATTGTCAACTATTATTGATAAATGTTTATGTACCTCCTCCATTTCAGGTTCAATTGTTATATGATATGCTTACTCACTTAGCTCAAAACATACATCTGCCCCTGGTTGTGATGGTAGACTTCAACGCCATATTGGATGCGGCGTTGGACTCATCTAATCCGAACAGGGGGAATTCGGCTGTGTTGGCTGGGTGGGCCTCTGTGGCAGGTTTGGTAGAATTGTGGAGATGGAAGCATCCGACAGATAGATGCTACTCTCACATGTCGGCGACACACAGGTCGGCAGCCAGAATTGACCTGGCCTTTGGTAATGACCGAATGCTACAAAATGTAGAGAGTGTTGAATACTTGGCAGAGGTACTGTCGAATCATAATCCTCTCTCCCTTACTCTGTCCTTTCTGACTCCGTCGGAGAAGGGAGGATGGCATCTCTCTCCGGGCTGGCTACAAAATGAGCAGGTGTCAGTCCAAATAGAAAACACAATCAAGACGTACTGGTCAGAAAATGTAGACACCTCTGAACCACCATTGGTTTGGGACACCTTTAAGGCAGTAGCTAGAGGCGAATGTATATCAGCCATAAAAACGTCACGAGTTAATGAAAATGAAGAGATTAATACTTTAAAGAAATAAGAAAGAGAATGTGCGGTGGCTCATGCGAGATCCCCCACTGGGGCCTCATATAAGACCCTGCTTGAGCGGCAGCGGCACCTGTCTCTCCACCTTAAGGGGTTGACAAGCTCGGAAATTACTAAAGCCGCACATACAGTGTTTGCAGAAGGGGATAAAAATGGCAAGATCTTAGCTATGCTAGTGGTGGATCAGTATCCTATTGCACACATTCCTGGAATTAAAAATGGGGTGGGAGACATAGTCACTGATCCATCACTTATAATGCAGGAGTTTATCAGTTTCTTCTCAACCCTATACTCACCCATCCGAAGCTACGAGTCAGGGGCACTAGACTCATTGTTGGTGGGGTTGCCCATACCGAAACTGGCCGAGGAAGACTGCAACGAGCTAGAAGCCAAAATAACAATCAAGGAAATACAGGCAGCGATTTTTGCCTTCCCGCCTAATAAGGCCCCAGGTCTGGATGGTTTTCCCATAGATTTTTACAAAGCCAATGTTGAACAGCTGGCTATGAGATTTAACTGGCTTTTGTAATACTGCATAGATAGCTCCTCCCTACCGAACTCTATGTTAGAGGCGTACATGATCCTATTTTTAAAGCCAGGGAAAGATCTGACCGAATGTGCATCGTATCGCCCTATAGCCCTTTTAAACACGGATCTTAAGATCCTAACCAAAATACTGGCAACTAGACTCGCCAAGGTTATTCCAATGGTAGTTGACATAGACCAGATGGGGCTCATGCCCAGGAAATCGACAGACACAAACTTAAGGAGACTCTTCACCCATTTACAACTCCCACCTACCGACTCGGATACCAGAATAGTAATGTCCATAGACATAGAAAAGGCATTTGATTCTGTGGACTGGAGGTTTATGCTTAGGGTGCTGAAGATCATGGTATTTGGGCCACAATTCTGAAAATGGATCTCAATGTTATACAAAAACCCCAAAGTAGCCATTAGATTGGGGTCCAGGATATCAGAGTTCTTTGCGGGGGGCAGGGGCACCAGGCAGGGCTGCCCACTGTCCCCATTCCTCTTTGCCCTGGTGATGGAGCCCCTGGCCGCCACACTGAGGTCCTCGGGGGAGGTTTGGGCCATTAGGGCGGGATCAATTCAAGAGACCCTAGCACTTTATGCAGTAGACATGCTCCTGTTTCTCAATGATTTGGAGGACTCTCTAAAGGCGGTTCTGGCTATTTTTGAAGAATTTACCACATACTCGGGCCTAGGGTAAACTGGAGTAAGTCGTCCATTCTGCCGCTAGATGCAGGGGCCAAAGAAAGAGCTGATCCAGATTTGCAATTACAGTGGGTAGAATCTCTCAAATATTTGATGGTAAGGACTACTGCAAACGTACATGACTACATGACCTTAAACTTACTCCCACTGTTGGCTCTCCTCTAACAGAAAACACAGGCCTGGACCAAACTACCCCTATCGTTAATTGGTAGAATAAGTCTGCTTAAAATAAAAATCCTTTCCGGTAATTCTATACTTTCTTAGACATGCACCGGTGTGGATTCCAAAATCTTATTTCAAACAAGCGAGTGATCAAGGAGGGCTGGCACTGCCAGATTGGCATAAATATTATCTTGCGGGTCAAATGGTGTTTGCCTGCAGATGGTTAATATCAGATGATGGAGACATGGCCACAGTGTTAGCCCTTGTACACACGGTCGGACATTCCGATGGAAAATGTCCGATCGGACCTTGTTGTTGGATAATCCGACCATGTGTGGGCTTCATCTGACTTTTTCCGTCGGAATGTCCGACCAACAAAGTTTGAGAGCTGGATATAAAAATCTGAATTCCGATCGGACAAAGTGCCACGCATGCTCAGATCAAATTCCAAGACCAAAGCTATTGGCTACTAGCCTGAACATAGTCCCATCATAACTAAATAACGTCATCACGTTACGAACGATCGGATTTTCCGACAACTTTGTCTGACCGTGTGTGCACTGCCTTAACCCCAAGAGGGTTAAAGCAGTGCTGGAAAATAATGGTGGCCACACAAAATATTGACACTGTGGACCCAGTTTGGACATTTTCACTTAGGGGTGTCCTCACTTTTATTGCCAGCGGTTTAGACATTAATTGCTGTGTGTTGAGGGGTTTAGGGGACAACAAATTTACACTGTTATATGAGCTGTACACTCACTACTTTACATTGTAGCAAAGTGTAATTTCTTCAGTGTTGTTATATGAAAAGATATAATAAAATATTTACAAAAATGTGAGGGGTGTACTCACTTTTGTGAGATACTGTGTATACACACACACACACACACACACACACACACACACACACACACACACACACACATACTCACCAGCCACTTTATTAGGTATACCCTGTTAGTACTGGGTTGGACCCCCTTTTGCCTTCAGAACTGCCTTAATTCTTCACGACAGATTCAAAACAAGGTGTTGGAAACATGACTGAAGGACTTACAGAGTCTAAAGGCTCTGAATATCTATGAAACATTAAACACTTGACCAATCCCCCCTTCCAAAATGACCAGACGACACATTTAATTTGGAGTCGAATGGCCATAGCAGCCTTTTATTACAAACCATTAAATACAACAGTCACAAGAAAACGGAAAATTGTTTCATACTTACCGTAATTTTTCTTTCCTGGTGCATATCCATGGCAGCATACCAGCATACCAGTGATAGATAGCTCCGCCCCAGAGTCCTCCCCTCAGGATAGTTACTAGCTTATAAAAAGGAAACCCATATCCCCCCCTAGCATTCTCCAATTATATCGAATACCAGAGAGGGTATGTATGCTGCCATTGATAGGCACCAGGAAAGGAAAATTACGGTAAATATGAAACAATTTTCTGTTTTCCTGGTACCTCCATGGCAGCATACCAGTGATACAATGAATAGCTAAAACCAGGGTGGGTAATGCTTCAAAGGAAAACTTTATTTAAGGCAATGCCAGGGCTGACTCAATAGTCCTTTTACCAAATTCCACCAAAGTTAGTACCCCTGGGTCAATTCTGTAGTGACGCATGAACGTATTTCGAGACGTCCATGTGGCTGCCTTGCAGATAGTCTCCAAAGATACGCATGTCCTTGCCGCCCATGAGGACGAAACAGCTCTAGTGGAATGAGCTCTGATCGCCGGCAGATCCAACCCTCTTGCTCTATACACCTTTTGAATTAATTTGCAGATTCCAGAGGCGATAGTCCTAGATGTGGCTTCTTTCCCTTTATTCCTACCCCATGGTATTATCAATAGCCTATTAGAGGACCTAAAGGGACTCGTGACCTGTAAGTAGCGTGTTAAAACGTTTGAAATGTCCAGTTCTTGTACCGCCCCAGAGTGTGGGTCTGTAAAGGTTGGTAGTGCCCAGGCTTCAGAGAGTGTGGCACGGGAAGAAACTTTCGGGACAACCATGCACTTTCCATAGTTCTACCCTTTCTGGAAAAAGGTTATGTGCTCTTTTTCTGCCCTCAACGCTTGCAACTCTGAAGCTCTTCTTCCTGAAGTAATAGCCACCAAGAAAACCGGTTTCCGGGTTAGGTTCCAAAGTGAAGCAGAATCCAATGGGATGGATGAATGGTTGAGACTTTCTAGAACCAGAGGTAGATCCCCGGCTGGAAAGGAACATTTTAGCGGTGGGCGAATCTTCTTGACTGCCTTAAGGAACTGTACGATGAGTGCATCTTCTGCCCATCTTTTCTGGGTACTCGCTGAAATAGCTGCCACTTGGACTTTTAGGGAGCTTAGGCTGAGTCCCATGTCTGAGCCTGATTGTAAGAATTCTAAGATTACTGAGGTGGACAGCACAGCTGGGTTCAACTGTCTGTCTTCCGCAAACTGTTTGAACTTATCCCATATCTTTGAGTAAATGTAATTAGTAGAGGGCATCCTTGCCTTTAATAGGGTTGAAATTACGCCCACCGAACATCCTAGGGATTGGAATCTTTTCTGTTCAAGATCCAGGCATGTAAGTTCAGCTTGTGTGGGGGCTGGATGAAAAAAAACTTTCCCTGTGAAAGCAGTTGCTGGAATACTGGGATCTTGACCGGAGGACGTACACTGAGGCTCATTGTCCAGGAGAATCATGGTCTCTTCGGCCAATAGGGAAGAACTGTCCCAACCCTGACCGGCTCCCTCGATAATCTAAGCAGAAATTTCGCAACCAATGGACTGGGAAGAAATGCATATGCTGTCTTGCAGTGCCACGGGCACGATAAGGCATCTATCGCCTCTGCTCCAGGGTGAGGTAGGGGGGACAGGAACCTTGGCAACTTTGCGTTTGTCGGGGAGGCGAATAGGTCTATTTCCGGAGGTTTCTGTAACTTCGCAATCCACCTGAACACCGCCAGATGGAGCGACCATTCGTTGCTGTCTGGGAAACAGCGAGATAGGAGATCTGCCTGTTGATTCAAACGGCCCCGGGAGATAGATTGCTTTCAAATCCACCAGATTTCTCTCTGCCCACAACATAAAAGGGCTCTACCTCTCTTAACAGCATGAGGCTGCGAGTTCCCCCTTGACGTTGTATATATGCTACTGCTGCTTTGTTGTCCAGACAGACCAGCACCTGTTTGACGTACATGTTCTTCCAAATTTATCAGTGCCAAATATACCATTCGCAGCTCCAGGATATTGGATATTGTTCCCTCTGTGGTGATATCCCATCTCCCTTGTACCTCCAGGTGACCACAGTGTGCCCCCCACCCCTTTGCGCTCGTATCGGTGGCAAGGATGGTCCAAGAGGGCCCTGTAGGAGGTGAGGCCTTGAGATGTTGTCTTTTTTGTCCAACATAGCAGACCCCTCTTCCTGGACGTCAATATCGCTATCCTTTGATACAGCGAGTTCCTCTTCCATTGTGTCAAAAAGCCCCATTGAAAAGTCCTCAGGTGCCAATGGGACCAGGGCACCATCGGTATACAGGCTGAAATGGTCCCTATCAGACTTAGGCAATTTGCCACCGACAGGTGAGATAGCGTTCTTACGTGGCCCACTTTCTGAGCGATCGCTGTCATTTTCTGGGGGGGGGGGGAGGTGCACTGTGCCTGCCTTGGTGTCAAAGAGGGCATCTAGATAAACCATTGCTTGCGTCGGGATCAGGACCCTCTTTCCTGTGTTTATTAGCCACCCTAACTCTTTCAGAGTGGACAGAAGAATTTGCCTATGCTCTACCACTTGGTCTGAACTGTATGCTAGCGATAGGATGCCGTCCAGACAATGGAAAACTCGAAGTCCCTTCTCTCTGAGGAGTGCTAGAACTGCAATCAACACCTTTTGAGAATATTCTTGGCGATGTGCACAGACCAAAAGGAAGGCACTGAAATTGAACGTGAGTTGAACTTACTGCCACCCTCAAAAACCTTTGGAAGGCAGGAAGCATGGGCACATGGAAATATGCATCTTGCAAATCCACCGAGATCATCCAGTCTCCTGGTTGAACTGCCTGTATGATCGTCTGTAATGATTCCATCTTGAAGGATTCCAACTGAATAAACCGATTTAACCTTTTCAGATCCACTACCGGCCTCCACTCTCCACCCCTTTTGGGGGTAAGAAAAAGAGGAGAGTAGAACCCTGTGAATCTTTCAGAGGGAAGGACAGGTATCACTGCTTGTTGCACCAGCAGGAGTTGAAGGTAACTTTGCAGAGCTTCTGCCTTTTGAGGTTAGGTTGGGATCTTTGTTTGAATGAATGAGTCTTGTGGGGGCTGTTCTTGGAACGTCCATAAATGTCCGAGCCTGACCGTAGATACCACCCACAGGTCCCTGCACCTGTGCAGCCAGGCTTCTGCGAACTCCTTCAAACTGGCACCTACTGGTGGGGATGAACTCTTGTCAAAAGGACTTTGCACCCTCCTGGGTGCTGGGGAGACTTCTTTGCTTATTTGTTTTCAAGAAAGTAGCCCGAGTGCTTCTCCAAGTCCTTTTGGAGTCCCTACTTTGCCGGAAGTTGCTGGAATTTCTATTTCTAGACCACTGATATTTAGAGGACACCACTCGAGAACGCCTAACACTTCTATCCTGGGGGAGCAACCCTGATTTTCCCCCAGTCACTCTCGAGATTGCCTTTTCCAGCCTCTTTCCAAAGAGGGCCTTCCCATCAAATGGGATTTTGCAACAATTTTGTTTGGATGCCGCATCCGCTGCCCACGGGCTTTAGCCACAATGCTCTTTTGGCCATGTCAGCATGGAACATTGCCCTGGCTGAATATCTCGTGGTGTCTATTGCAGCCTCTCCAATAAAATCTGCCGATATTTTAAGCTCATCCAAAGCTTTAATAATATCTTTGGGGACATCTTCTCAAATAGCCTCCTTGATATTCTCCGTCCACACTTAGACCACATTGGAGACTGAAGCCAGGGCCACTGATGCTCTGCAGGCTCCGCCAGCCAACTGGTAGGCCTTCTTCAGGTCTGCATCTATTCGTCTATCCAATGGGTCCCTAAAGGAAGCCGAATCTTCCATAGGAAGGGTAATATTCTTTGCTAGCCGCACTACCGCCACGTAAACTACCGGAGGAGTGTCCAGGAAAGCCGCATCCGAATCCGCCAGAGGATATAACTTCTGAAGTCTATTCAAGGAAAAACGTTTGTCCGCTTTTCCCCATTCACCCTCCACTAGATCTTTCAATTCCTCCAGGAAGGGGAAACAATTTTGTTTTTTGTTTTTTATTTATATGTTTTTTATTCTTATTTTTTTTTTTGGAGGCTCTACTGGTTTTTCCCAACCAATGGCTTGTTTAACCGCCAATACAACTGGTTGTGCTAGCGAAAACATGGAATCCACACGGATCCGATTCATCTATGGAGTCCTCTGAGTCACTTTTGTCTCCTGCTCGGGTAGGTGGGATTGATGTAGCGCCTGCAGGGGCTGCAAAAGACGGGCCAGGAACGGATAACTCCCGCCAGAGGAACCCTGCGGAGAGGGGTTCACCTGCATTAGTTCAGTTAAGGAGTCTTTGACTACTCTTTTAATAAGGTCTATGACCTGCTCAACTTCGGTCCCCTGAATCGCATAACCCTGCAAGCAATTTTGCCAGATATGTTTATCTGGTAAAGGCGTCGCTCCACATGCCCTACACTCTTTGATCTCTCGTCTGGATGGGCTGCTTGACTGCTGCCTTACACACACACACACACACACACACACACACACACACACACACACACAAAATAAACCAACCTCAGCTTATGCCCGGTCTAAGGTCTTTGAAGGCCTATATGCTCACGATTAACTGCTTGTATCTGCTACCCAATCAAAGGCCCCCAGCCACAACTACACTGGCTCAGGGACAATTAACCACTTCTCTACTACCAGATACAACCTAATTAATACCCCAATGTTACCACTGTATTTTTAGGAAGGGACACCCATACCTCAGATGGGCCCAACCCACAATTTTCCACAATCTTTTAACCAGCCTTCAAAAGACCCTGCTTGCTGCTATGACAAGAAAATAAGGTCTAAGGTCTTGGAGAGCCTATATACACACAATTAACCGGTTGTATCTGCCACCCAATCAAAGGCCCCAAGCCGCAACTACACCGGCTCAGGATAATTAACCACTTATGTACTACCAGATACAACCTAATTAATACCCTGATGTTACCAACGTATTGCTAGGAATGGACACCCATACTTCATTCACCAGATCGCTCCATTCCTGACACACTCCACAGAATGAGGACCAAGTTGATGCACATACTGAATGACGAATTGAGAACTTGGAAGCGGCAATTCAATGCCAGTTCCAGTGCCAACTGATGGAATCTGTCCCACTGGAAATGAGACAAAGCATCAGACAGGAGTTATCAACTCCTAAAACGTGCACAATTCCATGGAGAGTACAATGGGAAAACAGCCAAATTACACAATAAACTGACCTCCCTCCATTCCACTGGCCAAACAACTCTCAGCACTTCAACGACCCTGACAGCAGGTTCCATAACCAGCAGTGCCCGCCGCATCAGTGAACAGTTCTAGATCAAGATTGGAAATCACCTGCTCCAGCCAAAGAGAGAGACCATTGTAAGAAACCAGAAATGAACCCCACACTTGCAACGCTGGCGCCTTAATGCCAGCTGTAGCAGCTGCCAGTCGTCCACAAAAAACATGACCCATGGGCATACGACATCAAGCATTTCTATACATGTCTCAGATGCAGCATTTCTAGGCATGGCACGTTTTCATTCCATATCACCTTTTAGGTGTAGATCTGGAGATAACACATTGTAAACCATAATAAGTCTGCTCTATTTCCTGCATTGTTCAGGTTTCCAAAGAAATTTTTTTCATGAATGTGCAGATTACGCTTTAATATGACGATGCGCTTTTTCCTTTGTGTAAATCTCAAGTCAAGATTTTTTTTTTACTGGTCTAAATGCAGCCTATTGTTTTCAATGTCCCTTCGTTCCGAATGATTTTCCGACAACTTTGTCCGACCATGTGTATGCAACACCAGTTTCGGACAAAATCCGGCTGGAAAAAATCCTAAGGCTAACTGTTGCCTTTCTATCATCTGGACCTGGTCTGCCCATTCTCCGGCATTTTCCTCCACACAACTGTGGCTCACTGGATAGTTTCTCTTTTTCGGACCATTCTCTGTAAACCTGAGAGATGGTTGTGTGTGAAAATCCCAGTAGATCAGCAGTTTATGAAATACTTAGACCAGCCGGTCTGGCACCAACAACCATGCCACGTTCAAAGTCACTTAAATCCCCTTTTCTTCCCCATTCTGATGCTCGGTTTAAATTCTGTATTAGTTATGGGAAAGGAAGCGAGGGGGAAATATCCCAAATGAGAAACAGATGGCTAAAAAAAGAAAACACAAGGTTATAACTAGAGATGCATCGACATTTCAGCAGCCAAAATATGTCGGCCGAAAATGGCGTTTTCGCCATTTTGCCGATAAAGAAAAGGGTGTCAATCCCATGATTTTACTACGATTTTACTATGCTTATGGTGCATTTATAGGTTATGTGACTCAAAAACCACATCAAAAATGTAACACAGGTGCGTTATTGATGCGTTCTTGTTGCATTTTCAATGCATTTCAATGGGGAGGTGCGTTTTTAACTGACCAAAAATGCAGCAAGCTAGATTTTTAACAGACCAGTGCGAAGACATACATAGAATTTAAAGGGGTGAATTTTTCTTGAGCTTTTCTTGCGCTAAAGGTGCCAATAATGGTCGACAATAAAATCATATTCATGATCAAAAATGTTCTTTTCATGATAATAATTATAAAAAAAATGACACCAACAATGGGGCTTATTCCTCCCACTGACACCAAAGATGGGACACTACTGCTTCTACTAATACCAAAGATGCAATCCTATTCATCCCACAGACAAAAATGATGGGGCAATATTCTTCCTATTCACGCCAACAATGGGACATTATTTCTTTCACTGACACTAACGATGAGACGCTAATGATGCACCACTATTCCTCCCACTAATACTAATGATGCACCACTATTCCTCCCACTGATACTAATGATGGGACACTATCCCTCCTACTATTACCAATGAAGGGACACAGTTCCTCACACGGTCACCAATGATGGGACACAGTTCCTCCCACGGTCACCAATGACAGAGCACTATTCCTACCACTGAACCAATGATGAGGCATTATTCCTCCCACTGACACCAACGATGGGTCACTATTCCCCTGCCTACTGACCACAGGTTAGATGTTTATTTTCTTTTTTTTAATCCCAAGCCTGAGACATTGTTTACTCCTACTAATGCCATGGCATTTTTATACTCCTACTGGCCACTGTCCGGCCTAGGGTTGCCACCTGTCCGGGATTCACCCGGACAGTCCGGGTTTTGAATCCTGTGTCCAGGTTTCAGGCGGACTAAACCCGGACACATTATTCAGACTGGGCTGTGGCTCCCCAAGTAACCAAGATAGTCACATAAATCTGTTGCCATCCAGGAGCTGTGGGTAGCTATCTGGGGGGGCAGGTTCGGCATCACTGCGGTGCAGGGTGATGATGTCAGAAAGAGCAATTTGGCCACACCCATGGTTTTCTGCGAGACGCTATGTGCACCACATTACTACTCTCCCCTGGGTCCCAGGGCGCTAAAGTTTTCGGGTTTGACTTGAAGAAAAGGTGGCAACCCTAGTCCGGCCTGCCTAAAGTCTGAAAGACAGTAAACTGACCCCTGGTTTATAAAGTTTGAAGAACCCTGCTCTAAACCAAACTTTGCAATAAAATAGAAGTGAGACTATTTGTAGGCATTTCACCTGTAAAGTGTATTTGTATAACATTTCCGAGAAGGATTAGTGAGTGTTTGCAATAAGAACATGTACGTTTTCTGTAAAATCCAATCCATGAAGTCTATTCAAACCTTTCACTTGGCCCTGGGCCAAAGATCACATTAGCTTGTTTTGCATAAGGTCTTGCTCACAAGAAAAATTATGGTTTCTACAAGCATACCGTAGCTGGTTTCTGCCTATTTCATTTTGGAACATTACGGTGTCTTGAACTGGTTTATCTTTTAACACGCTCTGTGATCCAAATGTTATTTGTTCTACTATTATCTTGCAGTACAATAAATAATGCACAATTTCTGCAGAACGAAATATGAAAACTTGCTGATAGTGGCCATCAATAGACCGATTATTCCCAAAATCAGATGTAGCACCTTCCTAGTGTAGTGTAGGCTGGCAGGTAAATTTAGTTGGCTCCACTGTAATCATAAGAGCAGGGGTTGATTATTTAGGGCTGCTTGGTGTCTCACAATTTTCCACAATCTTTTAACCAGCCTTCAAAAGACCCAATAGACCCCCTGCTTGCTGCTATGACAAGAAAATAAGGTCTAAGGTCTTGGAGAGCCTATATACACACAATAACCGGTTGTATCTGCCACCCAATCAAAGGCCCCTAGCCGCAACTACACCGGCTCAGGACAATAAACCACTTATGTACTACCAGATACAACCTAATTAATACCCTGATGTTACCAACGTATTGCTAGGAATGGACACCCATACTTCATTCACCAGATCGCTCCATTCCTGACACACTCCACAGTATGAGGACCAAGTTGACGCACATACTGAATGACGAATTGAGAACTTGGAAGCGGCAATTCAATGCTCCACAGCTGCTTGGGGCATGGAATTTCCGTGCTGCTCCGCTTCCAGTGCCAACTGATGGAATCTGTCCCACTGGAAATGAGACAAAGCATCAGACAGGAGTTATCAACTCCTAAAACGTGCACAATTCCATGGAGAGTACAACGGGAAAAAAGTTCCCGAACAGCCAAATTACACAATAAACTGACTTCCCTCCATTCCACTGGCCAAACAACTCTCAGCACTTCAACGACCCTGACAGCAGGTTCCATAACCAGCAGTGCCCGCCGCATCAGAGAACAGTTCTAGATCAAAATTGGAAATCACCTGCTCCAGCCAAAGAGAGAGACCATTGTAAGAAACCAGAAATGAATCCCACACTCGCAAGTCCTCGCGCTGGCGCCTTAATGCCAGCTGTAGCAGCTGCCAGTCGTCCACAAAAAATGTGACCCATGGGCATACGACAACAAGGATTTCTATACATGTCTCAGATGCAGCATTTCTAGGCATGGCACGTTTTCATTCCATATCACCTTTTAGATGTAGATCTGGAGATAACACATTGTAAACCATAATAAGTCTGCTCTATTTCCTGCATTGTTCAGGTTTCCAAAGAAATTTTTTCATGAACATGCAGATTACGCTTTAATATGACAATGCGCTTTTTCCTTTGTGTAAATCTCAAGTCAAGATTTTTTCTTTTACTGGTCTAAATGCAGCCTATTGTTTTCAATGTCCCTGTACACACAGTAAACATATGCTGCGTATATATAAAATAATACAGAAATCTGATTTACCGGTCAAGGGAGCCACGGAATGATCCGACCCCCAAGGGGAGGGGTAATGAGGGGCGGGCATGACCTGGTGCCCAGGAGCCAATAGAAGAAAAGGAGTCTGTAATGAACTGAGAGAAGCGAGGGGGGGCGGAGCCATATAAAAAGGGGGCGGAGCTTAGACGGGGCCAGTACACGTGGAGAGATCACAGGAGGAGGCAGCTTTGTTCACTGCTCCTCCACACTCAAGATGGCGGCGATCGAGGCGGCGCTGGCGAGATTGCGGGCGCAGGCGGCGGTGAAGGGACCGGAATGGCTGACCAGGCAAGTGCAGGAGCTGCTGGGGGATAGTGCTGAGGCGAGGGGCGGCGGGGGGACTGTACAGCGGGCCCGGCGGTCTCGGCCGCCGGCGCGATTTTCGCCAGGCCCCGCCCCTCGGCCACCTCGTGACCGGCGGAGCCCGGGGAGGGACGGATCGGTCCCCCCGGCGAAGAAGAGACAGCAGGAGTGTCGGGGCTCAGGGCGGTCGACACGCCGCCGGCCCGCCCCGGGGAGCGGGGCCACAGGCAGTACCTGCGCTGGTTCCCCGTCTCACAGCCCGGCAACCAGTCGCGTGGGGGAGCTCGGGGGGGGCCCCAGCACGAGCGGAGTTCGGGTGGAAGAGGTGCCAGGGGCGGAAGACGGCAGGAGCATAGCGAGGAAGCTGGAGACAGGGAGGAAGGGACGCAGACCGGCGAATGGACAAGCGGGGCGCCGCGGGGGACAAGTGGAGGCGCAGGGCGGTACGGGGGGGCACCCCAGGTCCGGTCCTCATCGCCGGTCTGGGAGTGCGCACCCTGTGGAGACACGCCTTTCCAGCCGCCGGAGCAATGCGGCCTCTGGGGGGGGATCGCCCAGGGGGCTCCCTTCGCAAGCAGAAGCGGACGTGGCGGAGCGGTCGGAGGGAGAGCTGTCCACGGAAGACGAGGTGGCAGATCCGGCAGTGGAGAGCGGCAGTGCGGCGGTGGGAGCGGTGCCTGGTCGGCCCGGTAAGTCCATGCATAATGTTTTGACTGATGCTTTGCAGGGGTTGCTGGGGGTGGTTCAAGGGGTGCCGACGGGGTCTCCGGCACCGGTGGTGCCGGTGGGGGGGGAGCAGCGGGGGGCGGGGCCTGGCTCGACTATGCCGGCGCCTGCACCGCAGCTGCAGGGGCTTCTGGACGGCCTGCGGGCATTGGTGGAGAGGTTTGGGGGTGCGATTTCGGGGGCAGCTGCGGCCGTGCCGGCGGCGGTGGTGGAACCCGCGGTATCCGGGGTGGAGGGGCCGGCATCGAGTGGGGGGGCCAGTGGTGACAAGGTCGCGGAGGTGGCGGCAGGTTGGTCGGACGTGGTCAGAATTGGGGATGCGGCACGGTGCGAGGTGTACGTCTGCTTCGAGGGCCCGCTGGGAGCGCACCTGAAGCCGGAGGTCCGGGAGAAGATTACAAAAGGTGAGTACGTGGAGATATTCTCGCTGCTCCCATTAGAAAAGTTCAATTTGGATCGGGTCAAGCCTAATGACACCAAGAAGGATGACGAGGAAAAGAGGCGTTACCGGTTGATACCGCGAACGTTTGCAAATTGGTTGCAGGCATTCGCGATATTGGCGAGCGTCATTGGGGAAAAGAACCCCGAGCACTGCTCGGCGTTGTTTTGCTACATGGACGCCATCGGGGAGGCCCACAGGGTGTACGGGGGTGTTGCGTGGCTGCGGTATGATGAACAGTTCCGGCAGCGAAAGGCGGTGCGTCAGGAACTGCGGTGGGATCACAAGGACATCAGCCTCTGGATGCGGCTGATGTCCTCGGCCCGGGCCCAGCCTTCGTTTTTTCAGGGGGGGGCCGGGGGTACAACCTCCTCAGGACTGTCGGCCGGAAAGAAGTGGGGAGTTTGCTGGCAGTTCAACGAGGGTGCGTGCAAGTTCGGGGGTGCCTGCAGATTCAAGCACGAATGTTCGGGTTGCGGGGGGGCCCACGCGCTGTCTCGGTGCTTTAAGAAAGGAAAACGCGCCGGCGACGCTTCTAACAAGAGGGAGGACGCCGGTGAAGGTGGAAAGGATGCTGGCGGAGGGGTTCCGAGTGGGTTTCCGGATTCCTTGTGACCTGCAGGTGGTGCCGCCGTTGGCACGGAACCTCAAGTCGGCCCTACTGCATCCGTCAGTAGTGGATGACAAGTTGGGCAAGGAGGTTGCGCTGGGTCGCATGGGGGGTCCTTTTGAGGAAAAACCTTGGGGGTGTCTTGTGGTGTCTCCACTGGGGGTTGTCCCCAAGAAGGAGCCGAACAAGTTTCGGCTCATTCACCACTTGTCCTTCCCGAAGGGGGGTTCGGTCAACGACTTCATTGATCCGGAGTTCTGCACGGTGTCTTATACGTCATTTGACGCGGCGGTCCGGTGGGTGCGGAAGTACGGCCGGGGGGGCGCTTATGGCGAAGGCGGACGTCGAGTCGGCGTTCCGGTTGCTTCCGGTGCACCCGGACAGTTTTCCACTGTTGGGTTGTCATTGGAGGGAGCAGTTTTACGTGGACAAGTGTTTGCCCATGGGCTGCTCCGTTTCGTGTGCGGTGTTCGAACAGTTTAGCTCGTTCTTGGAATGGGTGGTGAGGGATGTCTCTGGCCTCGAATCGATCATTCATTATTTGGACGATTTTCTCTGCATTGGCCCCCGGGCTTCGTCTGTGTGTGCGATTCTTCTTTCCACGTTGCAGCACATCGCGAGCATTTTCGGGGTGCCTTTGGCGGCTGAAAAAACGGAGGGTCCTGTGCAGGTGTTGAGTTTTTTGGGCATAGTGATCGATTCGGAGGCCATGGAATGCAGGCTGCCGTTGGACAAACTGGAGGGCCTGCAGAGGGAGATTCGGGAGGTTCAGGGTCGCCGGAAAGTGCAGTTGAAGAGCTTGCAGTCATTGCTCGGAAAACTGAATTTTGCGTGCCGGATTATCCCTATGGGGAGGGTGTTTTGCCGACGGCTGTCGGCTGCGACGGCCGGGGCAAAAGCACCGACGCACTTCATTCGATTGACGAAGGAACACAGGGACGATTTGAGCGCGTGGCATGACTTCCTGTCCTCTTACAATGGCCGGGCAGTCTGGATGGCCGGGCCGGTGAGCAATTTCGATCTGGAGTTGGTCACCGACGCGGCCGGGTCAACGGGTTATGGTGCGTTTTTTCGGGGTGAATGGAGCGCGGCACCGTGGCCGAGCTCCTGGAAGGAGGCAGGTTTCCTGGGCAATTTGGTGCTATTGGAACTCTTCCCGATAGTGCTCGCACTGGAGCTGTGGGGGGAGAGGTGCAGGGATTTGAAATTGCGCATTAACTGTGATAACATGGGGGTGGTGCAGGTGGTGAATCGCATGTCGGCATCTTCCCCCCCGGTTATTCGAGTTTTGCGTCATTTGGTCTTTCGGTGCCTGCGTTTAAACGTGTTCATTTATGCCGTGCACATCCCAGGGGTGGATAATTCCTTGGCTGACTCACTGTCTCGTTTCCAGTGGGACAAGTTCAGGGAACTGGCGCCTGGAGCGGCGGTGGACGGACTCCCTTGCCCAGAGTGGATGTGGGCGCTGCCCTTGGAATCGCCGCGGGATGGATACGGCGGTCCGTGAGTGGGTCTACCTGGTCAGCATACGAAAGGGTATGGCGGGAATGGCAAGGGTTGGTGGAGGAGGTGTCCTCGGACGGGGATGCTGGTGACTGGCGTTTATTGGTGCTGTATTTTGTGGTCCGGAATATGGAGGGCGGGCGCTCAGCGGCCGCGATTGACAAGAAAATGGCAGGTTTGTCATTTCTTTTTAAACTGTTGGGTTCGGAGGATTGGACAAAAGACTTTTGGGTGCGACAGATGCTGCGGGGTTTCCGTAAACAGATTAAGCGGGGGGACGGACGGCGTCCGGTGACGTTCAACCTTTTGGTGGCCATATGCGCGGAATTGGGGTCGGTTTGTAAGTCTAGTTTTGAGGTGCGACTGTTTACTACGGCTTTTTCGTTAGCGTTTTACGGGGAGTTTAGGGTGGGTGAGTTGGTCAGCCCATCCAAAAAAATACCGGGAGGGCTGTTGGATCAGGACGTGCAGGTGACACGGGATAAGGTTTGTTTGCTTATCCGAAGATCGAAAACTGACCAGCGGGGTCGGGGGGTGGAGGTTTCGTTGTTTCAGTTACCTGGGTCCCCGGTTTGCCCGGTTGCTGCTGTTCAGGGGTATCGGGGGGTCAGGCCGGGCTGGGAGGGCCCGTTCCTTATGCACGAGGATGGGTCCTTCTTGTCACGGTTCCAGTTTGTGTCGGTTTTTCGGCGGTGTTTGCGGAATCGAGGTTTAGTGGAGGCGGAGTATGCTTCACACTCCTTCCGCATCGGGGCGGCCACGGAAGCGGCCAGGTGCGGGTTGGACGAAGCATCGGTGCGCAAGATAGGTCGATGGGAGTCGCGTAGGTTCAGGTCCTACGTTAGGCCGCAGTTGGTGGTAGGGTGATAGCGGTGGGGTGGTTGGTTTGGAGTGGGGTTCCCCATACAGGAAGTGGATGACAGCTCAATAAATATAAAAAAAAAAAAAAAAAAAAAAAAAAAAAAGGGTAACTCGACAACTTGGTTCCAGAGGGATTGGTGTCTGGTGGGATGGCACGGTTGGGTGGTTGATGTGTTTTGCTTTGTTGTTTTCTCTCCGTTTCAGTGTACGTGTGTGTGGTTTTTCGTTTCAGATGGAGGTGCACCACGCCTCGTTTGGATCGTGGGCCATTCTTATGTATGTTGGGGGGCCAGGAGAGGTGACATGAGGCCGGATGGGAGGCAGCTGGGGATTTCCAGGAGAGCAGCGGAGTTGCATTGGTTGGGAATCCCGGGCATGCAGTGGGACGGGGTGATGGGTGTGGTGGACAGGTATGTGCTTCTAGACGGGCCCCCGGATGTGTTGGTGGTCCATGCTGGGGGGAACGACCTGGGGTTGCGTAAGGTCCGGGACCTGCTCGTGGACATAAAGGCGGATTTTCTGCGGCTCCGAGAGAGGTTCCCGAACACGATTTTGCTCTGGTCCGACATTGTGGCCCGGACGAAGTGGAGATGGGCCAGATCGGTGGCCAGTATCCAGAAGACACGGATCAGGGTGAATAAGGTGGTGGGAAGGTTCGTGGTCAAGAATGGAGGGTTGGTGATTAGACACAGGGAGCTGGAGTCTAATGTGGGCTTGTATTTAAGACGGGATGGCGTACATCTCACGGATGTCGGCATCGACTTATGGTCCCTGGGTTTGCAAGGGGGCATTCAAACTGCTTTGAGGGTGTGGGGTTGCCCTCAAGGGTAAGGGGGGTCACCCTTTCAGGCTGTGGCGTTATCTTTCTGGTGGTCTTTGACGGTGGCGGTAAAATGGAGGTGATCTAAAAGGGGTGGGGGGCTCATCAGTAATAGGGGGCCCCTCCGGGGTATTCCCGAACGTTGGACGGAATACTGGGTGTTTTTCACTGCAGGAATTGGTTGTCTCCGGGCGGTCACAGCTGGAGGCCTGGTTATGTTAATGGTACCGCAGTGAGGTTGGTTTTTGGTTATAAAAGTGGGTCACCGTCAGAGATCACCAGACTGGACTTTGGTTTAAATGTTGTTTATGGTTTATATATATATTTATATATTTATATATTTATATACATATCTTTGGAGTGAGTTAAAATTTCGGTGTGTTAATAAAAGGCTGTTGTGGCCAGTTTACTCCAAAGAAAAGGTGTGGTCTCATTATTATTATAAAGGTTGATAAGGGGCAGAGGTGTTATGGGGTTAACAATAGGAAAGGGGACATTGGGCTACGCAGGTCAAGGGAGCCACGGAATGATCCGACCCCCAAGGGGAGGGGTAATGAGGGGCGGGCATGACCTGGTGCCCAGGAGCCAATAGAAGAAAAGGAGTCTGTAATGAACTGAGAGAAGCGAGGGGGGCGGAGCCATATAAAAAGGGGGCGGAGCTTAGACAGGGCCAGTACACGTGGAGAGATCACAGGAGGAGGCAGCTTTCCCACCCTCCCTCCCTAATGTGGGGTTATTTGAGCATTCAGGTTATTGGTATCTGGCTGGTCGTTGTTTTTCTTTCTTTCTTTCAGGAACAGAGGATTGGTCGTCACAGCAGTGAAAACGGCCCTATTGGGGGCTGCAGCGTTATCTTTCTGGTGGTCTTTGACGGTGGCGGTAAAATGGAGGTGATCTAAAAGGGGTGGGGGGCTCATCAGTAATAGGGGGCCCCTCCGGGGTATTCCTGAACGTTGGACGGAATACTGGGTGTTTTTCACTGCAGGAATTGGTTGTCTCCGGGCAGTCACAGCTGGAGGCCTGGTTATGTTAATGGTACCGCAGTGAGGTTGGTTTTTGGTTATAAAAGTGGGTCACCGTCAGAGATCACCAGACTGGACTTTGGTTTAAATGTTGTTTATGGTTTATATATATATTTATATATTTATATATTTATATACATATCTTTGGAGTGAGTTAAAATTTCCGTGTGTTAATAAAAGGCTGTTGTGGCCAGTTTACTCCAAAGAAAAGGTGTGGTCTCATTATTATTATAAAGGTTGATAAGGGGCAGAGGTGTTATGGGGTTAACAATAGGAAAGGGGACATTGGGCTACGCAGGTCACGCAAATACACACAAATACATGCATATGCCACACCTCCTTTGTTAAAATAAAGCTAGAAGAAGTGTTATGCTTGTGTGTGCACACTTGCAAATATGCATGAATATGTGCAAATATGTGCAAGTGATATATAGCCCATCCTCGTGTTTTCTGCCATACATCAGCACACTGTGCGAGAAACCTTATAGAGTTTTCCCTTTACTTTCTGTTCTATAGATATAACAATCAATGAGAAGAAATCTCCCCAAAGTGAGGGTTAATCCCCTCTTAAGCCTTGTACACATGGTCGGAGAATCCGTCGGAATGTGACCTATCGGACTGTGTCGTCGGATTATCCGACTGTGTGTGGTATGCATCGGACTGATTCCGTCCGAATCTCCGTCGGACCCAATTTTCCAACATGTTGGAAATATTTCCCGACCAACTGGGCCGGTCGGACCTAATCCGATCATGTGTAGAGCATTTTGATCGGACCAAGTGCCACGCATGCTCAGATCAAATTCCTACATCAAAGCTATTGGCTACTAGCCTGAATGTAGTCCCATCGTAACGAAATTACGTCATCACGTTCTGAAAGATCGGATTTTTCGCCAACTTTGTCCGACCGTGTGTATGCAACAGTTTCGGACAAGATCCGACGGACAAAATCCGACGGGAAGAATCCGACGGATTTGGTTGTGGAAATCTCCGACCGTGTGTACAGGGGCTTAGGGTGCTATACATGCTTTGATATGTGATCAATCTATTCCTGTTCTAGGCAGCTTAACCACCTCCTGCCCCAACATATAGACAAATGTCAACGGACCGGGGCGGCTCTTGTTCTAAGACGACGTCATATGATGGCACCCAGTTTAGCCGTGATCGCACTCCCGCGCCTCTTTACCCATGTGATCGGCTGTGTCCAATCACATGGGTAACATCTGAAACGCGTAGGCTGTTTTCAAAGCCTTGTACATGTCTTTTCAATAAAGGTATACTCTTATTTGGATGTCATCCTGAGACGTCATCCAACCATCCCTTTCCTTATAACAGAAAACTGTCTACATGGGAGGTGAAGTCTCTACCCTCTGAATACCTCCTGCTCTGCCAAGTGCCGGGGTCAGAAATAAGAGAAAATATCATTCTTTGAGGGATACCCAAAATATAAAAGAAATCCAGGACCTTCTAGAAAAAGCTTAAAGTGTATGTATACCTGAAAATGTTTTATTTTCCTTTTGGATAGAATGGGGAAAGGTTAGAACCCCTGTTAGGTTCTATCCGGGATATCGGTAGAGAGATTTCCCTGTCTGGTAAAACAAGGAAACTGACAAAAGAAAATTTGCAGATACCAAAACGAGCTGCAGCCCACGGGTCTGCCTGTCAAATGAATGAAGGCGCCACAAGATAAACAGAGCAGCTTAAAATATATTTAAACCTGCATCTTTTAACCACTTGCTTACTGGGCACTTAAACCCCCTCCTGCCCAGACCAATTTTCAGCTTTCAGCGCTGATGCACTTTGAATGACAATTGCGCGGTCATACAACACTGTACCCAAATGAAATTGTTATCATTTTTTTCCCACAAATAGAGCTTTCTTTTGGTGGTATTTAATTACAGCTGGGAGTTTTATTTTTTGCTAAACAAACAAAAAAAGATGCAAAATAAAAAAAAATTTAAAATCATGTTTAATAGTTTGTTATAAAATTTTGCAAACAGGTCATTTTTCTCCTTCATTGAAATGCACTGATGAGGCGGCACTGGTGAGCACTGATAGGCTGCACTGGTGGGCACTGATAGGCTGCACTGGTGGGCACTGATAGGCACGGTTAAGGTGGCACCGATAGGCACAGATAAGGCGGTACTGATAGGCACAGATAAGGCAGCACTGATGGGCACAGATAAGGCGGCACTGATGGGCAAAGATGGGCACAGATAAGATGGCACGGATGGGTGGCACGGATGGGTGGCACGGATGGGTGGCACGGATGGGCACGGATAGGTACCACTGATAGATGGGACTGATGGGCACTGATAGGTGGCACTGATAGGTGGCTCTTATAGGTGGCACTGCTGGGCACTGATGGGGACGGCACTGATGGGCATTGATGGGCACTGGTAGATGACACTGTGGGCTCTGTGGGCACTGATGGGTGGCACTATGGGCACTGATGGGTGGCACTATGGGCACTAATGGGTGGCACTATGGGCACTAAGGGGTGGTACTGTTGGGAGGCACTTTTACTTTATTTAGGTGGCACTGGCAGGGGGCAGGTGGGCACTAATGACTTGGCCATGATCGGGACTGAAGTCCCTCTCACGGCCGCCAGTGATCAGCTTTTTTTTTTTTCTCCTCGCGCTGTCAGCGCGAGGAGGAAAAATAGCCGATTGCCGGCTGTTGTGATCACATGATCAGCTGTCATTGGCTGACAGCTGATCACATGTTAAGGGGTCGGAATCGACCCCTTGCTCCGATCTGTGATCAGGCGAGTCTCATAGACTCGCTGATCACAGAGTGCGCGCGCACCTCAGGGGGCGCGCAGGCTGCTCGTGCACGGGACGACGTCAATAGACATGGTCCCGGCAAAGGAGGTCCACGCTGTAGCCGTCATTCGGCTATAGCGCGGATCTCAAGCGGTTAAACAACCCGTTTAGTTTAAAATAGAAATCAAAGGCAAAACATTTGTGTGTGTGCACATATGCATATATACAGTGCCTTGCGAAAGTATTCGGCCCCCTTGAACTTTTCAACCTTTTGCCACATTTCAGGCTTCAAACGTAAAGATATAAAATTTTAACTTTTTGTGAAGAATCACCAACAAGTGGGACACAATTGTGAAGTGGAACAAAATCTATTGGATATTTTAAACTTTTTTAGCATATAAAAAACTGAAAAGTGGTGCGTGCAAAATTATTCGGCCCCTTTACTTTCAGTGCAGCAAACTCACTCCAGAAGTTCAGCGAGGATCTCTGAATGATCCAATGTTGTCCTAAATGACTGATGGTGATAAATAGAATTCACCTGTGTGTAATCAAGTCTCTGTATAAATGCACCTGCTCTGTGATAGTCTCAGGGCTGTTGAAAGCGCAGAGAGCATCATGAAGACCAAGGAACACACCAGGCAGGTCCGTAATACTGTTGTGGAGAAGTTTAAAGCCGGATTTGGATACAAAAAGATTTCCCAAGATTTAAACATCCCAAGGAGCACTGTGCAAGCGATCATTTTGAAATGGAAGGAGTATCAGACCACTGCAAATCTACCAAGACCTGGCCGTCCCTCTAAACTTTCAGCTCAGACAAGGAGAAGACTGATCAGAGATGCAGCCAAGAGGCCCATGATCACTCTGGATGAACTGCAGAGAACTACAGCTGAGGTGGGAGAGTCTGTCCATAGGACAACAATCAGTTGTACACTGCACAAATCTGGCCTTTATGGAAGAGTGGCAAGAAGAAAGCCATTTCTCAAAGATATCCATAAAAAGTCTTGTCTAAATTTTGCCACAAGCCACCTGGGAGACACACCAAACATGTGGAAGAAGGTGCTCTGGTCAGATGAAACCAAAATCGAACTTTTTGCCCACAATGCATAACGATATGTTTGGCGTAAAAGCAACACAGCTCATCACCCTCAACACACCATCCCCACTGTCAAACATGGTGGTGGCAGCATCATGGTTTGGGCCTGCTTTTCTTCAGCAGGGACAGGGAAGATGGTTAAAATTGAGGGGAAGGTGGATGCAGCCAAATACAGGACCATTCTGGATGAAAACCTGTTGGAGTCTGCAAAAGACCTGAAACTGGGACGGAGATTTATCTTCCAACAAGACAATGATCCCAAACATACAGCAAAATCTACAAAGGAATGGTTCACAAATAAACGTATCCAGGTATTAGAATGGCCAAGTCAAAGTCCAGACCTGAATCCAATCGAGAATCTGTGGAAAGAGCTGAAAACTGCTGTTCACAAACGCTCTCCATCCAACCTCACTGAGTTCGAGCTGTTTTGCAAGGAAGAATGGGCAAGAATTTCAGTCTCTCGATGTGCAAAACTGATAGAGACATACCCCAAGCGACTTGCAGCTGTAATCGCAGCAAAAGGTGGCTCTACAAAGTATTAACGCAAGGGGGCCGAATAATTTTGCACGCCCCACTTTTCATTTTTTTATTAGTTAAAAAAGTTTCAAAAATCCAATAGATTTCGTTCCACTTCACAATTGTGTCCCACTTGTTGGTGATTCTTCACAAAAAATAAAATTTTTATATCTTTATGTTTGAAGCCTGAAATATGGCAAAAGGTTGAAAAGTTCAAGGGGGCCGAATACTTTCGCAAGGCACTGTATATATATATATATATATATATATATATATATATATATATATATATATATATATATATATATATAAACAGTGTCTACAGTCCATGATGTGAATCTCATGTTCCACCACATCCCAAAGGTGCTCTATTGGATGATATCTGGGGACTCTGGAGGGCATTGGAGTACAGTGACCTCATTGCCATGTTCAAGAAACCAGTGGTGAGATAATTTGAGCTTTGTGACATGGTGCATTATCCTGCTGGAAGGAGCCATCAGAAGATGGGGACACTGTAGTCATAAAGGGATGGACATGGTCAGCAACAATACTCAGGTAGGCCGTGGTGTTTAACAGATGCTCAATTGGTACTAAGGGGCCCAAAGTGTGCCAAAAATATTCCCCACACCATTACACCACCGCCACCACCACCAGCCCATCCCAGTGATAAAATGTTGTTTACGCCAAATTCTGACTCTACCATTTGAATGTTGCAATTGAAATCGAGACTCATTAGACCAGGCAACGTTTTTCCAATCTTCTATTGTCCAATTTTGGTGATCCTGTGTGAATTGTAACCTCAGATGCCTGTTCTTAGCTGACAGGAGTGATACCCGGTGTGGTCTTCTTCTGCTGTAGCCCACCTGCTTTAAGGTTGGATGTGTTGTGTGTTCAGAGTTGGTATTCTGCATACCTTGGTTGTAACAAGTGGTTATTTGAGTTGGAATTCATGTACAAGGGATGTTTGAAAACCTCTCCTGCAAGCTGGAACTTGACAGCTAGTAACCAACGTTTAAAAACTTCGGTTTTGCTGCGTTCACATGCCACGTTTATGTGTGTTTAGAAGCGTTTTTACAGTGTAAATGGTCAAAAATGTATCCCCATTTAAAACGTCCATAAACAAAATGTTAAAAAATGTGAGTTACCACGTTTAGACACGTTTGCACGTTGTTATAAGCATGTGGCGTTTCAAATGGCAATAAACTTCCGTCCTGAATGCAATTATTTGCTTTTCAAAAATGCCACTAAACTCAACTGCCTCTAAACTACCCTGTGTACACAAACAAAGAAAATAACATAGAGGAGAGTTGGGGGGCAGCTGAAGGAAAATGCCCAACTGCTCCTAAACGTCTGTTTATCAGCAGCAGTGCACATGAGGTCTTATGCCCTGTACACACAGTCAGAAATTCAGACGGAAAAAGTCCGATCAGATTATATTGTGAGAAAATCCGATCGTGTGTGGGCTCTATCGGACTTTTTTCTTCGGAATTTCCGACTGAAAAATTTGAGAGCTGGACCCCAAATTTTCTGACAACAAAATCCGATCTGACTTTTTCCAATCATTTGTAGAGAATTCCAAATGGACAAAGTGCCACGCATGCTCAGATCAAATTACGAGACCAAAGCTATTGGCTACTAACCGCAACGTAGTCCCGTCGTAACGAACGTACGTCATCACGTTCCGAATGATCTGATTTTCCGACAACTTTGTCCGACCGTGTGTGTATGCAACACCAGTTTCGGACAAAATCCGTTTGAAAAAATCCTAAGGCTTAAGCCGCGTACACACGGGCGGACTGTCTGGCCAACTTAGTCCGCCGAAACACATTTCAGTGGACAGTCCGCTCGTGTGTGGGCTTCAGCGGACTTTTTCAGCGTGCAGTCTGGCGGACTAAGTATTTCGGAATTTCCGTAATATTGTCCGTCAGACTTTGGTTTCAGCGGACAGTCCGCTCGTGAGTAGGCTAGTTGGACGGACTAAGTATGGCGCATGCTCAGAAAGGATTTACACGGCGAAAGGTTGCATTGCTGTGTATTGGACTTCCTATTTCTAGTCCCGTCGTACGTGCTGTACACGTCATCGCGCAAACTTTCGGCGGACTGTTTTGCATCCGTGTGTGGTCAAGTCCGTTCATTCGAAAGTAGGACGGACTGTCCGTCGGATTGTCTGACGGACTAAGTTGGCCAGACAGTCCGCCCGTGTACGCGGCTTAACTGTTGCCTTTCTATCATCTGGACCTGGTCTGCCCATTCTCCGGCATTTTCCTCCACACAACTGTGGCTCACTGGATATTTTCTCTTTTTCGGACCATTCTCTGTAAACCTGAGAGATGGTTGTGCGTGAAAATCCCAGTAGATCAGCAGTTTATGAAATACTTGGACCAGCCCGTCTGGCACCAACAACCATGCCACGTTCAAAGTCACTTAAATCCCCTTTTCTTCCCCATTCTGATGCTTGGTTTGAATTCTGTATTAGTTATGGGAAAGGAAGCGAGGGGGAAATATCCCAAATGAGAAACAGATGGCAAAAAAAAGAAAACGCAAGGTTATAACTAGAGATGCATCGACATTTCAGCAGCCAAAATATGTCGGCCGAGAATGGCGTTTTCGTCATTTTGCCGATAAAGAAAAGGGTGTCAATCCCATGATTTTACTACGATTTTACTATGCTTATGGTGCGTTTATAGGTCATGTGACTCAAAAACCACATAAAAAATGTAACACAGGTGCGTTATTGATGCGTTCTTGCTGCATTTTCAATGCATTTCAACGGGGAGGTGCGTTTTTAGTACTTTTTTTTTTTTTTTTTAACTGACCAAAAATGCAACAAGCTAGATTTTTAACAGACCAGTGCAAAGACATACATAGAATTTAAAGGGTGCATTTTTCTTGAGATTTTCTTGCGCTAAAGGTGCCAATAATGGTCGACAATAAAATCATATTCATGATCAAAAATGTTTTTTTCATGATAATAATTATAAAAAAAATGACACCAACAATGGGGCTTATTCCTCCCACTGACACCAAAGATGGGACACTACTGCCTCTACTAATACCAAAGATGTGAAATGGATATTTTGATGATAGGCAACTCCTATCCTCATATTGATTAGTGGTTCCAAATTAATAACTACTGCAGTAGGGAACAGACACAAAAGATACACTCTGCATCTTTCCAAATAACCATTCTCCTTTATTATGACGCATTTGAAGGTTTTTATACACATGATTACGTAGGTATCACATTAATATTACAATTGTACGTTTATGGTAACAAGGGGCGTTACATAGGCAGGCTAATTCTAATCAGGACTCGAAAGAATGCAAAACATGTACTGAAAACATTATTAGTGCCGTGTGCACAGTGAGGGCATTGTGCAATACATATAAAATAGAATACAATTATATACAGAACCTACAAATTTCCATTACAGTCTCCTCTCTTTTCATGGCGGTCTATTATTATGATCCGTGTCTCCCTCCCCTCAATCATTGCTATGGTATGGTATGCTATGGTATATCCCACACACGAGCGGACTGTCCGCCGAAACACTGTTCAGCGGACAAAGTTGAGCGAACAGTCCCCGCGTGTGTACGCGGCCTGAGGGATCGTGGGCTTTCGGGGCCAGTCCTTTCTACTCTGGTCAATGCCAGAAAGCCGGCCTCCAGGCTTATTTACTACAAGATCTGGAAGGCATATGTTTCACGGCTCTCAACCACACTCCCCTCCCCTCCATTAGCACGGGAGCGTGCTTAGCGCGTGTGCACGAGGACCACCGGATGTCCAGGGGGTAAGGGGACCACCATCGGAGCTGCGCGGGACCCCCAGACTCCGTGGGACCCCTGTATTACCTTTATTGTGGCAGGGATTGCAGTGGAGACGTGAGTCATCTGGGAGAACCAGGCTTCACTGAGCGTGTGTATCTGAAAGGCATGTAAGTATGCATCAGGCTGCTCTTACTCCCTCTAGTGGTGGAAACCAGGCAAGACATACAACTACTCAATGAAGAAATCCATAATATACATTTATATAGGATTAACTTCCCTTACCTGTCCTCGCCGCAGGAATTGCTGAAAACAGACAGATTCCAGCCTTCACCCATCACGGCGGGCAGAGTTGTGCCAACCTTCAGGTTTTTTTGGGGTTCCTTCTCAGAAGAACCTCCTACCTGGACCTTGTAAAATACTCTGCCAGAAACTTTCGTGCCACTATGTAAATAGTACACCAAGTCTGGTTTTCCCAGAGCCCAGTCTTCCAATAGGAGAGGACTTACAGGCAAAACCTTGTTTCTTCGGATGACGAGGCCCGGGTACCAAACCATCTTGGGAGTCAAAATATCGGCCCGAGATATGGATCCGGTTTGTTGTAGCCCTTAGGCCCCCGCAGGGACCTGCACAGAGCTTTCTTCAGAGCACATGTTTTACGTGACCAACCACCATAGACACTGGCGAAAAAACTGAGGTGCCTCCCATATGGGAGGGGTTATATAGGGGAGGAATTCTCCTTAATTGGGGGTTAACCAGTGTCCAATCACCAGAGGTGCCTATATAACCCATTATGTAATGAAGCTCCTGTGTCCCGTGATGTATGATCAAGAAATGACTTTTCATTGTGAAAAACAAATGATTGATAAGACATATTTATAGAGTACTGGCTGTACACTCCTGTGACCAGAATGGCCGTCTAGCTTAATTGCTGGTATGCTGACTTATCAGGACATGTAGACACAGACAATTCTACATAAAATGGAAGAGGTACAAAAGACTTCTTATGACTTCAACATGGATAAACTACTTTTCAAATATATATATCCCTTACAATTAAAGTAATTGAATCAAAAATTACCCTAGACTTTGATTGCAAGAGGGAAACAAATCAAACACAGAGATTTCTTTAATTTAGACATTTTTGCAGTGTCTGGTGTGGATCCAGGTGACGTTTCCTTCAAGTTTTGCAAAACTGTACATGAAATAGATGCTGTATTGAGTCTCCAAACATTTCCTTATATATAAATGTCACTTAACAATCCACAAGTCACCTGGCTTTAGTTTTAGATCCTTCCAAACTTTTAGGATCTGGAATTGGGGAGAAAACACATAAATAAGTTTGTCAAAAACCTTAAAGGATCAGCAACATTCTCTGTGAGATCCGACTGGAGGATTTCAGTTACTGAGACAAAATATAAGAAAGTGAGTAACAAACTCCCAAACCAATTCCCATAGGGAGAGAGTCCAACATCCCCCTTAGGGGCTTGATAAAATATAATAAAATATTCAGGCAAGTTTTCTAGTTTCTTACTCTACTTTGTCCGCTACATTGTAGACAGTAGGGGGTGTAAAAAAAAAACTTTAAAACTTCTAATAAGGACTCTCCTATAAAAATGATTTGCTCTGTTACTCTCTGTAGATTCTGCACTCTGTACTTAAAAACTACTTCTGATAACACCTTTTTACTGTGGCCTTTGCAGTAGCATTTGCCACTGGACATCCAGAAAACATGTCCATACAAATACATACTCGTAAGATCCTGACTTGGGCATCTGTATATATCTTTTTGTTATCTCTGGAAGGGATGTTCAGCTTTTGGTAACACCTTTGGTAACAGGTAAAACAAGAAGGGGTATGTTATAAAAACAACTATGCAGAACCCTGGCTCTATCCCACGCTCATTTACTAAGGCAGCCATAACTGCTTGTGACTGATGACACGGTCCATGTGTCAAGCTGAAGGGAAAAGAGTGTCTGGCAAACATAAATGATCACCTTTTCCAAAGTCTTGTTTCATAAGAAGTTGCCCTCTGTGGATCACTTGTTCTTCTCGTTCTGGGGTCCTTAAAGTTGAATTATTAATCCCAGCTATACTGGGCCAGAACTAGGGGGGAATCTGTGAGTTGCATAGACCCAGCAAGTGTCCGGGGCTGTAAATGCAGCATCCTTAGAGTCGCCTAGTCTGCTTCCATATGCGAGTATTACTGTTAGTATGGCTACCTCAGCAAGAACCTGGAAGGCTGAAAACAGCCGATCAAATTAACTTGGCGTGCTTGATTGGTTTACCTGCCGAAGTAAAAACAAACTTCTGGCCCTTCTAATGGAACCAAAAGCTCTCTCTATCTCGACTATCTATATAAATATATACTCTTTTTATAGCTCACAGGCTTTGCTAAAACATGGAGCTCTGCTTCTTGAGCTGGGGGAAAGGATACAATGACTCTGAATACAGAGAATCCTTCTGGGTGATAAACTTCATACTCAGTAGTATGGGTATTGCCATCCTAAGTATAAAACCAGGAATAACACAACAAAAAAACAAATACTCAGGTCTTCAGGGAGTGTGTCCTGCACTGGGCTCACAGCAGCTTATTCCTATGTCATCAATTTAACACATGTGGTTTTTCTTTGTCTCCAGCCTCCTCCAATAGAGGCAATAAGGTGGCTGGTTTCAAATGTACACATTTTTTATTGTTAGATTTGTACATAAACAAAACAAATTCATATTTTGAACCTTTCATTAGACAAACAGTTAGCTATATATTTGCTATGCAGAATGTCGGACCATTAAAAATTAAATATTCAATCAAAATTATGTCTGTAACTTTGTCTAATAGCAACTTTGCATAAAGCTACAGCTCTGATATATCGGGGTGAACCCTTCATTACTGGGTCCAGCTTGCATAAATATAACAATGGCTTGTTTTCTATCATGCTGTTTGTGTAAGCCCATGTACACACGGTCGGAGATTTTGCCAACCAAATCCGTCGGATTTTGCCCGTCGGATTTAGTCCGACGGATTGTGTCCGAAACTGTTGCACACACACGGTCGGGCCAAGTTGGCGAAAAATCCGATCTTTCAGAACGTGATGACGTAATTTCGTTACGATGGGACTAGATTCAGGCTAGTAGCCAATAGCTTTGATGTAGGAATTTGATCTGAGCATGCGTGGCACTTGGTCCGATGAAAATGCTCTACACATGATTGGATTAGGTCCGTCCGGCCCAGTTGGTCGGGAAATATTTCCAACATGTTGGAAAATTGGGTCGGACAGAGATTCGGACGGAATCAGTCCGATGCATACCACACACAGTCGGATTATCTGACGACACGGTCCGATAAGACTCATTCCGACAGATTCTCCGACCGTGTGTACAAGGGCTAAGAACTCCATTTTCATGTTTCAAAAAGACAACTTTTTCCTGGCAATATTATAATAAATGATAAGAATACCCTGCGGATATGCAGAGATGTCCATAAATCCAAAATATTCTTCTACTTATACCCACTGCACTTACAAGGAAAAGGGACACATCATTTCACAATCCACACATTCTGCTTTGGATTTCAAAAATAAAATTACATAAAAACAAAAGGACCAACAATATGTATGATGGACCAGAAAGCACTCGGCCATCAAAAACTATAAACCAACTGGCTGCAGGCAGCATCTATCCTAACAGGGTGTGTGGACTTGATGTGATGGGTCTGTTATATTTAAATTGTATTTATTATTACTCTCACATCATGGACCGCACATCAAGTTATTATCAGACTTTAAGATTTCATTTTTGTAGAAAAACTTCTTAAGTATCCCATCCATCTTGGCTTTGTTAAAACATTATTGCAGCTGTATTCAAATTAACAACCTCATCTTAATCTTTTTTTTTTCCACTCAATAAATGTAAAATTACAAAATTGTTATCTTAATCTAAACTAATCCCATTTTTACCAATTTCCCCATTAACCTGGATTTCATTTCCAACCAAAGGTTGTCTAAACCCGTTTCAATATATCTATGTTTATTAATAAAATTGTTAAACTCACATTAGAAATTAATACTCATATGATAATTTCAATATCACACACTAAAATATATGCACAGATAAATGTCCTTAAAGGGGGACATATTACTTCATTTTACTCAATTTCTCTTTTTTTTTTAAATGCACTGTTTCCACTATCACAGGATATTCAATTTGTGTAAGACACGGTTAAATGTAAGCTTCATTTTACCATGTTTGGAAAACAGATTCAAAAATAATTGTGATCACATTGTTTATCATTAGATTCATTAACCCGGCACATTTTGTTATAAATGTTCTGTCTAAAAAACTGAAATTGGCATGGTGTCCTTCCAGCTTATCACCAACCTCTCATCTCAGCTACATTCTTTCAGGAGAGCACAAAGGAGGGGGTCACATCTGCGTACATGACACACACAAGTGATATAACTAAAGGTTCCAGCATTCACAAACATACACCAATATCTCTCTAAAATTGCTTACATTATTCCAATTTGTACACAACACATGCATATCATTCTCTCACTTTATTTTAACGCTTTTTAATACTTCCTTGCTTAAACGTCTGCTTTCTTTATTTTGTTGATATCCTTTGCATCCAATGTATTGTAATACCATACTTCACATACTGTACCTTCTATGATCAGACGGGCAGCCATAGTGCTCGTCCCATCTTCTCTCTCTGACAACATATAAATCATTCTGTTTTAACTCTCATTTCTCTGTTTCTTGACTTTACTAGTTGTAGTGCCTGACCCCAAATTCATCTCACAACTTAACATGAAAATGTCCCTTTCTGTCTCGTGTTAATTGTCACTCTTGATCCATCCTGCTCACATAGATAGCTGTTTCTCTAGCTGTATACTCTGCATGATTCTTTGCCCCTGTGGACTTTGGTGGTAACCCAGTTAACCATTGTGGATCCCTGTCCACTTTAACCATCAATCTAGGGGCTCAGTGTAGGCGGAACCGCACCTTCGGTTCATATATAGCGCTCCTCTTGCACTGGGCATTTTTGAGGTTCTCTTACCCTTCATACCCTTACTTAAAGGGATTGTAAAGTGAATTATTATTTTTTTTTTAAATAACAAACATGTTATACTTACCTCCACTGTGCAGCTCGTTTTGCACAGAGTGGCCTCAAACCTGCTCTTCTGGGGTCCCTCGGCGGCTGTCTCGGGTTCCCCCTGCAGGTGCTTCTCACGTTCATGCGAGCTCCCTCGCATGGTGAGAAGCATCTGTGGGCGTGCTCCCGTGATACAGCCGGCGGCTATAGCCGCTCGCTGTATCACACGGCCCGCCCCCGGCGCTCCGCGTCAGTGGATGTGATTGACAGCAGCGCGAGCCAATGGCTGCGCTGCTTTCCATCCATCCACTCCAGCCAATCAGCGGCCAGGCTGAACGGTGAAAAGGACGTCGGGGGACGAGCGCGGGACTTTCGAGGGGTCAGGTAAGTAAAACGGGGGGGGGGGCTGGGTTGCGCCGACACTGTCAGATGTTTTTTCACCTTAATGCATAGAATGCATTAAGGTGAAAAAACATTTACCTTTACAACCCCTTTAATTTATTGCCCATAATGACTGGCCAGTCTTCTCTATCTGTGCCTATACCCTCTTGCCTCTAAACTACTTTATCTAGCAGATGTACTACATATACCTGTGAACAGCACTATTCTTCCCTTTCTCTATAACACTCCGATGGACAGTAGACAGTGACAACATAACATATAACCACCATTTAATACAGTTTGATTAAGGGGAGTAAAATAGGTACCCTTTGTCCCGAAAATGCCTTAGCGATCAAGGAAGTCTGATAACTCAAATGTAAGCAAAAGGCTTACCTCAGCCGGCTGATTATCAGAAATTCCCGTATCGTCTCAAGCTCCTCGTTTCAGATACACAGGGTCACCTGATAACCCCTCCTGGCTGGCTCGCCACCTGAAATGGATATTTTTATGATAGGCAACTCCTATCCTCATATTGATTAGTGGTTCCAAATTAATAACTACTGCAGTAGGGAACAGGCACAAAAGATACGCTCAGCATCTTTCCAAATAACCGTTTTCTTTTATTATGATGCATTTGAAGGTTTTTATACACATGATTACGTAGGTATCACATTGATATTACAATTGTACGTTTATGGTAACAAGGGCCATTACATAGGCAAGCTAATTCTAATCAGGACTCGAAAGAATGCAAAACATGTACTGAAAACATTATTAGTGCCGTGTGCACAGTGAGGGCATTGTGCAATACATATAAAATAGAATACACTTATATACAGAACCTACAAATTTCCATTACAGATGCAATCCTATTCATCCCACAGACAAAAATGATGGGGCAATATTCCTCCCATTGACGCCAACAATGGGATATTATACCTTTCACTGACACTATCCCTCCTACTGACACCAACAATGAGACACTATTCCTCCCACTATTACCAATGATGGGACACAGTTCCTCCCACGGTCGCCAATGATGGGACACAGTTCCTCCCACGGTCACCAATGATGGGACACAGTTCCTCCCACGGTCACCAATGACGGAGCACTATTCCTACCACTGAACCAATGATGAGGCATTATTCCTCCCACTGACATCAACGATGGGTCACTATTCCCCTGCCTACTGACCACAGGTTAGATGTTTATTTTCTTTTTTTTAATCCCAAGTCTGAGACATTGTTTACTCCTACTGATGCCATGGCATTTTCTACTCCTACTGGCCACTGTCCGGCCTGCCTAAGGTCTGAAAGACAGTAAACTGACCCCTTGTTTATAAAGTTTGAAGAGCCCTGCTCTAAACCAAACTTTGCAATAAAATAGAAGTGAGACTATTTGTAGGCATTTCACCTGCAAAGTGTATTTGTGTAACATTTCCGAGAAGGATTAGTGAGTGTTTGCAATAAGAACATGTAAGTTTTCTGTAAAATCCAATCCATGAAATCTATTCAAACCTTTCACTTGTCCCTGGGCCAAAGATCACATTAGCTTGTTTTGCATAATTATTATAATTATTATGGTTTCTACAAGCATACCGTAGCTGGTTTCTGCCTATTTCTTTTTGAAACATTACAGTGTCTTGAACTGGTTTATCTTTTAACACGCTCTGTGATCCAAATGTTATTTGTTCTACTATTACCTTGCTGTACAATAAATAATGCACAATTTCTGCAGAACGAAATATGAAGACTTGCTGATAGTGGCCATCAATAGACCCATTATTCCCAAAATCAGATGTAGCACCTTCCTAGTGTAGTGTAGGCTGGCAGGTACATTTAGTTGGCTCCACTGTAATCATAAGAGCAGGCGTTGGTTATTTAGGGCTTGGTGTCTCACAGGCTGCTGCTCTGATTACTTCCCCTTGTCTTCTAGTGAATTCTAGAAGCATAGTAGTTGGAAGAAAAGAGTATGCATCCGGATTATTTATTGAACTCCAGTCAATCCCTGGGAAGGTGAGCCCAGCAGGTGGCTGGAGAGCTCTTAAAGTGGAAGTAAACCCTTCTATCGTTTTCAGTCAAGGAGGCTGCCATACTGGCCTCTAATAATTCTTCAACTGCCATAATGCTGCACATGTGATCAATTATGACACTAGACATTGGATGGTTTGAAAGTTTGGTTGAGAGCACAACCAATGTGAAAGTTAGCATTTCCGGCATGCCGGGAATGTAAGTGTTTTTTGAAACTGGGTTTACTCCCGCTTTAAATAGTTTTACACCTGAGGTAGCAGGTGCAGATTTCCTGGGCCCAGTCCTGCTGATGGAGACCCATGTGCAGGGGGCTCTGCCCCTGGGGCAAAATACTAAAATAAGCCATTAGAAAGACACTGAGGTCCAAGCTAGGATTAGCTGGAAGGCCTATTTGCAAGCTTAAAGTGAATGTAAACTCTCTCTTTTTTTTTTTCTTTAAAAATAACAAACATGCTATACTTACCTGCTCTTGCAGTGGTTTTGCACAGAGCAGCCCAGATACACCTCTTCTCGGGTCCCTCGCCAGCCCTCTTGGCCCCTCCCTCCTGTTGAGTGCCCCCACAGCAAGCAGCTCTGTGTGTCCATTCAGACAAAACCTAAGTAACGATAACCAACACAATTTAAAGTGCCATATTGTGCCTTTATTTGTGTGAATATAGGATTGGGAGTTATATTACTCTTATGCCCTGTACACACGGTCGGACATTCCGACCACAAAATCCGTCGGATTTTGTCCGAAAACTGTTGCATACACACGGTTGGACAAAGTTGTCAGAAAATCCGATAGTTTGGAACGTGATGACGTTCGTTCCTTACGATGGGACTACGTTGAGGCTAGTAGCCAATAGCTTTGGTCTCGTAACTTGATCTGAGCATGTGTGGCACTTTGTCTGATTGGAATTCTCTACAAACGATCGGAAAAAGTCTGATCGGATTTTTTTGTCAGAAAATTTGAGATCCTGCTCTCAAATTTTTTCCGTCTGACTTTCAGACGGAAAAAGTCCGATAGAGCCCACACACGATTGGATTTTCCGACAATATAATCCGATCGGACCTTTTCCGTCTGAATTTCTGACCGTGCGTACAAGGCATTATTCTCAGTTCTTGCTCCCCAGTTGATTATTTGAATATATACTGTTACTGTTTTTTTACTCTTTCACAGAAATATTGTAGCAAAGACAATTTCTTTGTTTTTATCATAACGTGTGTGTTTCTCATTGGTCATTGCACTTACACTATTCACAGGTGTGCCAGAGGGGGCTGAGGCTGTTATTAGGGTTGAGAGGCAGAGTAACGGACTGAACATACTTAACCACTTGCCGACTGCTGCATGCCAATATACGTCGGCACAATGGCAGTGGTGGGCAAATGGGCGTACCTGTACTTCTCCTTTGATTGGCGAGGCTAGCGGGTGCACGTCCCGCTGACTCCTTTTGCCACGGACAGCGCGACCGTGCCCGTGGGACCCACGGACTTGATGTCTGGAGGTTGTGTCACGGAGCTGCAAAACGGGGTGATGCTTATGTAAACAAGACATTTCCCCGTTCTGCCTTGTGACATGACGGAGATCCCTGGGAAGTGATTGGGAGCAGTGATCGCTGTCATGTCAGTGGTAGCCCATCCCCCCACGGTTAGAATCACTCCCTAGGACACACTTAACTCCTTGATCGCCCCCTAGTGTTTATCCCCTTCCCTGCCAGTGTCATTTACACAGTAATCAGTGCATTTTTATAGCACTGATCACTGTATAAATGTCACTGGTCCCAAAATAGTGTCAAAAGTGTCCGATGTATCCGCCATAATGTCGCAATCATGATAAAAATCGCAGATCGCCGCCATTACTAATAAAAAAAAATTAATAATATAAATGCCATAAAACTATTCCCTATTTTGTAGACGCCATAACTTTTGCGCAAACTAATCAATATACGCTTATTGCATTTTTTTTTACCAAAAATATGTAGAAGAATACATATTGGCCTAAACTGAGGAAAACTTTTTTTTTTTTATATTTTTGGGGGATATTTATTATAGCAAAAAGTTAAAAGTTTTTGTTTTTTTTTCTAAATTATCACACTTTTGTTGTTTATAGCGCAAAAAAGAAAAACCACAGAGGGGATCAAATTCCACCAAAAGAAAGCTCTATTTGTGGGGAAAAAGGGACATCAATTTTGTTTGTGTGCAACAACCATGCAATTGTCAGTTAAAGCGACGCAGTTCCGAATCGTAAAAAGTGCTCTGGTCAGGAAGGGGGTAAAATCTTCCAGGGCTGAAGCTGTTATCACTACAAAAGTGTATGTGCAGAATCTATGTGTGATTAAATCTATAAAAGTTTTTTTTTTTATAGTTCCACAGTAGTTGCCTGACTATTATTACCTCTCCGCTTTTAGATTGATGTGTTCTCGTGAGCCAAAAACTATTCTGAGCTGAGTGTGTTGGGTCGACTCCAAGAACAGAAAGTCATTCCTATGTCATTTCATACGTTTCGTTGGAAAAATAACCCAATAAAACGACTTTAATTATATCAATGGATGGATGACACATCAGTTCCACAGGTCTAAGGTTTAATGATAAATCCACAAAGCTGCACTAACTCAATTTAATACATGTGTATATAGATTTTAACAGCTAAATTAATTGTATGTAAACACAAAACCTGAGAAGTATGTAGGCTCCCATTGCTGACTTACAGTGCCTTGCAAAAGTATTTGCCCCCTTGGCTTTTTACCTATTTTGTTACATTACAGCCTTTAGTTCAATGTTTTTTTAAACTGAATTATATGTGATGGATCAGAACACAATAGTCTAAGTTGGCGAAGTAAAATTAGAAAAATATATACATAAAACGATTTTTCTGAAATAAAAAACTGATAATTGGCATGTGCATATGTATTCACCCCCTTTGTTATGAAGGCCATAAAAAGCTCTGGTGCAACCAATTACCTTCAGAAGTCACATAATTAGTGAAATGATGTCCACCTGTGAGCAATCTAAGTGTCACATGATCTGTCATTACATATACACACTTTTTTCAAAGGCCCCAGAGGCTGCAACACCTAAGCAAGAGGCACCACTAACCAAACACTGCCATGAAGACCAAGGAACTCTCCAAACAAGTAAGGGACAATGTTGTTGAGAAGTACAAGTCAGGGTTAAGTTATAAAAAAATATCCAAATCTTTGATGATCCCTAGGAGCACCATCACATCCAGGGCCGCTGATAGAAATCATGGGGCCCCGTACAGCCTACCTGACGGGGCCCCCTTCAGCTCCACCCCTGGCCCCGCCCATAGTCCCTCCTTCAGCCCCGCCCCGTCCCAGCCCCTCCCCAGACCCCGCCTTGAAACAAAGTGCAGGTTTGTCTACAAGCGATAGGCATGGCTGGCACTGTCTGTAGCACATTACGGCATTGGCGGCATGGGTGACACTGTCTGTAGCACATTATGGCATTGGCGGCACAGGTGGCACTGTCTCTGCAGGCAGCACATGCGTTATGGGCCATAAAGCATGTGCTACCAGCAGACAGTGCCGCCAATGCTGTAACGTGCTGTAAACAGTGCCAGCCGTGACACTAATGGCATAACGCATGTGCTACTTGCTGACATAATGCCATTGGCAGCATGGATGGCACTGTCTGCAGCACAATATGGCATTGGCGGCATGGGTGACACTGTTTGCAGCACATTACGGCATTGGCGGCATGGGGGGCACGGTCTCTGCAGGCAGCACATGCATTATGGCCCATAATGCATGTGCTGCCTGCAGAGACCGTGCCACCCATGATGCCAATGCCATATTCTGCTGTAACAGTGCCACCCATGCCGCATGCGTTATTGCCCATAACGCATGTGCTACCTGCAGACAGTGCCACCCATGCTGCCAATGGCATAATGTAAAGATGCTGCTGCAATAGTAGTAGATCTTGAATCCACCCCCCCCCCCCCAAGCAAGCACACACCTGTCTGTGTTCTGTGTTAGCCAGGCCCCAGGAGTCACTTCTTCCTTGATCCTGTTGCTGGTGGCTGTCTGGACTGGAGTACGAGTGTCCACAAAAGTTTCCAGTCAGATGCCAGATCGATCTGCTACTTTTTTTTCTTCCGCTCGGCGCGAAGAACATAGCAGAAGGGGAGGAATCACTCCGCGCCAGGGAAGGCAATATAGAGGACGCGCTGGCCGGAACTTGAGCCAGCATGAGGAGCGGGCGCAGAGAGGACATTCTTCCGTTTCCGAAATAGAGAAAATAGTCCCTCCCCCTGCCTATTGAGCTATCGGCCTAAAAATGTTTTTTAAAAGAACGGCAAGGGGTGGGGGGGGGGGGGGAAGAGAGTCAGTCAAGGTGGCTGGGGGATTTTTTTTTTTTTAACATTAATTGGATTTTTTTTTTTTAACATTAATTAGGTCTCTGTTTAGGTTGCCCGGGCCCCCCTGCTGGCCGGGCCCAGTACAACAGGGCCAGTTGTACTGGCCTATCAGCGGCCCTGATCACATCTATCATAACCCAATGGAAAGAACATGGCACAACAGCAAACCTGCCAAGAGACTGCCACACACCAAATATCACGGACAGGGCAAAGGAGGGCATTAATCAGAGAGGCAGCACAGAGACCTAAGGTAACCCTGGAGGAGCTGCAGAGTTCCACAGCAGAGACTGGAGTATCTGTACATAGGACGACAATAAGCCGTACGCTTCATAGAGTTGGGCTTTATGGCAAAGTGGCCAGAAGAAAGCCATTACTTTCAGCAAAAAACAAAATTACACGTTTTGAGTTTGCGAAAAGGCATGTGCAAGACTCCCAAAATGTATGGAGGAAGGTGCTCTGGTCTGATGAGACTAAAAGTTAACTTTTTGGCCATTAAAGGAAACACTATTTCTGGCGCAAACCCAACACATCACATCACCCAAAGAACACCATCCCCATAGTGAGACATGGTGGTGGCAGCATCATGCTGTGGGGATGTTTTTCAGCAGTCGGGACTGGGAAACAGGTCAGAGTTGAGGGAAAGATGGATGGTGCTAAATACAGGGATATTCTTGAGCAAAACCTGTACCACTTAGACATGGGCGCCGTCAATAAATTTGTTTCGTTCTGCTCCGTTTCGATTCGTAATAAAATTAATTCGTACTTCGTATTTCGTGTCCGAAATTCCGTTCTGTTTCGTACGAAATATGAATTGTCGTTAGGTTAGTTTACGATGAATTTATAGGCAAAAACATTGCTCATTATGCTTATTATGACTTGCAAAAGACTTCTGCAATAGAAGTCAATGTAAGTTGCCTGAAGACATCAGTGAAGGACTTTCCTCCTCTCTGGGCAGGCTGCCAAGAAAAGATCAAAGTGATACAATGCTTCTTCTTCAATGGGCTGAACTGTAGAAGTTCTCAGTTTAACCATTTAAAGACTAAATCTTTTCTGACACTTGTTGCTTACAAGTAAAAATCCAGTATTTTCTGCTAGAAAATCACTCAGAAGCCCCAAAAATTATATATATATTTTTAGCAGAGACCCTAGGGAATAAAATAGCGGTTGTTGCAATATTTTATGTGACGCGGTATTTGCGCAGAGGTCTTTCAAACGCAAGTTAGCCCCTTTTTTCGGTCGACCTCTAGAGAGCACTGACATTAGCAGCGTGACATACAGCAATGACACCTGCACCGTGATAGAGTGATCTGACACCAGCACCGTGATAGAGAGCACTGACAACAGCAGCAGAGTGACATACAGCAATGACACCTGCACCGTGATAGAGTGATCTGACACCAGCACTGTGATAGAGAGCACTGACATCAGCAGCGTGACATAAAGCACTGACACCAGCACCGTGATATACAGCACTGACACCAGCACCGTGATATACAGCACTGACGCCTGCACCGTAAGCAGCCCCCGGAGGAAGTCAGCATAGCACAGGGATGGTGAACTTTACAAACATACAGGTCATATTTGCAGCCACAAAATAATTACTAGCTGTGCACACATAGTCCCACCACATGGCCAATGACATAACACATGTATGAGGTGAATCTGGGACCGACAACTACAAGCATTCCTTTTTTTATATGTGAAATTCTGAAAATTCAGGAATCTTGAGACAATGGAGGCGAGGGAAGGTTAGGGTAGGCAAAGAAGAGGGTGCAGGAGATGATCACCAGCACCAGCACCGTGATATAGAGCACTGACACCTGCACCGTGATAGAGTGATCTGACACCAGCACCATGACATAACACATGTATGAGGTGAATCTGGGATCGACAACTACAAGCATTCTTTTTTTATATGTGAAATTCAGAAAATTCAGGAATCTTGAGACAATGGAGGCGAGGGAAGGTAAGGGTAGGCAAAGAAGAGGGTGCAGGAGATGATCACCAGCACCAGCACCGTGATATAGAGCACTGACACCTGCACCGTGATAGAGTAATCTGACACCAGCACCGTGACATAACACATGTATGAGGTAAATCTGGGATCGACAACTACAAGCATTCTTTTTTTATATGTGAAATTCTGAAAATTCAGAAATCTGGAGACAATGGAGGTGAGGGAAGGTGAGGGTAGGCAAAGAAGAGGGTGCAGGAGATGATCACCAGCACCGTGATATAGAGCACTGACACCTGCACCGTGATAGAGTGATCTGACACCAGCACCGTGACATAACACATGTATGAGGTGAATCTGGGATCGACAACTACAAGCATTCTTTTTTTATATGTGAAATTCTGAAAATTCAGGAATCTTGAGACAATGGAGGCGAGGGAAGGTAAGGGTAGGCAAAGAAGAGGGTGCAGGAGATGATCACCAGCACCAGCACCGTGATATAGAGCACTGACACCTGCACCGTGATAGAGTGATCTGACACCAGCACCGTGACATAACACATGTATGAGGTGAATCTGGGATCGACAACTACAAGCATTCTTTTTTTATATGTGAAATTCTGAAAATTCAGGAATCTTGAGAGAATGGAGGCGAGGGAAGGTGAGGGTAGGCAAAGAAGAGGGTGCAGGAGATGATCACCAGCACCGTGATATAGAGCACTGACACCTGCACCGTGATCATGCTCATTATGAGGGGCTCCCACCATCCCTGTGCTGTGCTGACTTCCTCCTGGGGCTGCTTACGGTGCAGGTGTCAGTGCTGTATATCACGGTGCTGGTGTCAGTGCTTTATGTCACGCTGCTGGTGTCAGTGCTCTCTATCACGGTGCTGGTGTCAGATCACTCTATCACGGTGCAGGTGTCAGTGCTCTATATCACGGTGCTGGTGCTGGTGATCATCTCCTGCACCCTCTTCTTTGCCTACCCTCACCTTCCCTCGCCTCCATTGTCTCAAGGTTCCTGAATTTTCAGAATTTCACATATAAAAAAAGAATGCTTGTAGTTGTCGATCCCAGATTCACCTCATACATGTGTTATGTCACGGTGCTGGTGTCAGATCACTCTATCACGGTGCAGGTGTCAGTGCTCTATATCACGGTGCTGGTGCTGGTGATCATCTCCTGCACCCTCTTCTTTGCCTACCCTCACCTTCCCTCGCCTCCATTGTCTCAAGATTCCTGAATTTTCAGAATTTCACATATAAAAAAAGAATGCTTGTAGTTGTCGATCCCAGATTCACCTCATACATGTGTTATGTCATTGGCCATGTGGTGGGACTATGTGTGCACAGCTAGTAATTATTTTGTGGCTGCAAATATGACCTGTAGGTTTGTAAAGTTCACCATCCCTGTGATGTGCTGACTTCCTCCTGGGGCTGCTTATTATGAGGGGCTCCCACCATCCCTGTGCTATGTTGACTTCCTCCTGGGGCTGCTTACGGTGCAGGTGTCAGTGCTGTATATCACGGTGCTGGTGTCAGTGCTGTATATCACGGTGCTGGTGTCAGTGCTTTATGTTACGCTGCTGATGTCAGTGCTCTCTATCACGGTGCTGGTGTCAGATCACTCTATCACGGTGCAGGTGTCATTGCTGTTTGTCACGCTGCTGATGTCAGTGCTCTCTATCACAGTGCTGGTGTCAGATCACTCTATCACGGTGCAGGTGTCATTGCTGTATGTCACGCTGCTGATGTCAGTGCTCTCTAGAGGTCGACCGAAAAAAAAGGGCTAACTTGTGTTTGAAAGACCTCTGTGCTAATACCGCGTCACATAAAATATTGCAACAACTGCTATTTTATTCCCTAGGGTCTCTGCTAAAAATATATATATAATTTTTGGGGCTTCTGAGTGATTTTCTAGCAGAAAATACTGGATTTTTACTTGTAAGCAACAAGTGTCAGAAAAGATTTAGTCTTTAAATGGTTAAACGGAGAACTTCTACACAGGGAGTTCAGCCCATTGAAGAAGAAACATTGTATCATTTTGTTCTTTTCTTGGCAGGCTGCCCAGAGAGGAGGAAAGTCCTTCACTGATGTCTTCTGGCAACTTACATTGACTTCTATTACAGAAGTCATTTGCAAGTCATAATAAGCATAATGACTGAGTCGTCGTCGATTCAACGACAACTGATCCGAAATCCGTAAACAAAAGTTCATATTCCGTACAAAATTCGGACTCACGGCAATTCGTATTTCGGATCATCCCGAACGTACGAATTTTGGGAAATTCGTACGAATTTGAGATTCGGAAGAAACGAATCGCACATGTCTAGTACCACTCTGTGTGTGATTTGAGGCTAGGACGGAGGTTCACTTTCCAGCAGGACAATGACCCCAAACACACTCCTAAAGCAACACTTGTGTGGTTTAAGGGGAAACATGTAAATGTGTTGGAATGCACTTCAGACCGTGTACAGTATATAATACAGTGCAGGCGATGTACAGTATATAATACAGTGTGTACAGTATATAATACATTGCAGTCAGTGTACAGTATATAATACAGTGCAGTCGGTGCATAGTATATAATTCAGTGCAATCGGTGTACAGTAAATAATACAGTTTAGTCAGTGTTGTACAGTATATAATACAGTTTAGTCAGTGTTGTACAGTATATAATACACTTAAGGTGATGTACAGTATATAATACAGTTCAGGCAGTGTACAGTATATAATACAGTGCAGTTGGTGTACAGTATATAATACAATTTAGGAGGTGTACAGTATATAATACAGTGCAGGCGGTGTACAGTATATAATACAGTGTAGTCGTGTACAGTATATAATACAGTGCAGGCAGTGTACAGTATATAATACAGTGCAGTTGGTGTACAGCATATAATACACTTTAGGAGGTGTACAGTACAATACAGTGCAGGCGCTGTACAGTATATAATACAGGGCAGGCGGTATACAGTATATAATACAGTGCAGTCGGTATTGTACAGTATATATAATACAGTGCAGTTGGTGTACAATATATAAGATCAGGCAGTGTACAGTATATAATACAGTGCAGTCAGTGTTGTACAGTATATAATACACTTAAGGCAGTGTACAGTATATAATACAGTGCAGTTGGTGTACAGTATATAATATTGTGCAGTCGGTGTACAGTATATAATGCACTTCAGACCATGTACAGTATATAATACAGTGCAGGCGATGTACAGTATATAATACAGTGTGTACAGTATATAATACATTGCAGTCAGTGTACAGTATATAATACAGTGCAGTCGGTGCATAGTATATAATACAGTGCAGTCGGTGTACACAGTATATAATACAGTGTGTGCAGTATATAATTCAGTGCAATCGGTGTACAGTATATAATACAGTTTAGTCAGTGTTGTACAGTATATAATACACTTAAGGTGATGTACAGTATATAATACAGTTCAGGCAGTGTACAGTATATAATACAGTGCAGTTGGTGTACAGTATATAATACAATTTAGGAGGTGTACAGTATATAATACAGTGCAGGCGGTGTACAGTATATAATACAGTGTAGTCGTGTACAGTATATAATACAGTGCAGGCAGTGTGCAGTATATAATACAGTGCAGTTGGTGTACAGCATATAATACACTTTAGGAGGTGTACAGTACAATACAGTGCAGACGCTGTACAGTATATAATACAGGGCAGGCGGTATACAGTATATAATACAGCACAGTTAGTGTACAGTATATAATACAGTGCAGTCGGTATTGTACAGTATATATAATACAGTGCAGTTGGTGTACAATATATAAGATCAGGCAGTGTACAGTATATAATACAGTGCAGTCAGTGTTGTACAGTATATAATACACTTAAGGCAGTGTACAGTATATAATACAGTGCAGTTGGTGTACAGTATATAATATTGTGCAGTCGGTGTACAGCATATAATGCACTTCAGACCGTGTACAGTATATAATACAGTGCAGGCGATGTACAGTATATAATACAATGCAGGCGATGTACAGTATATAATACAGTGTGTACAGTATATAATACATTGCAGTCAGTGTACAGTATATAATACAGTGCAGTCGGTGCATAGTATATAATACAGTGCAGTCGGTGTAAACAGTATATAATACAGTGTGTACAGTATATAATTCAGTGCAATCGGTGTACAGTATATAATACAGTGTAGTCAGTGTTGTACAGTATATAATACACTTAAGGTGATGTACAGTATATAATACAGGGCAGGCGGTATACAGTATATAATACAGCACAGTTAGTGTACAGTATATAATACAGTGCAGTCGGTATTGTACAGTATATATAATACAGTGCAGTTGGTGTACAATATATAAGATCAGGCAGTGTACAGTATATAATACAGTGCAGTCAGTGTTGTACAGTATATAATACACTTAAGGCAGTGTACAGTATATAATACAGTGCAGTTGGTGTACAGTATATAATATTGTGCAGTCGGTGTACAGCATATAATGCACTTCAGACCGTGTACAGTATATAATACAGTGCAGGCGATGTACAGTATATAATACAGTGCAGGCGATGTACAGTATATAATACAGTGTGTACAGTATATAATACATTGCAGTCAGTGTACAGTATATAATACAGTGCAGTCGGTGCATAGTATATAATACAGTGCAGTCGGTGTAAACAGTATATAATACAGTGTGTACAGTATATAATTCAGTGCAATCGGTGTACAGTATATAATACAGTGTAGTCAGTGTTGTACAGTATATAATACAGGGCAGGCGGTATACAGTACATAATACAGCACAGTTAGTGTACAGTATATAATACAGTGCAGTCGGTATTGTACAGTATATAATACAGTGCAGTTGGTGTACAGTATATAATATTGTGCAGTCGGTGTACAGTATATAATGCACTTCAGACCGTGTACAGTATATAATACAGTGCAGGCGATGTACACTATATAATACACTTTAGGAGGTGTACAGTATATAATACAGTGCAGTCGCTGCACATTATATAATACAGTGCAGACAGTGTACAGAATATAATACAGTTCAGGTGGTGTACACAGTATATAATACAGTCTAGTTGGTGTACAGTAGGGGTGCAACGGATCAAAAAACTCACGGATCGGATCGTTCCTCGGATCAGAGTCATGGATCGGATCATTTTTCGGATCAGGAAATAATAATTGAATTTGCAAAAACCTGTGAAAATTCCATCACCATATAGTCCCCACTGCAATATACATCTCCCCCACTATAATATTGGCTGAGCATGGCTGGGTATCGGCAAGTATGGCTGGGTATCGCAGAGTATGGCTGGGTACGGCTGGGTATTGCCAAGTATGTCTGGGTATTACCGAGTATTGCAGAGTAGGGCTGGGTATGGCCAGAGTATTGGCAGGGTATGGCAGAGTATTGCAGAATATTGACAGAGTATTGGCAGGGTATTGGCAGAGTATTGGCGGGTATTGCAAGGTATGGCAGAGTATTGGCAGGGTATTGCAGAGTATTGCAGGGTATGGCAGAGTATTGGAAGGGTGTTGCAGAGTATTGCAGGGTATGGCAGGGTATTGCAGATTACTGGCAGCAGGGTATTGCAGAGTTATGGCAGGGTATTGCAGAGTACTGGCAGAGTATGGAGGGATGGCTGTGACTGCACTTGTCACAGAGCAGCTCTGTGGGCTCTACACAGTACTGCTGCCATCTGATGTCTCGCCTCCACTGTACAGATCTGTACACAGAGGGGAGAGAGGAACCGGCGTCATTTGACGGAGCGATCACATTGTAAACGCCGATGGGTGCACCAAGATGGCGGCTGCTTCGGAACTAGGCCGAAGCCGCTGCCTTTCCTAAGTCCGATACCACGGAGCGCTCCGCGGAGCGCGGTGTGTGCCAATCCCAAGAGGGTGACCCGTTCAGATCACGGATCGGTGACGATCTGTTGCACCCCTAGTGTACAGTATATAATACAATGCAGGCGGTCTGCAGTATATAATACAGTGCAGACGGTGTACAGTATATATTATACTTCAGGCGGTGTACACAGTATATAATACACTTCAGACGGTGTACAGTATATAATACATTGCAGTCAGTGTACAGTATGTAATACAATACAGTCAGTGTACAGTATATAATACAGTGCAGGTGGTGTACAGTATATAATACAGTGAAGGCGGTGTACACAGTATATAATACAGTGTGTACAGTATATAATACAGTGCAGTCGGTGTACAGTATATAATACAGTGCAGGCAGTGTACAGTATATAATACAGTGTAGTGCGGGTGTGAAAAAAAATCCAGATCAAGTCCGGAAGGCCACCAAGGAGAGGCAAGCACTCACAGGCCACTAAAAGAGGGCAAGCACCCTCTGTGTCTACATTGAAAAGTGGTGGTTGTGGACATGATGCATCCTCTGCAGGTGGGGCATGCTTGTCCTTTTTTCTGCTGCTGTCCGTGTTATTGAGCCACAACATGCAGAAAAGTTGGTAGAGTGGCTAATTAAGCCGTCCTCATCCTCCTTATCCTCTGCCACCCAAGCTTATACTAGTTTGCTTTCCAACGAAGCTGCCAAAGCGGACTATTCCACCGGCTCCTTATCCACAGTTACTCCTTCCTTAGCCCCGCCATCATGCACGGAGGAGTCAGCAGAATTATTCGACCATAGTGTCGGTTACATGCTGCTGGAGCATGCACAGCAGTTTGAATGCTTCGATGTTGGTTCCCAGGTTGAGGAAGGGAGTAACGTGAGCCAAGAGAGAGGGGTGCCACAGAAGGACAAGAAACTGGCAGTCATGTTCCCCCAGACTGCAGCATACTACCAAATTTGCTCCAGTGATGAGGAGGGAGGGGATGATGAGGTCACTGACTGTACTTGTGAGGAGGCACAACTCCAGTGAGGGAAGATGTCCTCTAGGGGCCAGCTTAAGGGCAACCTATTGCATCACACCACAGAGCTGCACAGGTGCATGGTGCTGCTAACTCCCCGCTGACTTCCAAAAGTTAATAGGTGTGGGCTTTTTTCAACACATGTGCAGTAGATCGCACCGTTTGCTGTTTGCAATTTCTGTCTGAAGCAGATCAAGCATGCCCAGAACACCACCTGCTTGGGCACCACATGCTTGACAAGATATATGATGACCTGCCATGCAGTCCATTGGCAACAGCACCTAAAAGACCCACATCATAAAAAGATGCAGACTTCTCCTTGTGCCCCCCCCCCCATGTGAATGGGTATCAGGTACATTGTACCCCTACCCATTCACCAAAAAAAGTGTCAAAAAAGTAAAAACCACAACAGACAATTCCTTTATTAAAAAAGGGGAAAAAAGTGTCCCACGATGTCCATCCATCTTCAATCATGCTGCCCGATGGACCCAAAAAATTGAAAAAATTATGAAAACTCCATCTCAATGGAGTCTTTTTTTTTTTTTTTGGTCTACTCCAGGCCACCTGTGTATTGCAGTGCTTGGAGACATTCCCATTAGGACAAGAGATCCTGGAGACCGGGAACCAGCACAGAGACCCCTCTGGACGTTTGAGAAGGATCCTTAACCACCGCCTGAATGGCCATTGATGTACCACTAGACCCATCTGGGGTCTTTTTGTGAGGTAAGGGGCTGGCACCATTGGGGGAGGATTGTATCAAGCTATATGTGGTTTCTCTACATTCTAAAGTGGACTGCTTAATTTGCCCTTTGTTGGACTCCTACACCTGCTCTTTTCCCCCTCACTCCCATTTGTACTTATAGGAAACGAGTGATATTGTTGCAGGACTTTTTGGAGACAGAACTCTGGTTTCTATGAACTTGAACTACTGGTATATGATCCCCGTTTGGATGATATGCTATTATTTGCACCAGGCACTGCATTTTAATTATAGTGCATTTTTAGAGCATTAGTTTACTTTTCCATTGTTTCTTTATTGGACTATCTATATCAGTGATTCTCAACCAGGGTTCCGTGGAACCCTAGGGTTCCTCCAGATGTTGCTAGGGGTTCCTTCAGCATTGGGCAATTTCTGCTTCTCAAATAATTTCTCACTGACACCATTGATCTTTTTAACTATCTGTAAGGAGGTAATTCTTCCCAATGATCACAAGTGTAAGGACCATTCTTCCCATTGACCATCACACTAATGTATCATGAGTTGTAGATTTCTAATTTTTAGCAGGGGTTCCCTGAGACCGGAGAACTATTTCAAGGGTTCCTCTGTGTTGAAAAGGTTGAGAAAGGCTGATCTATATAATATATATATATATATTTTTTTTTTTTACTCATATTCTTTGGATTACACTTTACCAGTATTGCACTTTATTCAAATATATATTTCTTTCTCTATTTTTATTTTTTGTTAATTTTAGGTATCAAGGAATATATATCATTTTTCTTTCTTTCTTTCTTTCTTTATTTTTTAGGATTTATTGCACTTTACTCACATCAATTTGGATCACGTGTTGTGTGAATATCATTAGTACTTCTTTGAACATTACTTATCACTGTTTATGGATACGTTTATCCCCTCTTGATATTTGGTTAGATATCATTTATTCACCATTTACTATATTGGTTTAATTAGCGCTACTTGACTTTATATACACAGACCCCTGTCAGATATGATTTTTGCCATCTGTGTCCCATTGCAGAGATTTCTCTTCACTTCCTGTCCCATAGCCAAACAGGAAGTGAGAGGAAATCCCTGAAAATTAAGGGGATTTCGTGGGGACCACCAGAAAACTCACCCTTTATTAGAGGTCGACCGATATGGGTTTTTCTCTGGCCGATGCCGATATTTAGAAATCATGGCGGCCGATAGCCGATATATGATGCCGATTTTTTTGGGCCGATATGTTAGGCCGATTTTATTTTATTTATTTATTTATTTTTAATCCCCCTTGATCTAACACACCTTTCCCACTGTGGCGTTTTAAGGCGCTTTTGGGCTAAAAATAGCGCCTGTAAAGTGCCTGTAAAATGGCTCCCCTGCAGTCTGTGTGAAAGACAGAGTGCTTTCACACTGAGGCGATGCGCTGGCAGGATCTTAAAAAAAAGTCCTGCAAGCAGCACGTTTGGGGTGGTGTATACTGCTCATCCACCACTCCTGCCCATTGATATGAATGGGCACCACTGCCGAAGCGCATGCAATGCGATTTGGCAGCAGTGCTTCACGGGCGCATTTAACCTCTTCCTTGGCCGCTAGCTGGGTTATATGTGCCCCACTAGCAGCCAAATAGCACCGCTAAAATGATGGTAAAGAGCCGCTAAAATTTGCGTTTTACCATCAACGCCTGCCCGCTCCAGTGTAAAAGCGGCCTTCATACGTGATACAGAAAATTTCTTACACTTAAACATTTATTAAACAAAACAAACCTACAATCAGTTTACTTGTATGTATGATTTAGATAAAAAAAAAATATATATATATATATATATATATATATATATATATATATATATATATATATATATATATATATATATATATTAAATAAAAACAGGTAGTCAAAACTTTTGGACAAAAAAAAAAAAAAATGGGCTAACTTTACTGTTTTTATTTTATTTTTATTTTTTAAATGCTGTATTTTTTTCCCAAAAAAATGCATTTGAAAGACCTCTGTGCAAATGCCGTGTGACATAAAATATTGCAACAACCGCTATTTTATTCCCTAGGATCTCTGCTAAAAATATATATATCATTTTTGGGGGGGTCTAAGTGATTTTCTGGCAGAAAATACAGGATTTTTACTTGTAAGCAACAAGTGTCAGAAAAGATTTAGTCTTTAAATGGTTAAACTGAGAACTTCTACACACTGAGATGACTTAATTCATTCAAGTGTAAACATTGTATCTTTCTGTTCTTTTCTTGGCAGCCTGCCCAGAGAGGAGGAAAGTGTTGCTATGACGACTCAGTCAACTTAGACTGACTTCTATACAGAAGTCATTTCAAAGTCCGCTGTAGTTCTAAATCGGCTTTTTATCAGCACAAATCGGCCGATGCCGATTATTTAAAAAACGGCAAATATCGGCCGATATATCGGTCGACCTCTACCCTTTATTACTTTTCTGGGGACAACCCAAAAATTTGGGATTTTTTGTACTTTCACTTCCAATGATAACAGTACACAGGACAAACAGAGAGGGGGAATCTCCCTAACGGGAGCATAGACAGCAATAAAAACTGACAGGTGTTCTAATACCTCTGCGCTCTATCCAACACTAAAAAAAAAAAAAAGGTTTTGCCTTTAGTTATACTTTAATGATAAAACATGGAGCTTTTCCATTAATTAATGCTGTTTGGTGACTTCAGCAATTTTTTCATAAAACTTGGAAAAAAAAAAAGTGTTGCCTTTTGGTTATACTTTCAGCTTTTATATATAGTAACTGGAATTTGTAGCATTTGTTATGCAACTAGTATTAAGTTTAATTGTCCTCTCAGACTTGTTGGAGAGTGAGTCAACTGTATGTTGTCACATTACGGTGTATCAGTCCTACCCCTTCCTCCACTTAAATATCTTCGCTTCTTCCGAAAACAGATTTGTGGTTTCAGTTTTATTTGTTTCCTTCTCAAAGGTAAACACAGAGCACAAGCCTTTGCAAAAGACACGTTCACCACGGATCAGTAGGTCACAGATTTCAACCAGATCCGCCCCGAATGACATAATCATCACTGATATACAGTATCTCACAAAATGAGTACACCCCTCAGATTTTTGTAAATATTTTATTCTATCTTTTCTAGGTCTGGAGACATGCTTGGCCAGTCCATCACCTTTACCCTCAGCTTCTTTAGCAAGGCAGTGGTCATCTTGGAGATATGTTTGGGGTCATTATCATGTTGGAATGCTGCCCTGCGGCCCAGTCTCCGAAGGGAGGGGATCATGCTCTGCTTCAGTATGTCACAATACATGTTGGCATTCATGGTTCCCTCAATAAACTGTAGCTCCCCAGTGCCGGCAGCACTCATGCAGTCCCAGACCATGACACTCCCACCATCATACTTGACTGTAAGCAAGACACACTTGTCTTTTTACTCCTCATCTGGTTACCGCCACACTCTTTACTTAAAATTACATTTTTTCCTGAAACTTTGCTCTTAAAGTGAAAGTGCATGTTATACGCCGATAAATACGGTATATCCAAATGTAGCACTTACCCCCGAAGGTGCTGCTAGTAATTAATTGGGCCTGTACTCTGATTCTCCACCCCCAAAGAATTGGTTCAGCTCACTTGACACAGCTGTGTAATAGTGTTGGTGTGAAACCCATTAGCAAGGAACAACCCAACGACCCAACAATAGTATTATATATTGTACCTTTACCGTTACCTGGGTATCCACCACTCCACCTGCTATAGAAATAGACAATGTCTCACACCATTTGTACTTTAACCACACAGTAAGTTTACTGGAAACTGGTTTAGGATAGCAAATACAATAATGATTCCGATACACAGGATTAAAACAGCGTTACAACAATAATAATCAAGGTGCATGTAAATATTCAGACTCAAAGACTCAAACAATGCAATGCAATACATATACCCCCCCTAGGCTGTACTGCAGTCCTCAGAGTTTATGTTAGAAAAGTAATAAGCGCTTAATAGTGAATGGCAAAGTCTTTGATCTTCTTTCTTCAGCTAGCTTTATTATACTGCAGTGTTTATAATCCAGTGAGTAAGCAAATGTTAAGATAAGATAAGGGTGGTAGGTGAACTGTGAACTTGGTTATGTGAAACACATGCAAACTTCTTCTTCTATGAATGGTACAACTGGACACTCTATATTATGTGGAAGGTAAACTTTGAGGCCTGGTTGGACAGTCTATAACAGTGAGACCACTCTGTAGAACTACAGGTCTCAGCAATCCTCTGAACTAGTCTGCAACGTGACAAAGTAATATATAAATCTTGGGCAACAGCCCTTTCACCACACAGGGCCCGAACAATGTTGCTGCTCCACTTCCGTGATCTCAGTCCCACTCAAAGTTAGTGTTGCTGAACTCTTTCCGGTATCCTGGATTCTCTGATCCGACCACGCTTGATCCAGCACACTCTGTACGATACCTCTCCAGAGGCTTCAAGTCCACTCCACGCCAAGCAGGTCGCAGCTCTTCGAGTCACACCCACACAAGTCCCTGCAGGCAGGTCTCACAAAACCCAGGCAGAAAAGAGCGAAACATGGCCGCTCTGTATCTTGTATTACCTACCCAGCATACAGTTCTTTAACTCAGCCTTGTGGGTAGGTACGTGGGCATTGTGGGTATGTAGTCCCTTTACTGGTAATTTACATATGAGTCACATCTCTATTCACTACATACCCCACAATGCATTGGAGCTGGCTATTGCAAAAGCCAAACAAAAGTCTTAACAACAATAATGCAAAAGAAAGGACACTAGTGGGAGCCATTCTCTAAATTATTAACATAACACTATTCATATGGTAATTTAGGTGGCAAAAACACCTGCGCTTCACAAATAACACACCCGAGCTCATCCTTCGTCCTCAGTGAATGAATGATTGAATGGAATACTTGTATAGCGCACAATGCGAACTGAATCGCCACTAGGATTCAGGGATTCATTTGGGGGCCACAAAATATATATATATGCAAATAACATGCCTGAGCTCATCTCTTCACCACACACAGCCACAAAGCTAAGATAATTCTTGTTGGGCAGTGTATTAGTACTGGGACAAACACACTTAAAGCACAGCCCGAAGACGAGAGCACAGCGTAGGTGCAGGGCTGGCATGAGGACAGCGGACTGCAGCGATTGGCCGGGGGGCGGAGTCAGCGCAAGGACGTGTGCGCGCTCTACGCCCCGGCGTCAGTGCAAGTTGTGCAGTTCCCACCCTCCCTCCCTTACCTTGGACGGAGTGGTTGTGGTAGATTCTACCAGGGGGGGGGGGGGGGAGGACTGGCTAACTTGTTTTTTTCTGTTTCAGGTTTGAGGTGTTGGATGTCGTAGCGGTTGGCGGGTGTTGGTCGATGCAGGTACAGGAAGATAACCCCTCCCCACAGAAGTTGATGCGGGACCCATTGGAGATATGGGCTCGTTGATGATATGGCCATATAGTGAGGGTTGATATGGCTGATGGTGAATGGGTGCACTGCGGTAAAATAGTTTGGTGTCTTTGAGCTAGCATGTCGGCTTGAGGCCTAGTTAAAGGAATATTACCGCAGTGCTTGTTTGGATCGATATGCTAATGGGGTGGAGAGGGGGAGTTTTACTGCAGATGACCAACGCGCTCAGGGTTTGAAGTTAAACTATGTTTTTGTTGATATTTTGTTATACGTTAAATTATTATATTTTGATTAATAAAGAGGCTGCTACGGCCACTAAATACTCCAAAAGAAGGTGTGGTCTCATTTAATGGGAAGGGACAATTATGGAGTTGGGTGGTTGGTACAGCAGCCAAAGCACGTCAGTCATCCTGTAGTCATGATTTAAATGGTTCGGCCCTCACACATGTTCACTTCATCAAATCTGGCCCTCTTTAAAAAAAAGTTTGGACACCCCTGCCCTAGGCGAAACCTCATTTTGCTGCCCCACAAAATTCAAGGAAGAATTCACTTGATTCATTTATTTCACTAATATTTGCATATCCCGGCATTCAAGTAGAGCTATAGGCAAAACTTTTTTTTTTCAATTTGGATAGAGCAAAGAAGGGTTATAACCCGTCGGATATTATTTTTGTCATGTGTCCCATTGCGGAGATTTCCCTTCACTTCCTGTGCCATAGCCAAACAGGAAATGAGAGGAAATACCTGAAAATTAAGGGGATTTTGTGGGGACCACCAGAAAGCTCCCCATTTATTAATCTTCTGGGGACAACCCACAATTTGGGATTTTTTTTAAATTTCACTTCCAATGATAACAGTACACAAGACAAATAGAGAGGGGGAATCTCCCTAATGGGGACACAGCAATAAAAACTGACAGCTGTGAAACCACTGTATGGTCTTGGCCACCGTGCTGCAGCTCAGTTTCAGTGTCTTCTTATAGCCTAGGCCAGTGATGGAGAACCTTGGCACCCCAGATGTTTTTGGAACTACATTTCCCATGATGCTCAACTACACCGTAGAGTGCACGAGCATCATGGGAAATGTAGTTCCAAAACATCTGAGGTGCCAAGGTTCACCATCACTGGCCTAGGCCATCTTTATGTAGAGTAACAATTCTTTTTTTTTCAGATCCTCAGAGAGTTCTTTGTCATGAGGTGGCATGCTGGACTTCCAGTGACCAGTATGAGAGAGTGAGAGCAAAAACATCAAATTTAAAGTGGTTGTAAACCCTTTACGACCACTTTAAACTGCCATGTGATTGGCTAATTAGCAATTTGTGTTACCAAGCAATTGAACAGGTGTACCAAATAAAGTGTCCGGTGAGTGTATATGTACTATATTCTGTATGTGAGCACCTAATGAGCATTGTGGGTGTTTTATGTAATTAGAGACTGTAGACTAGGGTTGCCACCTTTTCTTCAAGCCAAACCCGAACATTTTTGCGGCACAGGGCAATTTTTTGTTTCTTTTTTCAGTAAACACTATAGGATTATAAAAGACCTGGGATATATTTGCGTGCCCCAAGGAGAGTAGTAATGTAGCGCACAGAGCGCACCAGTGGGTGCAGCCAAATTACTCTTGCTGACATCATCAACCCACCCTTCAGTGATGCCGAACCTGACCTCAAACAGCTGCCTGCAGCAGCAACAGATTTGTGTATGACTATCTGGGTTACTTGGGGAGCCACAGCCTGGTCTGAATAATGTGTCCGGGTTTCAGGTGGACTGAAACCCGGACACATGATTCAAAGCCCGAACTGTCCGGGTGAATCCTGGACAGGTGACAACCCTACTGTAGACCCCGTCAGACACCCAGCTATGTGGAGTGGGAAGGGGCAAGAGCTGATCCTCCTCTCCCCTATGTGTTTATGTGATTTGCATGCAGAAATTGTGCACAGGAATGCTGCAAATACATTTTTATACCTTATGGTGATGAGTTTACAGAGTTATTTTCAGTTTCCCTTTGACTTTTCCTTCTCTGATCTGCAGCTATAAGAAGGAGGTGAGGAGGAAGCTGGCCATGCAGGATGTGGGTGAAGAAGACTTTAGTTCCGCTTTCAATGCAGGGTGAGCTAAGCACATCACTAAAAATACATATATTAGGGCTGCTTTACTTGTTAACCGCTTGTGGACCAGCTGCCGCAGTTTTACTGCGGTAGGTTGGCTCCGCTGCGCAAAATCACGTTATTGTACGTGATCTCGCAAGGCTTGGCTAGCAGGCGCGCATGCCCGCCACAAGCTCTGTGAGTCCGACCACAGGACCCGCGGGCTCAATGTCCGCGGGGATACCCGCGATCGTCTCACAGAGAGGAAGAAGTTCTGCCTAGTGACACTGTCACTGATCACCGCTCCCTGTAATCAGGAGCGGTGATCAGTGATGTGTCGCACACAGCCCCTCGCCCCCACAGTTAGAATCACTCCCTAGGACACACTTAACCCCTGCAGCGCCACATAGTGGTTAACCACTTCACTGCCAGTCACATTTACACAGTAATCAATGCATTTTTAATCGCACTGATCGCTGTATAAATGTGAATGGTCCCAAAATAGCACCAAAAGTGTCTGATGTGTCCGCCATAATGTCGCAGTCATGATAAAAATCGCTGATCACCGCCATAACTAGTAAAAAAAAATTTTTTTTATAAAAATGCCATAAAACCATCCCCTATTTTGTAGACGCTATAACTTTTGCGCAACCCAATCAATAAACGCTTATTGTGATTTTTTTTTTTTTACCAAAAATATGTAGAAGAACACATAGTGGCCTAAACTGAGGAAAAAAATCATTTTGGGAATATTTATTATAGCAAAAAGTAAAAGATAATGATTTTTTTTTCAAAATTGTCGCTGTTTTTTTGTTTATAGTGCAAAAAATAAAAGGTGATTAAATACCACCAAAAGAAAGCTCTATTTGTGGGGGAAAAAGGACATCAATTTTGTTTGGGGGCCACGTCGTACAACTGCGCAATTGTCAGTTAAAGCGACGCAGTGCCGAATTGCAAAAAGTGCTCTGGTCTTTGGCCTGAAAAATGCTCTGGGGCTGAAGTGGTTAATGAGTTTGTATTTCTGTCCATCCAGTCCTAACATTTACACTAGTGTTAGGGTTGCCACCTTCTCTTGAAGACAAACCCGAACACATTAGCGGCAACGGCGCACAGCAATCTTATAAAAGGGGGAATGCTGTGGACTTTGGTGTAAAGGGGAGCTCTAATGTAAGGGGGTTTTCTGCTCACCAAAGTCACGGGGGGTGGGGAGGGGGGCCCCGCACAGTAGGGGGTATCTGCATCGCATGGGGTGATTGGACACACACAGCACACTCTGTGCGCACACCTATAGGTCTGAATAATGTGTCCGGGTTTCTGTTGGTCTGAAACCCGGACAAATGATTCAAAACCCTCTCAAGACTCTCTGGGTGAATCCTGGACAGGTGGCAACCCTAACTAGGGTTCCCCCGATAACGTTTTTCTTTTACCAGTGAGTACAGATTACTAAGAACAGCCAAACTCATTGTTGTTCCCCTGACAGGAAGGGGATCCGCCTTGCAGATCCCCGTTGTGCCTCTCTGTGTGGTGATCGCGGGTGGCCGGCGGACATCAGGTCTGCAGGACACGCGTGCTTACGGTATCTCACGCACGAAACGACGTACAAAGTCATTTCGCACAGCCGGGTCGCCCTGCCATAGTACATGTGCGGTGGGCGGTCCGGAAGTGGTTAAAAATACGTTACGTTATTTTTTAATGAAAACATATTTGTAGTATATAGTCTGCCCATTATGTGCTCTTTCAGACAATGCTGGCTGCCTGGCTGTCATGGACCTAGCACCAACTTGTAACAAGCAATGTCATGTATGTTATTATGTCTCCATTCTATAAACCATTTAAGACATACATGGTGCAATACAGGCACATCTGCAAAAAATTTGAATATCGTCAAAAAGTTAATTTATTTCAGTAATTCAATTCAAAAAGTGAAACCTCTATAGATTCATTACACACAGCGTGATATATTTCAATTGTGTCTTTCTTTTAATTTTGATGATTATGGCTTACAGCTAGTGAAAACCCAAAATTCTGTATCTCAGAAAATTTGAATATTGTGAAAACTCATGTAGACTCATGATGTCACACTAAGCAGCTAATTAACTCAAAACACCTGTTAAGGTTTCCTGAGCCTCCAAATGGTCTCTTTGTCTGGTTCAGTAGGTTACACAATCATGGGAAAGACTACTGACTTGATAGTTGTCCAGAAGACAATCATTGACACCCTCCAAAAGGAACGTAAAAAAGGTTATTACTAAAGAAGCTAGCTGTTCACAGAGTGCTGTATCCAAGCATATTAATGGAAAGTTGAGTGGAAGGAAAAAGGTGCACAAGCAACAGGGATAACATAACTGCAGCCTCGAGGGGATTGTGAAGCAAAGGCCATTCAAGAATTTGGGGGAGATTCGCAAAGGTGTAGACTACAGCTGGTGTCAGTGCTTCAAGAGCCACCACACACAGACGTATCCAGGACATTCGCTACAAATGACGCATTCCTTGTGTCAAGCCACTCCTGAACCAGAAATGTCTTACCTGGACGAAGGAGACAAAGGACTGGACAGTTGCTCAGTGGTCCAAAGTCCTCTTTTCGGAAGAAAGTATATTTTGCATTTCATTTGGAAATCAAGGTCCCAGAGTCTGGAGGAAGAGTGGAGAGGCACAGAATCCAAGTTGCATGAGGTCCAGTGTGAAGTTTCCACATGTCATCTGCTGGTGTTGATCCACTGAGTTTTATAAAGTCCAAAGTCAGCGCAGCCCTCTACCAGGAAATTCTAGAGCACTTCATGCTTCCCTCTGCTGACCAGCTTTATGGAGATGCTGATTTCATCTTCCAGCAGGACTTGGCGCCTGCCCACACTGCCATAAGTACCAATACCTGGTCACATGGTCACGTGCTTGATTGGCCAGCAAACTCTCCTGACCTAAACCCCTTTGAGAATCTGTGGGGTATTGTCAAGAGGAAGATGAGAGACACCAGACCCAACAATGCAGAAGAGCTGAAGGCCGCTATCAAAGCAACCTGGGCTTCCATAACACCTTAGCAGTGCCACAGGCTGAGGTGCCAAGTGCCAAGGATGTCAATTTTGTTTGGGTTCAGCATCACACGACTGTGCAATTGTCAGTTAAAACAACGCAGTGTTGAATCTCAAAAAATGGCCTAGTCATTGAGCAGGCAAATCTTCCGGGGCTGAAGTGGTTACCAACAGAAAAAATAGTCTGAAATTATAGACTAAGAACATTTGACCAGAAGAAAAAATAACATGAGGGGGAAGTCTGCACTGTGTATGAAGATTCCTGTGCCTTCTAAGGATGAGTGGCAGGTTTGTGGGCTGTTTTGGGAGGTTTGTCGCACAGACGAACGAATGGGTATCCAGCTAAGCCAAACCTCTGACTCCTTAAGAAGCTGGAGTCCTCAGCAGGAAGCTATCACATTTAACAGTTCTAGTAACACCGCTGCTACATGTTTCCCTTCCTACTTCAGCTGGAGGTTTGGCTCCACCGAATAGCCATTCGTTTGTTCACCGAACCACCTGGAAAATGGACAAACCTGCAGCTCCTCCCAAGAGAGCACATGAGTCTCCATAGACTCGGCACACAGTCCTGACAGGATTCTCCTTCATTAGACGTGTGTAATTTGTTTCTGAAATAGTCAAATTAACGGAAACCCGTTTAACTAATTTTTCTGAAAATGAAAATTTGGAAATTCAAAGATTGGGAAACTCGAAAATTCTGAAAATTCGAAAATATGTATGAAAATCTGAAAACTCAAAAGAACGAAAATCTGAAAATTTGAAATAATAACTAACTAATAATAATAACTATTACTAACTATTAAATTATAAGTATTGGAATTTCCTTTCAAATTTGGTTGTTAGTGAACGTAACAAATATGAATTTATCCCAAGTTACGAATTACCCGAAATAACGAATGTCACATCTAAACAAATGGAACGTAATAAATGAATAATAATAATTAATAATAACAATAAAAAAAGTTTCATTATTATTAATTCGTTATGTTCCATTTGTTTAGTTGTGGCATTCGTTACTTCGGATAATTCATAACTTCGGATAAATTTGTATATGTTACGTTCAACATCCAAATTTGAAAGGAAATTCCAATACCTATAATTTAATAGTTAGTTATTATTTTGTATTTTCAAATTTTCTGGATTTTCATTCTATCGAATTTTAGGATTTTCATTCTTATGTTTGGATTTTCGAATTTTTTAAAATTTTCGAATTTGGGATTTTTTTGAATGATCCAAAATAAATAGCGCATCTAAACTAATTCAAATTTTTCCAAAGTTACGAATTTATTCAAAACAATGAAATTCGATCATAACGAATGACCCGAAAAATAAAAAATAAATAACACAAATGAAACTAAAACGAATACAAACACATTTTTTGGCAGTGCACATGTCTATCCTTCATATTATTTCCTCTTCTGGTTGAATGTTTTATGCCTATATTATTAGACTATTTTCTCTACTGGTTGAATGTCACATTCATCCAACAAGGTGCAATAAATGGAAGCTGGTGTTACACACATGTTACAAACATGGAGCCTATTATTGGTGACGTTTGCATGTATTCTGAGATGTTCGCAAAGTGAATTCTTTCATACATAGACCTCTAATGCCGTGTACACACGACAGGACTTAAGTCCGGCAGACTTTCGACGGAGTTCTGACGGAGTTCTGACAGAGTTCTGACGGACTTTCCCGAATGAACGGACTTGGCCACACACAATCACACCAAAGTCCGACGGATTCGAACGTGATGACGTATGACTGGACTAGAATAAGGAAGTTCATAGCCAGTAGCCAATAGCTGCCCTAGCGTTGGTTTTAGTCCGTCAGACTAGCACACACACGAGCGGATTTCTGGGTCCGGCAGAGTTCTGTCGGAAAAATTTGAAACATGTTCCATTTCTAAAGTCTGTCAGACTTTTGCAAATCAAAAGTCCGCTGCAGCCCACACACATTCAAATAGTCTGCCGGAATCATTCCGTCAGACTTTTGATGTTGAAAAGTCTGGACGTGTGTAGGGGGCATAAGGGTTTTAATTATAAACTAGTGAGTGTGACTTTCACCAAACATTCTTTGATGGAGAACCAATCACTGTCATTTGAAACACATGGACCAGTCAACATTCACCTACTTTATAAATATGATACCTATATGAATAAAACTGACCAAAGTACATGCAGCTTTTGTTAGGGGCCCATTCACACCTCACTGCATGGTGCTGCAGTGCATTTGCCAGCCCATTTAAAGTGAATAGGCCGCATTACCCCTCAAATCGCAACAATTTAGTATAATTTAGTACATTGCATGTAAGTATTCAAAAAATGCTCATATGCTTTTATTCAATCCTGCTGCGGTGAACTTTGGAGTTTTATTATGATACTTTGTGATATTCATGTTATTATCATGTTGTACTATTATTATCACTATTACCATTATCATGTATTGTTTATTACTTTGTTTATCATTGTATTTATCTCTTGTAAATCCAACTGCAACGATTAATAAAATTCCTATTAGTTCACCTTGTACTCTCTTGCTACCACATACTTCATGTAAAGTCCCAATGTCCCCCTTGTTCCCCTTGTTCCCCCCTTTTTTTTAATACAATAGGGATGGAAACGCATGACCTACCAGGCCATGGTTTCATTTAAAGTCCCGTGGGATGGAAACACATGACCTTACCAGGCCATAGCTTCGTTAAAAGTCCCAATTAATGTCCATTATGCATCCATTGCATGTAAGTAGATGAATACGCAGCACATATCGGGTATCGCGGTACATGCCAGAATGAGAGCAATAATCCCACGTCTGTGATTTATTCATAGGTAATTCTAAACTGAGGAGCTGTAAAGAAAGTTAAAGAGTTGATAATTTTGGGTAATGTAATTGTTGTCTGTTTTTCGTGCACACGCGGTTCTGAGGCTTAGGGGCAAAGCATGGGGTGTCAGTGCCAGGGGCAAGGCGGGTAATGGGACTGAAGGTTACTAACTGACGGCTGCAAGTGTCTGATTACAATAGCCACACCGAGAGACACAAATAATAAAAAACTTACCGACAGAGTATTGTGAGTACCTGTGTATTGTGAGTAGGGATGAGCTTCGTGTTCGAGTCGAACGTACGTTCGACTCGAACATTGGCTGTTCGTGCGTTCGGCGAATTCCGAACGTTTTGGCCGTTCGCGTCAAAATTAGAGTGACGCGCGCGCGGACCACAATGCACTGCGTTGGCGCAGTGCATTGCTGCCCGATGATTGGCCAAGCATGCACTGTGACCCCGCATGCTTGGCCAATCGCAGCGCCGGCAGCGAGGAGAGCCATGATTGGCCACAGGCATCCTGCCTGTGGCCAATCATAGCTCAGGCTGTGTAGTGCACGCCCCACACTATATAAGGCCGCCTTTAAGGCGGCCTCCTGTAGTGTGTTACTTTGCATCTGAAGCAGTGGGTGTTCTGTGTACCTTCAACACAGTACACACCAATCGTTTTTGGCTGATTTCCTATCTTGCTGCTGTGTAGTGGTTGTTGTCTGTGCCCTGACTGCAGTATACACCACTATATTCACCTCACCTATATAGCTAGTGATCTAGCTTTAACCACTTAACAACTGCCCATTGCCGATTAACGGCTTCAGGGCGGTTGTTTAACTCAGAGAGGCCGTTAATTAACGGCCTCCCAGAATTCTGCTCTCGCGTGCCCTGAGGTGTGCGCACTCGAGAGCATCCGTGACCGCCGGGTCCATAGGACCCGGCGCATCACGGTAAACGGCCGCTCATAGCGGCCGTTTACCACGTGATTGCTCCGTCAAATGACGGAGTGATCACTTGGAAACAAACCGGCGTCATGTTATGACGCCTGTTCCTCCCTCCCCTTTCTGTACCGATCGGTACAGCGGAGGGGAAAGAGATCGGTGTCAGCAGCGATGTGGGCTGCATCTGCAGTGCCCACATCGCTGCTCACCGAATTTAACCCCTCAATTCCCTGCCAATACTCTGCAATACCAGTGCATACTCTGCAGTACCCTGCCATTACTCTGCAGTACCCCGCCATTACTCTGCAGTACCCCGCCATTACTCTGCAGTGCAGTACCCTGCCATTACTCTGCAGTGCAGTACCCCGCCATTACTCTGCAGTACCCCCCATTACTCTGCAGTAACCCCCATTACTCTGCAGTACCCCCCAATACTCTGCAGTACCCGCCATTACTCTGCAGCACCCCCAATACTCTGCAGTACCCTGCTATTACTCTGTAGTACCCCGCCAATACCCCGCCAATACTCTGTAATACCCTGCCATAAATTGCCATACCCAGCCATACTCAGAGATACCCAGCCATACTCGGTGATACCCTGAAATACCCAGCCATAGACGCCCCCCACCCCTCACCGCCCTCCGGTGCTTCTACCAACTCGCCAGTACAATCAAAGCCAGAATCTTTTTTTTATTTTTTATTTCAGGCTTCCCAGCCTAGAGGTGAGATGCGGGGTCATATTGACCCCCCAGATTTCACTGTAAAGAGGACCTGTCACCCCATATTTCTATTACAAGGGATGTTTACATTTCTTGTAATAGGAATAAAAGTGATCAAAAATATATTTTTGGGAAAAAAAATGTCAAACTAAAATAAATAAAGTAAAATGAACAATAAAAAAATAAAATAAAAATTAAAGCGCCCATGTCCCCATGTGCTCGCATGTGCCACACATGTGAGGTATCGCCGAGAATGTTAGAGCGAGAGCAATAATTCTAGTCCTAGACCTCCTCTGCAACTCAAAACATGTAACCAGTAAAAAAATATTTAAAGCGTCGCCTATGGGGATTTTTTAAGTAGCGACGTTTGGCGCCATTCCACGGGCATGTGCAATTTTGAAGAGTGACATGTTTGATATCTATTTACTCAGCATAACTTCATCTTTCACTTTATGCAAACATTGGGCTAACAAGTGGTTAATAATAGAGCTTGCAGTTAGTAGTGTTAGGAGATAGTGCGTGCTGTCTGCGTGCTCTGTACCCAGTACATACCGCTATAATATAGGGCAGGCCCCTACTTTCAAACATCCAACTTACAAACATCTCCTACTTGCAAACGCAAGGAGACAGCAGCAAGTTAGATGAAAAAAGATGGACGACAAAACAAATTATACAGGGGTGATAACCCTTCCCTATGTTTTCCAAAAAGCTTACAGATATTTTTTTTGACTGGAGCTACACTTTAAAAATGTACCGGTTGAAAATGACAAACAGATTCAACTTAACACAACAAACCTACACAGTCCCTGTCTTGTTTGCACCGCCTGTATACTGCTGTTCTGAGTATATAGGGCCTGGGGGCCACACGCATTTCCTTTTTTTAATATGGGTACGGGGTTCCCCTTAATATGTGTACAAGACCCAAATAGGCTGGTAATGGGCAGGGAGGGCTACCCATGCCATTTTTCTGAATGATTTTCAACCATATTGCAGGAACCAGATATAACATTAAAACCGCAAGCAGTTTTAAATGGTGTTATTTCCGTTTAATGTCATTTTGTGCAGGGACTGTTCTAAACACGGGAAACACGTGGCACTTCACAGGCATACTACAGACACCCACCAGGCACCATATTTAAAGGAATATTTCACTTTTTTTTTTCACTTTAATCGTCATTAAAATCAGTGCTCCCGCCAAAACGGTAGTTTTTAAAACTTTTTTTTGCAGTGACCCATGTCCCCTGAGGCAGGAGGCAGGTCGCCAAACCCTTTTTAGGACACTATCTTGCATATTAGCCGTTAAAATTAGCACTTTCCAATTCGAACGTTCGAGTCCCATAGACTTCAATGGGGTTCTAACGTTCGTACCGAACGCGGGGGTCGTTCGCAAGTTCTGGTGCAAACCGAACCGGGGGGTGTTCGGCTCATCCCTAATTGTGAGTACCCAAGTGCTGTTCAGAGGGTGGTAATAAATGGGGAGTACTCAAGGTCCAGTGTGGAAAGTGGGGTCCCCCAGGGTTCTGTCCTCAGACCAATCCTTTTTCATTTATTCATAAACGATCTAGCGCAGGGTTCAGCAACCTTTTTCCACTTAAGGGCCGGATTCAATGTATGTGAATGCATGGGGGGACGCATTTACCGGCTAATAAATGAAGATAATAATAATCCTAACACAGTAATAATAACAGTACATATTTACTTCATTTTAAGGTGCTTCACTAATACAAAGCCAGTTCACCTTCACCTCCCCAGGGAGCATGTGGCTGGGGATTCGGATTTTACTGCCCCCTCCCCCATCCTGGCACCCAAGGGTGGCTGACGTCAGCCCTGCCAGCCAGCATGGTCTGGAGATGGGGTTCCTGTCTCCAAGTGAGAAGAAGTCCCTGTCCCCAGGGGAGATGGGGACCCTGTCCCCAGGTGAGATGGGGTCCCTGTCTCCAAGTAAGAAGGGGTCCCTGTCCCCAGGGGTGATGGGGTCCCTGTCCCCAGCGATGATGGGGTCCCTAAAAGGGTGCCCCCCATTGCAGTGTCCTCTGTCCCCCTTCCCATCACTCACATAGTGTCCTCTTCCCCATCCCCCAAAGCAAGTTTCCTTTGCCCCCCAAAGCAGTGTCCTCTGTCCCTGCACCCCCCCCCACTCTAGTGTCCCCTCCCCCCCATAGTTCCCTCTGCCTCCATAGTGTCCTCTGTCCTCTGCCCCCATAGTATTCAATGCACCCATAGTGTCCTCTGTCCTCTGCTCCCATAGTGTCCTCTGTCCTCTGCCCCCATAGTGTCCTCTCCTCTACCTCCATAGTGTTCTCTGCCCCCATAAAGCCCTCTGCCTCCATAGTGTCCTCTGCCCCATAGTGTCCTCTGCCCCCTCCCAGTGTCTTCTGCCCCCACAGTGTCCTCTGTTCCCATAGAGTCCTCTGCCCCCTCTCTGTCCTCTGCCCCCTCTCTGTCCTCTGCCCCCTCTCTGTCCTCTGCCCCATAGTGTCCTCTGTCCTGTGCCCCATAGTGTCTTCTGTCTTCTGCCCCCCCTCCCATTGACCTCTGTTCTCTGTCCCCATAGTGTCCTCTGCCCCCATAGTGTCCTCTGTCCTCTGCCCCCATAGGGTCCTCTGCCGCCATTCTGTCCTCTGCCTCCATAGTTTCCTCTGCCCCATAGTGTCCTCTGTCCTTTGCCCCCATAGTGTCCTCTGCCACTCATAATGTCCTCTGTACCCCATAGTGTCCTCTGCCCCATAGTGTCCTCTACCCCTATAGTGCCTTCTTTCCTCTGCCCCCATAGTGTCCTCTACCCCTATAGTGCCTTCTGTCCTCTGCCCCTGTAATGTCCTATCTCCCCATAGTGTCCTCTGTCCTCTGCCCCCATAGTGTCCTCTGTCCCTACAGTGTCCTCTGCCCCCATAGTGTCCTCTGTCCTCTGCCCCTACAGTGTCCTCTGCCCCCATAGGGTCCTCTGTCCTCTGTCCCTACAGTGTCCTCTGCCTCCATAGTTCCCTCTGCCCCCCCATAGTGTCCTCTGCTCCTATAGTGTCCTCTGTCCTCTGTCCCTACAGTATCCTCTGCCCCCATAGTGTCCTCTGTTCTCTGCCCCTATAGTGTCCTCTGTTCCCATAGTGCTTTTTTTTTTCAATGGATAATGAGCATATGTGAGGAAATGCTACTGACATGGCTCTTGATGAGGCTAGAACAATGTAAAAAATTTGTGAGAGGTCCATAGTCAGAGTTTATTGCTATTGGACCCATCCTTTGATTGCGCAGGGAATGTCAGCAGGATATTTTGTAAACATGTACGTACAGCTGCGTACCTACTCCGACACATTTTTTTTCATTTCACAAGCATGTCCATTGCCACATTTGACCTCCTACTTGAAAAACTACGACTATATATATATTCTATGAATCATCGCTAGTAATTAAAACATTTTTAACTATTTTTTTTATGTTTTTCATTGTTTTCCATCATATTTTTGTCTTTTCAGGTCTAAAATATAGGGTATCTTTAACCACTTCAGCCCTGGACCATTTTGCAGGCCAAAGACCAGAACACTTTGGTCGCTTTAACTGACAATTGCGCAGTCGTGCGGCGTGGCTCCCGAAACAAAATTTACGTCCTTTCTTTTGGTGGTATTTGATCACCCCTGCGGTTTTTATTTTTTGCGTTATAAACAAAAAAATAGCGTAAATTTTGAAAAAAAAAAACGCATTATTTTTTACATTTTGCTATAATAAATATCCCCCAAAAATATATCAAAAAAACGATTTTTTTCCTCAGTTTAGGCCGATACGTATTCTTCTACATATTTTTGGTAAAAAAATTGCAATAACCGAATATTGATTGGTTTGCTCAAAAGTTATAGCGTTTACAAAATAGGGGATAGATTTATGGCATTTTTATTAATATTCTTTTTTTCTAGTAATGGCAGCGATCAGCGTTTTTTATCGTGACTGTGACATTATGGCGGACACATCGGACAATTTTGACACATTTTTGGGACCATTGTCATTTATACAGCGATCAGTGCTATACAAATGCACTGATTCCTGTGTAAATGACACTGGCAGTGAAGGGGTTAACCACTAGGTGGCAGTGTAGGGGTTAAGTGAGCCCTGGGGACTGTTTCTAACTGTGGGTGGGCGTGGCTGTGTATGATACAATCACAGGGAGCAGAGATCAGTGACACTGTCCCTAGGCAGAACGGGGAGATGCTTGTTTACATTAGAGACGATCGCGGGTACCCCCACGGCGATCGAGTCCGCGGGACCTGCGATTGGACTCATGGAGGACCCCGACCGCCGTGCGTGGTTGCTTCACCGGCGTGTGTGTGCGCCGCCGACGGCACACACGTGATAGCATGGCGGCAAATTTAAAGGGACGTACCTGTACGCCCATTTGTCTGTCCGTGCCATTCTGCTGACGTATATCGGTGTGCGCTGGTTGGCATGTGGTTAAAAACGCTTATAAACTAAAACGCGTCTAAACGCGGGTACCCGCGTTTAGACACGTTTGGCGTCTGAAACTTGGAAATCTTCTGCGTCTGAACCCATTTTTTGCTTACAAAGAAACGCTGTTGAACACAACTGCAAAAAAACGGCAATAAACGAGACTGTGTACATGGTCACATAGGATAACATTGAATGGGTTCGGGGGCAGTTGAAAAAAGCGTCCAACTGCCTCTGAACGCACGTTTATCAGCGACCCGTGTACATGGGGCCTTAGGGTCTGCAGGATACAGGGTGCCTCGCCATTGCCTGCAGCTTATGCATGTATTTGCAAATGTGTGCAACTAAACCCCTGTTTTTAACGCATACTGTTAGACAGGTTAATTCGGTTGGTTGCAGGCTGGTTGGTAAGTTGAGCTTGGAAATTCTTTGCTTTTATTTTACTATGTAACTATAACATGTTTTAAAAAAAAAAAAAAAAAAAAACTGAGACTTTATAGTCACTTTATAATTGACAATAAAACCTGGAAGCTGATTGGTTTCTATGCAGAGCTGCACCAGATTTTTCACTCTCCGGTTTTAGAAAACAACCTCCACGGTGTACTCTGAGCTGGATTTATCTGTGCGGGGACAGAGTTAGGGTTCCCCCACAATCACGTGTATGTAAAGCAGCCTGAGCCCTGGGGAGGGGAACCCCCCCCCTTCTTTGTGTAGGACTGGGCCAACTCCTCCTCCTCCTCCCCCGCACACACATTACATACACTGTACACAGCTGAGACACAATACATTATCCTCAGCAGGAAGAACAGATAATTGTTTTCTCTGGAAGTGTCACCTCCCTGGACCGCCCTGCATATCCACTACAAATACAGGTGCATGGTACTCCACCGACTACACCGCGACAGCATGAGAGACGCCGAGCCAGCCCGACCCCCCCAACCCAGGTAATGGGACATGTCACCGACTCATTGTGTCTTTGTGCATCACACCGGGGCAGACAGCCTGCGATTCCTGGGCTTTGTGTCAGGATTGGGGTCTGTCTATCTATCTATCTATCTATCTATCTCCATCTATTGTATTTATATTTACTTATATTTTTATGTCATACATTATTATATATTTATATTGGTATTATTTATTTTTATATTGATAATATGTGACCTATTCTTAATTTTCTTTGTTTCTTGTTTTATCTATCTATATTTTAACCTACCTATATTTCCCATCTATCTATCTATTGTATTATGTTAGTTGGTTAGTTATAGTAGTTCAAATATATTTTTTTATATCTTGTAGTATTACAATAATGATATTATTAACCTATATATTTACATTATACAGTACACTTTTCCTTTTTTTCTTTCCTTTCCTTTCTTTCTCTCTTCTGTTCCTTTGTTTCTTTTTTTTTTTTTCTTTCTACTTTTATATCTTGTCATTTTACATGAAAGATATTATTTAGTTTCATAGTGATAAATAACCCCAATGGGGTTGATTTACTAAAATTGAAGATGACAAAATTTAGCACAGCTGTGACTGGTAACCAATCAGCTTCTAACTTCAGCTTTTTCAATTATGCTTTGACAAAAAAACCTGGAAGCTGATTGGTTTCTGTGCACAGCTGCACAAGATTTATCACTCTCCAGTTTTAATAAATCAACTCCATTCATGCTTTCTTTCTTTTTCTCTCTTTCTTTCTCTAATCTCTTCTTCTTTCTCTCATCTCTTCTTTATCTCGTTTCTTCATTCCTTACTTTTATTATTACATGATAATTTTATTCACTTCATGATAATATATTGACATATATTCTCTTTCTTTCCTTCTTTCTTGTTTTCTTTCTCTTTCTCTCATCTCTTCTTTCTCTCATCTCTTCTTTCTCTCATCTCTTCATTCTCTCTTTCTCTCGTCTCTTCTTTCTCTCATCTCTTCATTCTCTCTTTCTCTCCTCTCTTCTTTCTCTCATCTCTGCATTCTCTCTTTCTCTCATCTCTTCTTTGTCTCTTTCTCTCATCTCTTCTTTCTCTCTTTCTCTCGTTTCTTCTTTCTCTCGTCTCTTCTTTCTCTCATCTCTTCATTCTCTCTTTCTCTCGTCTCTTCTTTCTCTCATCTCTTCTTTCTCTCATCTCTTCTTTCTCTTATCTCTTCATACTCTCTTTCTCTCATCTCTTCTTTCTCTCTTTCTCTCATCTCTTCATTCTCTCTTTCTCTCGTCTCTTCTTTCTCTCATCTCTTCTTTCTTTCTTTCTTTCTTTCTTTCTCTCATCTCTTCTTTCTCTCTTTCTCTCGTCTCTTCTTTCTCTCGTCTCTTCTTTCTCTCGTCTCTTCTTTCTCTCGTCTTTTCTTTCTCTCATCTCTTCTTTCTCTCTTTCTCTCGTCTTTTCTTTCTCTCATCTCTTCATTCTCTCTTTCTCTCGTCTCTTCTTTCTTTCTTTCTCTCATCTCTTCTTTCTCTTTCTCTCATCTCTTCTTTCTCTCTTTCTCTCGTCTTTTCTTTCTCTCATCTCTTCATTCTCTCTTTCTCTCGTCTCTTCTTTCTTTCTTTCTCTCATCTCTTCTTTCTCTCTTTCTCTCATCTCTTCTTTCTCTCTTTCTCTCATCTCTTCTTTCTCTCTTTCTTCGTTCCTTTCTTATATTATTACATTATAATATTATTCACTTTATGATAATATATTCACACATTCTACAGTCTTTATTTCGTTCTTTCTTTTTGTCACTTCATGTCTGAAAGTAGATAATAAACCAGTTGCATTTGCAGATTTATGCAATCTTCCTTCAGCCTCTGTCTTGGAAGCACTTCTATAAACATGAACGCTTGGTTTAGTTGGTTTAAGGTCTTCTCTTTCATGTTTGTGGGTATCTCTAAGGCTTGCCATAGAAATAACATGGTGATCAGACGATCTGTCCTCTGATAGCTCTTTTACATAAACATGCACAATTGTTTTGACTGAACATCTCAGTGTTTCAAAACACAGACAAAAAATAAATAAAAAAATAGATCTAGCGCATTTTACCAGCCCTTAGATGTGGTGGCTGCATTTGTTTTGTTTTTTCTCCCCTTATATTCATCTGGAGATCTTTATTCCATCTTTATTTTCATCTGGAGATCTTTATTCCATCTTTATTTTCATCTGGAGATCCTGCCAGTAACACACTTCCTGTCCTTTGCTGACAACACTCACTGTACAGAATGGAGGAGACAGTCCAGGACCAAAGGACACCCTCCTCCTCTCCTTAAAGAAGAACTGCTGTCTGCTCACATAATTTGTAATAAAAACATCTTTGCCATTCTGAAGCTTCCCTCCAACCACTTTGCATATTATTTTATATATATTGCGATTCTGTACTTGCCAAATATGCTGCAGAAATCTCCCTCCACCGAGTCTGGCTGCAGCCATTTTGACTGTGGGCAGCTGAAGCTGCTGAAGCTGCTGCCTGTTCACTTCCTGGATTGACGCATAGAGGCACACTACCAGCTCGGCGGCTCTCATTGGCCCTCTTGTGACTCATCCCCCCTCCCTTCCTGGCAAACTCCCACAAGAGTGAGAGAGAGAGCTGCACATTATGTCATAAGCCCAGGCTTTTTACCAGACAAGAAGTGGGCTATATAAGGTATTTACTGGCAAAAAAAAAAATTCAAAGGTAAAACAACAAGGGCAAAAGATTTAATAGCTGGAAAGATGAAAAAATGACTGAAGGTCTGCTTTAACATTGGGTAGAGGTGCTTTGTAGTTCACTGGGATAGCTGGGAACAATGCAAACTGATAACAGCCAGCAGAGGCAGACAGCACAAGAGGTCACCAGCTCATACGCTTTCTGATAGTCTCAGCGGGTATTTGTTTGCACTTATTGAACAAACGTAACTGATATTGTATTTAATAGACCAAAAGGGAGCAAATAAAGGAGGTTTATTGCTGGGGCATATATACAGTTGAATACTTATACACTGAGCAGGCCCCTTAGTGATCGATTTGTTTGGAGCAAAAACATCTTGGAAACATCTTGGAAACCCAATGCTATACAAAAATGAATTGGTTCTCATACACTACAATTGGTCAGACATGACCAAATCACCAAATGTACCAGATTTATGCCCATTTCATCTTTTGCTTTTGAGTATTTTTACTGTGTTATTTTGAGTTGAGTGGTGTCAGTGATGATGGTCCGCTGTGCCAATGTGGACATTTCTCCCTTAGTGAAGTCCACATTACTATTGAACAGCTAAGGCGTTGAACTACTAAAGGCAAATAGTCTGTGCACTTTGCAAAGTTGCAGTTGCTCCAGAGCTTAGTAAATGAGCAGAAGCTGACTTCCATCACCCAATCACGTGCAAGCAAAAATGTTTTTTTTTAAATTTTCCTTGCATGTGATTGGGTATTCTTTGCAAAGAGAAGCTTCACTTCATTTATAAAGCTCTGGAACAACTGCACTTTGCAAAGTGCACAGTCTATTTGCCTCTAGTATATCAACCCCTGTATGAGAACAGTGGAGTGCGCCATTCTGACACTGCGATGTTGATTTATGTTGTGGCGAAGGTCAGAACAGGGTCTACATGTCCCTGGTATCACTGTGGTAACTGCAGTCGTAGATCACAGCCATGGATCAATAATAGCTGGCTCCATGCCTCTAGGCAATTTAAAATGGGTGCAGTTCAGCAGTGCTGCCAACAGGCTGTCAAAATCAATGACAAACTGAAATACATGCACACAGCTAAGCGATAGTCACATACAGGTCCGTATGTATACAGGGATGCACATTGTGAATGTGGGGGAGAAGTCCCTGGGCACATATGGCCTTATAAGGTGGCACAGTGGTGTAGTGGGTAGCACTCTCACCTAGCAGCACGAAGGGTCGTTGGCTTGAATCCCAATCACGACACTACCTGCCTGGAGTATACATGTTCTCCCTGTGCCTGCGTGGGTTTCCTCCCACACTACAAAGACATGCAGGTAGGCCAATTGGCTTCTGTCCAAAATTGGCCCTAGTATATGAATGTGGACCTTGGATTGTGGGCTCCTTGAGGGTAGGGGCTGATGTGAGTGTGCAATGTACAGGGATAGGGACAATTGTAGACACTCACTCAGGTTGAACTGGATGGACTGGTGTCTTTATTCAATCTTACTAACTATGTAACTATGTAAGTACCACTCTGAGGTGTGTACAGCAGCTGTATATTTCAGCCTATTATTGATTTTGGCAGGCTCCTAATAATGGGCTTTAGACCCAATAGGGCAAATCACAGCATGAAACCAGGGCAGCCAATCAGAAATCATTGTTTAGCCTGTGCGATTTTGTAGGTATGATTACAGTCACAGTGGGATTAAAAACACTTACAAGATAGTAAGAGGTCATAGGCATATGAAAATGCAATGAGGCGGCTCGGGTTCTGGAACTAAGCTGGAATGGCTGCTGTAACATCAGGTGAAGGTGATGGGCAGTAACGCGTTTCAGAGCATGCGCAGCTCCTTCGTCAGACCTCATCACATCTTCACCTCCTCGCCAAATCCATATCACCAGGGACTCTGACAGCTGCAGGACGGCTCTCTCTCTCCCCCAGACAGACAAGGTTTACAGCGATCCGCAGGCAGGGCCGTCTTTAATAATGATTGGACCCTGGGAAAACATGTTCTTGGCCCCCCCCCCCCAATACAATTTTACAATTTTGCTCTCCGCCTGCTCTGAGACATACAATAAATAGCAGCTAGACTTAAAATCAGTTTACTGTATCAGATCAGGCAGCGATTGCAATTTGTTGCCAGAGGTTACAGTGTATCATTACCCCTTACTGACTGGTTGCTAGAGGCTACAGCACACATTACAGCTCGCTGATTAGTTGCTAGATGTTACACTACATGATTTCTGCTTGTTGGTTGGTTGCTAGGGATTACTGTACAGTAATACTGCTCACTGCAGGGGGCATGATATCCATATGAATGCTGCCTTTATTTACATATCTATGTCTTTTGGTGAAGCTATGAATGCTGCTATTTACATAGGAATGTTGGGTATTTACATGTAAACACAGGTCTGTAGGTGAGTCATCTGTACACAACAATAGGGCAGCGCTGGGCACCATTAGTAGCTGCACTTCACACTGAGATATCAGGACATAGCAAGGGACTAAAACTTCAAGGGACAAGGGAATTTAAACTGGGATAGTTGGCAAGTATGAGGCAGCTGCTTTGGGCCCCAAAACAATGACAGGGCCCAGGGCAGCTTCCCCTTTTGCCCTGCCTTAAAGACAGCCCTGTCCGCAGGAGGACTAATCATTATATGACCTCTTACTATCTTGTAAGTGTTTTTAATCCCAATGTCCCTGTAATAAATCTTTTAACCACTGCACTTAGAGGCACCTTTCTCTTTCCTTTATGACCCTCCAGAGCTACTACTTCTCTACAAAGTGCTGCCTTCAGTGCCATCTCTCCATTTCTACAAAGGACTGGACACCCAGCCTCACCAGAGCGCCCTCATCTCTTCCTCTTTTGTAAACTATGTTGAGCTGCACGATTCTGGCCAAAATGAGAATCACAATTTTTTTGCTTAGAATAAAAAGATCGCAAATTCTTGCGGCGTAAATTTTTTTTCACATTATACAAAAAAAAATTGGGCTAACTTTACTGTTTTTTTTTTTTTTTTTTAACTAATTAAAGTGTAATTTTTTCCCAAAAAATTGCATTTGAATGACTGCTGCACAAATACTGTGTGACATAAAATATTGCAACAACCACCATTTTATTCTCTAGGGTCTCCACAAAATAAATAAATAAATAAATATATATATATATATATATATATATATATATACACACACACACATATTTATATATATATATATATATATATATATATATATATATATATATATATATATATATATATATATATATATATATATATGTATATAATGTTTGGGGGTTCTAAGTAATTTTCTAGCAAAGCAAAAAACTGATTTTAACTTGAAACAAATGTCAGAAAACAGTTTAAGTGGTTAAACTTCCTTATTTACACACCAAAGTGTATAGTCCTTTGAGCTAAAGGACAAATTGTTACAATGTTTATACTTAAGTTCCACTGCTAAGAAAGTTGTGATTCTTGACAGACTGCCCGTTTTTTGTTTTTTTTTCCCTTTCTTTTGACGGCTGTCGGCTTTATGAGAGCAGAGAGAAAAAAACGAAAGAAACAGGAAATACTTTGCCAAGATCGCAACCGGGAAAAAAATTGCGATAACGATTCTTAACGATTAACTACTTCAATACAGGACACTTACACCCCCTTCCTGCCCAGGCCAATTTTCAGCTTTCAGTGCTGTCACTGTTTAAATGACAATTGCGCGGTCATGCTACACTGTACGCAAACAGAATTTTTATCATTTTGTTCCCACAAATAGAGCTTTCTTTTGGTGGTATTTGATCACCTCTGCGGTTTTTACTTTTTGCTAAACAAATAAAAAAAGACCTAAAATTTTGAAAACAAATAGTTTTTCTTTTGTTTCTGTTATAAAATTTTGTAAATAAGTAAGTTTTCTCCTTCATTGATGGGCACTGATTAGGCGGCACTGGCTAGCAGTGATAAGGTGGCACCGATGAGGTGGCACCAGTGAGGTGGCACTGACGGGCACTGATGATGGGCACTGGCATGCAGGACTGATGAGTGGCTCTGATATGCAGCACTGATGGGCATTGATAGGCAGCACTGATGGGCACAGAAAGGCTGCACTGATGGGTACTTATGAGTGGCACTGATAGGCGGCACTGCTGGGCACTGATAGGCGGCACTGCTGGGCACTGATAGAGGGCATTGATAGTCATCACTGATGGCACTGGCAGGTATTGGGCATGGGGACTGATTGGCAGCTGCCTGGGTACTGATTGGCATTTCCCTGGTGGTCTAGGGTGGCACACCTGGTGGTCCAGTGTGGTGGCATCCCTGGTGGTCCTGGCAGCATCCTGATGGTCCTGGGTGGGCATCCGAGGAGGGGCTGCGCTAAAAACAATCAGCACAGACCCCCCTGTCAGGAGAGCAGCCGATCGGCTCTCCTCTACTCAAGTCTGTCAGACACGAGTGTGGAAAAGCCGATCAACGGCTCTTCCTGTTTACATCGTGATCAGCCGTGATTGGACATGGCTGATCACATGGTAAAGAGCCTCCATCAGAGACTCTTTACCGAGATCGAGGTAGCGGTGTGTCAGACTGACTGACAGACTGATGCACGCCTCCACAGCGCGCAACAGCAGCCGGGGTGGGAATTGGTTAATCGTGCAGCTCTAAAACGATGCCATTGAAAACCATATAACCTACGTTCCATGCGTTTTTGATGCAGAAAAAAAAACGCACTGGACTGCATGTGGTGTGAACTGTCCCTTAAACAGAAAAGGTTGTTTTAGAAGGAGAGTGTTTACGTATACGTTAACCTGCGGTGGTGTGCAAGGGCCCAAATCTAGTATTGTACGGCGGCGCCGGCTGGTCGTCTGGAAAGACGTGGTTTGTGTGATGTCTGAAGATCTGTAGAAATCCCCCTCTGTGTGAACTCCACAGGACACGGAAAATAACCGCTATTTCACCTAAAGTCATTTCCCTTTTTCTTCAAGACAGACAGCGAGTTGGCTCATCTTGTAACCTCAGAGGACTCAGCTTCTCTCCGGTCACACAAACACGTCTAACCACATCTGTCTGCAATACACAACACGTGTGTGAGCCCGGCGTCAGACAGGAATGGGGACATGTGTCTGAGATAGGAACAATGACATGTCACATATGGCTGTGAAAATACAAATATTCGCTGAGATAAGCAGCTTGTTGATAAACAGGCAGATGAGTAGAGCCAGCCATACAGATTTTTGTTTGAACGTTCGTTTAGAGCAATTGCTCGTCTCGCTTTCTTATTTTATTGCAATAATTAGGGGTTAATTTACTAAAGGCAAATAGTCTGTGCACTCTGCAAGTGCAGTTACTCCAGAGCTTAGTAAATGAGCAGAAGCTCTGCTGACTTCCATCATCCAATCACGTGCAAGGAAAAATGCTGTTTTTAAACCACTCACCAACCAGCCGCCGCAGTTTTACTGCGGCAGAATGGCGCGGCTGGGCGAAACGACGTTATGTAACATCGCTTCGCTCTGTGGCCACTAGGGGCGTGCGCCGCTGAAGCCGATGCGAGTGCCCGGTGGTCGCTATCACCGTCAGGCTCCCGCGGTCGCTGTTGAGACACGGAGAACCGGGATCTGTGTGTGTAAACACAGTTTTCAGTTCTCTGAGGGGAGAAGAGACTGATCATTCATACAAGGTATGAACAGCGATCTGTCATCTCCCCTAGACAGTCCCCTCCCCCTTTCAGTTACAGTTACAACACACTGAGGGAACACAATTAACCCCTTGATCGCCCCCTAGTGTTAACCCCTTCCCTGACAGTGACAATTTTACAGTAATCAGTGCATTTTTATAGCACTGATCGCTTTACAAATGATAACGGTCCCAAAAATGTGTCCGATGTGTCCGCCATGATTGTCGCAGTCCTGATAAAAATCGCAGATCGCCGCCATTACTAGTTAAAAAAAATATATTATAATAAAAATGCCATAAAACTATCCCCTATTTTGTAGACGCTATAATGTTTGCTCAAACCAATCAATATACGCTTATTGTGATTTTTTTTTACCAAAAATATGTAGAAGTATCGGCCTAAACTGAGGAAAAAAAAATTTTTTATATATATTTTTGGGGATAGTTATTATAGCAAAAAGTAAAAAATATTGCGTTTTTTTCAAAATTGATGTTTTTTCTGTTTGTTTATAGCGCAAAAAATAAAAATTGCAGAGGTGATCAAATACCACCAAAAGACAGCTCAGTTTTTGGGGGAAAAAGGTCATCCATTTTGTTTGGGTGCAGTGCTGTAGGACCGCGCAATTGTCAGTTAAAGCGACGCAGTGCCGAATCGCAAAAAGTGCTCTAGTCAGGAAGGGGGTAAAATCTTCTGGGGCTGAAGCGGTTAAATTTTCCTTGCACGTGATTGGGTACTCTTTTAAAGTAAAGCTTTATCTCATTTACTAAGCTCTGGACTGCACTTGCAGAGGCCAGAGCCGGATTAAGAGCATCATGTGCTTGGTACTGAGGATTTTGGTGGACCCTTTACTGGTCACCCTTCTGCTTTCCAGGAGCCTGTGCTGGCATGCGCCCAAACTCAAAAGTGCGCAGCTGTACAGGCATAACATTAGGGAAGCCTGGCATTTGATTTGCCAAGTTTCTGTAAGGGCCATGCATTGGCGTGCACTCTGAGCTGAAAGAGTGCAGCTGCACAGGCCTAACACTATGGAAGCCCCAGACTTCTGTAAGAGACCTGCATTGTCGTGCCCCAGGCTTCTGTTAGGACTGCTCATGTAGTGCCCATTATCAATCCCACCACCCTGCCCAGGCAGTGCATGTGGAATGCAGGGCCTGTCAGTGGAGATCTCTTCCCGTTGGCCCATTGCTTTCCATAAGAAGTCTGTTCTTTTTGGTTGGCTGGGCCTATATTAAGGTAGGGGCCTGGGGCTGCAGCTCCAATAGCCCCTACGTTAATCCAGCCCTGGCAGAGGCAACTACACTTTGTAAATCAACCCTAATTTCCCCAGAGTGAATGCGGTGAAGCTGAAAAATACCCAAATCAGGTAAAAGTACTATTAAAAAAATATGCATTTTTGCTTGCACATGATTGGATTAGAAATCCGCAGAGCTTCACCACATTCAATAAGTTCTGGGGAAAAATGAGTGCACCTGCACTTCTAAAGTGCACATTCTGTTTGCCTTTAGTAAAAAAAAATGATCCTACTATGTGCCTGGCAATCCTGCCATGTGACACTTCCTGGTAAAGGGTGACAACTGCTCCCCACTTGTTTTCCTCTGTTGTCACCCAGTCATATGGGCCCCTGTTGAAAACTATGGATGTCCCAGGTGTGAATTCATATTTTTTTTAATGGTGTAAAGACATTGAAAACAAGAAAAAATCTACAACCAAATTTTTTTGTTTTTGTTTTAGATATAGTGAGGAAGGATTGCGACCTTGTAGGCATTGCTTTTCATTGCGGTGTCCCTATTGGGGGAAATTTCTCGCTCAGTTTATTATTGGTTGACATTTAACATCTGCCAGTCACTAGATGTGTGGCCGATCGAAACACAGGCAGTCAAGTTTTGCTGGATCCACTCTAATACTTTAATACATAGGGCCCGCATGTTACAGTAAAATGGACAAACAATATGAGGACAGTGAGGTCCAAATCTATTTCACAGAGAAGCAGGAAACTCTGGAATATCATGTAATAGGAAAACACCTGGAAATTCATTTCCTGCCTGTCTGCCAATGACTGACAACTGATCTCCTTTTTTGTAGGCAGTAAAAATAAAATATGAGAAACAGGGACATGAATATATATATATATATATATATATATATATATATATATATATATATATATATATACACAGTACTTAGTCCGTCGAAAACACATTTCAGCGGACAGTCCGCTCGTGTGTGGGCTTCAGCTGACTTTTTCAGCGTGCAGTCTGGCGTACTAAGTATTTCGGATTTTTCGAAATACTGTCCGTCGTACTTTGGTTTCAGCGGACAGTCCGCTCGTTGGTAGGCTAGTTCGATGGACTAAGAATGGCGCATGCTCAGAAAGGATTTACACGGCGGAAGGGTGCATTGCTGTGTATTCGACTTCCTATTTCTAGTCCCGTCGTACGTGCTTACACGTCATCGCGCAAGCTTTCGACGGACTGTTTGTGCATCCGTGTGTGGTCAAGTCCGTTCATTCGAAAGTAGGACGGACTGTCTGTCGGATTGTATGACGGACTAAGTAGGCCATACAGTCCGCCCGTGTGTACGCGGCTTAAGGCCTTGGTTTGAGAGAGTTTTACTGGACAAGCAGAATTTTTAAATACATTTAAAAAAAGCGATGTCTTGATATACAGGTAGCATGTCACAACTGAGTATAAAAGAGAAGAGAGGCGCCTCTAAGTGTAGCAATATGGTTACATTTAATGAAGGTACAACATTTAGCAACTCATTTGGATGATGATTAAAACAGGCACATGCAAGTATGCAGGTATCCGGGGTAAAGATGTCCATGTAGACCGTCCTCCACACCACTATCGAAGCCATCCCTTCCACGCTGTGCTCAATGAGCGCTTCAAGCCTCACTTTCAGATCGCTCTACTGCAGGGTAGTCTTCCTGTTCATGACTGCAGACTGACAGCGGGAGAGCCGGCAGTGCGGAGGATGGTCTAGGTCAGCCTTTCTCAACCCTTTCAACACAGAGGAACCCTTGAAATAGTTCTCCAGTCTCAGGGAACCCCCTGCTAAAAATTCGAAATCTACAACTCATGATACATTAGTGTGATGGACGGTGGGAAGAATGGTCCTTACACTTGTGGTCATTGGGAAGAAATACCTCCTGACAAATAGCTAAAAAGATCAATGGTGTCGGTGGGAACTTATCCGAGAGGCAGAAATGGCCCAATGCTGAAGGAATCCCTAGCAACCTCTGGAGGAACCCTAAGGTTCCACGGAACCCTGGTTGAGAATCACTGCTCTATGTGGACAACTTTACCTCGGATGCCTGCATACTTACATGTGACTGTTTTAATCATAAACCATATGAGTTGCTAAATGTTGTACCTTCATTAAATGTAACCATATTGCTACACTTAGAGGCGCCTCTCTTCTCTTTTATACTCTGTAGCTTGTGCTGGATTTTGCTTCTAATCCCCTTTGTGGAGGTTTCCATTTGTGGATGGACATTTTATGGTTACAGAACACATCACATTGCTAGAATCTTTTTATATAGACTATAAACTGAAGGACTTATGAATAAATAATTACGGAACAAATCATCTGAGTTTTCATTATTTCTTATGGGGAAATTCGCTTTGATATACGAGTGCTTTGGATTACAAGCATGTTTCTGGAAGGAATTACGCTCGTAATCCAAGGTTTTACTTTATATATAAAAAAGAAACAAATGCCTGGTGATTCTGTGAATTAAGGTACGGGACCGCCTAAACCTAAAATATCATATAACCAGTAGTATAAACGAATACCAGGTGATCCTACCATGAAGGTTCACGCACTTCTTGGTATAGGGTGACAACTGTCTCTAAATTGAGTTGCTCCTTGTCACACACAATCCTGGTGGCGACAACAAGTGGCCCGGCCAACAGACATTACATGGCCCATCATAGCCACTCTCAGGAAGCCGGTCTATGAAGTGGCTGAAAAAAGCTGCAGGAGATCAACAGCACTGAGATGGAAAAAGGGATGAAAAAGGTTTCAAAGTTCCGCAGCTGTCTCCCAGTTGTGCCCCTGTGTTGTCACCATGTCACACGCTCCCCCCTGGTGAAAACTAGCGGTTGGCTGTGCTGACATACATTGCGGTGTACAGAATGCCCCTGGAAATGTAAATTCTTGCTGGTGTGATTGGCTCACTCATTTTCCCAGAAGTCTGCACTAGTGATGGACGAACTTCCGACGGGACGTTTCGCGAACGCGAAACGCGAACGGGCACAAACGTTCGCGAAAACGACCGTTCGCCGCGGGCTCCATTGACTTCAATGGGAGGCGAATTTCGCAAACCTTTAGGTCGAATTTGCGGCCACGGGGTAATTATTAGGGGGTAGCACGTAGTCCCACCACCTGGACAATAGCATAATACATGTATGAGGTGAATTTGGGATCGATAACTACAAGCATTTTTTTTTTATTTGGGAAATTGTTCTGACAATTCAGGACTATGGAGCTAATGAAGGCAATGGAGGAGAGGGAAGGTCAGGGACCAGGGTAGGCAAACAAGAGGGTGCAGGAGATACAGAGCACTGACAGCAGCACCGTAATACAGAGCACTGACATCAGCACCGTGACATACAGCGCTGACAGCAGCTCCGTGACATACAGCGCTGACAGCAGCTCCGTGACATACAGCGCTGACAGCAGCTCCGTGACATACAGCGCTGACAGCAGCTCCGTGACATACAGCGCTGACAGCAGCTCCGTGACATACAGCGCTGACAGCAGCACCGTGACATACAGCGCTGACAGCAGCTCCGTGACATACAGCGCTGACAGCAGCTCCGTGACATACAGCGCTGACAGCAGCTCCGTGACATACAGCGCTGACAGCAGCTCCGTGACATACAGCGCTGACAGCAGCTCCGTGACATACAGCGCTGACAGCAGCACCGTGACATACAGCGCTGACAGCAGCTCCGTGACATACAGCGCTGACAGCAGCTCCGTGACATACAGCGCTGACAGCAGCTCCGTGACATACAGCGCTGACAGCAGCTCCGTGACATACAGCGCTGACAGCAGCTCCGTGACATACAGCGCTGACAGCAGCTCCGTGACATACAGCGCTGACAGCAGCTCCGTGACATACAGCGCTGACAGCAGCTCCGTGACATACAGCGCTGACAGCAGCTCCGTGACATACAGCGCTGACAGCAGCTCCGTGACATACAGCGCTGACAGCAGCTCCGTGACATACAGCGCTGACAGCAGCTCCGTGACATACAGCGCTGACAGCAGCACCGTAAGCAGCCCCAGGAGGAAGTCAGCACAGCACAGGGATGGTGTGATCCCCTCATAATAAGAACCCCCAGGAGGAAGTCAGCACAGCACAGGGATGGTGGGAGCCCCTCATAATAAGAACACCCAGGAGGAAGTCAGCACAGCACAGGGATGGTGGGAACCCCTCATAATAAGCAGCCCCAGTAGAAATATGACACCGCTCAACCTCTTCAAAGAGGAGGGTAGGGGCATATAGTACGGTGTGCTTTTTTGGGTCAGGGAAGTGAGCCAAATGAATTAAGAAGGTCTGTGTGCTTGATTCCAAAAATTGTTTATAGACATATACATGGTCTACTGATCACATGTGTTGAATTCCTCCGAGATCCATGCCTCATTCATTTTTAGAAATGTGAGGTAGTTAACACTGTGGTGAGCTAGGCGAGTACGCTTATCGGTCACAATCCCCCCTGCTGCGCTGAACGTCCTTTCGGACAGGACACTGGATGAGGGGCAAGCCAACAGTTCGATTGCAAATTGGGCAAGCTCTGGCCAGAGGTCAAGCCTGCCCACCCAGTAGTCTAGGGGTTCATCACTCCTCAGAGCGTCCACATCGGCCGTTAACCCAATGTAGTCGGACACCTGACGGTCTAGGCGTTCCCTGATGCTGGATCCGGATGACACCTGTCGATGGGTCGGCTGAAAGAATGACCTCATATCCGAAGTCACCAACACATCTTCAAACCGGCCTCTTCTTGCAGGCGCTGTTGGATTGGTACCCGCAAATCCTTCTCTGGGAGTGGGAATTGCTCCTCTGCCAGCGCACGCAAAAGCAGAATGCAGCATTTCTCGAAGCAAGGCCTGGAAGTGCTGCATTCTGACAGCCCTCTGCGACGGCGGTAACATTTCCGCCATTTTGTGTTTGTACCGGGGGTCTAAGTACGTTGCCACCCAGTACTGGTCCTTGACCCTCATGCTTTTTATACGGGGGTCCCTATTAAAACACTGGAGCATGAAGGCCCCCATTTGCACTAAAGTGGAAGCGGTGTGGTGGCCTGGCTCCTGCTCATCATCCAGGATAATGTCGTCCTCTTCATTCTCCTCTCCCCATCCTCGCACAACAGGGATCCCAGAAAGGTTTAAAGCATGCTCTTCTTGCTCCTGCTCATCCGCCCCGGCACCATCCTCCTCTGACTCCTCATCAGACTCCTGTTGTTGACTTGTCTCAGATAGAGTAGCCCCCCCTGGGAATTCATCCAGCATTGCGACTTCCTCATCTTCCCGCTCCTGCTCCTCCACAGCCTGATCAATGACACGACGCAATGCACGCTCCAGAAAGAAGGCATAAGGTACCATGTCACTGATGGCGCCATGGCTGCGACTGACCAGTTTGGTGATCTCCTCAAATGGCCGCAGAAGTCTGCATGTGTCGCGCATGAGCAGCCACTGGCGCGGTGAAAAAAAACCCAGCTCCCCAGAACCGTTTCTTTCGCAGAGTTCATACAGGTAGACGTTAACTGCACGTTTCTGCTGGAGCAGCCTATCAAGCATATAGAAGGTTGAGTTCCATCGCGTCGGGCAATCGCAAATAAGACGTCTGACCGGCAGATGGTGTCGCCGCTGAATGTCAGCAAGGCGAGCCATGGCCGTGTAAGATCTTCTGAAATGGGCCGAGATTTTCCTTGCCTGCCGCAAGATGTCCTGGACCCCAGGGTATTTGACAAGGAATCGCTGCACGACCAAGTTTAAGACGTGTGCCATGCACGGCACGTGCGTGATTTTGCCCTGTTTCAATGCGCTAAGCAGATTGGCACCGTTGTCACACACCACTTTACCAACTGTCAAATTGAGCGGTGTTAGCCACTCATCTGCCTGTGAACGCAAAGCTGAAAGGAGTGCCGGGCCAGTGTGGCTCTTTGCTTCCAGGCACAACAGACGCAGCACGGCATGGCAACGTCTCACCTGGCATGTGGAATAGGTTCTGGGGAGCTTGGGCGGTGCAGTGGAAGAGACGCTAGCAGCGGAAAAGGAGGAGGCAGCTGAGGAGGAGAGGGAGGAGGATGGAGTAGGAGGAGGAGAAGAAGAGTCAGGCCTGCATGCAATCCGTGGCGGTAAAACCAAATCTACACGGGTGCCACGGGTTACATGCTTGACGGCCGTCAGAAGGTTCACCCAGTGGGCAGTAAAACTGATATACCTTCCCTGCCCGTGTTTGCTAGACCACGTGTCTGTGGTCAGATGTATCTTGGCACCGACACTGTGTGCCAGAGATACATTCACTTGCCGCTGAACATGGCCATATAGCTCTGGGATGCCCTTCTCTGAGAAATACTTCCTTCCTGGGACCTTCCATTGTGGTGTTCCAATGGCCACAAATTTGCGAAAGGCCTCCGAGTCCACCAGTTTATATGGCAGTAGTTGGCGGGCTATGAGTTCTGACAAGCCAGCCGCCAACCGTTGGGCAAGAGGGTTATCCGGCGTCATCATTTTTTTACGCTCAAACATTAGGCCCACGGAAGCCTGCCTTTTTGCAGAAAAATGTGAGCTTGGCGTGATGGAAGGTGGAGTGGAGGACAATTGTGAGGAGAGAGGAGAAGGAGAAGTAGAAGACGAGGCTGGACGGTGAGAGCCTGCAGTGTGGCTTTGTGTGTTCCGTTGCTCCCACTGGGCTCGGTGATGGCTGCTCATGTGCCTTCTTAAGGCGGTCGTCCCTAGGTGAGTATTGGGCTTACCGCGACTAACGCGTTGACTGCAAAGATTGCAGATGGCAACGCTATTGTCAGCAGCGGACACGTTAAAAAAAGCCCACACTGCGGAGCCATGTGCCGGTGTCCTGGGAGCGCCAGATGTGACCGTACATGGTCGATGACTCGCTCCTGATACATTTGCAGTCTGCTTTGTCCCTGCTGTGCAATGTAAGTCATTGCTGCTTCTCCTCCCTATCTGCTGGTCCATATCTCCCTCTGAACTCCCCTCCTCTTCCTCTCTTGTGGGCACCCACGTGACATCACTAGACACGTCATCATCAACGTCACCTTCCCCACCGCTATAAGTAGAGTAGGCAGCAACACCGGGGACCAACCTCCTCCTTGGGCTGATCTGGGTACTGGCGTCAGACTGCTGAGTAGCGCTTGTTGCTACCTCCTCTTCCTGATCCAATACCAAGAGTGGCTGCGCATCAGAAATGTCCTCTTGATATGGATCGGAAAATAATTCCAGTGACTCAAGCGGAAGGTATGTGGTGGTGGTGGTGGTGGTCGTGTTGTTGGTGGTAGTGTCTTTGGGGGTGCACATAGCAGAGAGTGAAGAAGAGGGTGCAGATCGAGAGGATGAGGAGGGTGCAGAAGAGTAAGGCTGAGCGAGCCACTCAACCAAGTCTGGTGCATCCTTTAAAGTAATTGAACGCACCTTCTGCAACTTCCCACTTTGGCTCAAGCCTGTTGCTCCTGCCCTACCCCTACCACCCCTGCGGAAGGGCCTGCCTCTTCCTCTGCATGTCATTTTTTAAATGACCCTGTGACAAAACTCTTAGTCCCTATACCGCTGAAGGACTGCTGCAGTATAGGTGAGCGGTCAGCAGTGGTGCACGTCAACCCTATCTATTGTGGACCTATAGCGGTCCTTACAGAACAGCAGACTGTACCGCACTCAAGCCTATGTACCGTAGCACCCTATACCAAGTTACCAGTCCTTATAAGAACTTTTGTGGACCAAGCAGGTTGTGTATTAGTGTTTAGCAGACTGTACGTCAGTCCCTATACCGCTGAAGGACTGCTGCAGTATAGGGCAGCGGTCAGCAGTGGTGCACGTCAACCCTATCTATTGTGGACCTATAGCGGTCCTTACAGAACAGCAGACTGTACCGCACTCAAGCCTATGTACCGTAGCACCCTATACCAAGTTACCAGTCCTTATAAGAACTTTTGTGGACCAAGCAGGTTGTGTATTAGTGTTTAGCAGACTGTACGTCAGTCCCTATACCGCTGAAGGACTGCTGCAGTATAGGGCAGCGGTCAGCAGTGGTGCACGTCAACCCTATCTATTGTGGACCGATAGCGGTCCTTACAGAACAGCAGACTGTACCGCACTCAAGCCTATGTACCGTAGCACCCTATACCAAGTTACCAGTCCTTATAAGAACTTTTGTGGAACAAGCAGGTTGTGTGTTAGTGATTAGCAGACTGTACGTCAGTCCCTATACCAATGAAGGACTGCTGCAGTATAGGGCAGCGGTCAGCAGTAGTGCACGGCAACCCTATGTATTGTGGACCGATAGCGGTCCTTACAGAACAGCAGACTGTAACGCACTCAGGCCTATGTACCGTAGCACCCTATACCAAGTTACCAGTCCTTATAAGAACTTTTGTGGACCAAGCAGGTTGTGTGTTAGTGATTAGCAGACTGTACGTCAGTCCCTATACCAATGAAGGACTGCTGCAGTATAGGGCAGCGGTCAGCAGTAGTGCACGGCAACCCTATGTATTGTGGACCGATAGCGGTCCTTACAGAACAGCAGACTGTAACGCACTCAGGCCTATGTACCGTAGCACCCTATACCAAGTTACCAGTCCTTATAAGAACTTTTGTGGACCAAGCAGGTTGTGTGTTAGTGATTAGCAGACTGTACGTCAGTCCCTATACCAATGAAGGACTGCTGCAGTATAGGGCAGCGGTCAGCAGTAGTGCACGGCAACCCTATGTATTGTGGACCGATAGCGGTCCTTACAGAACAGCAGACTGTACTGCACTCAGGCCTATGTACCGTAGCACCCTATACCAAGTTACCAGTCCTTATAAAAACTTTTGTGGACCAAGCAGGTTGTGTGTTAGTGTTTAGCAGACTGTGCGTCAGTCCCTATACCGCTGAAGGACTGCTGCAGTATAGGGCAGCGGTCAGCAGTAGTGCACGGCAACCCTATGTATTGTGGACCGATAGCGGTCCTTACAGAACAGCAGACTGTAACGCACTCAGGCCTATGTACCGTAGCACCCTATACCAAGTTACCAGTCCTTATAAGAACTTTTGTGGACCAAGCAGGTTGTGTGTTAGTGATTAGCAGACTGTACGTCAGTCCCTATACCAATGAAGGACTGCTGCAGTATAGGGCAGCGGTCAGCAGTAGTGCACGGCAACCCTATGTATTGTGGACCGATAGCGGTCCTTACAGAACAGCAGACTGTAACGCACTCAGGCCTATGTACCGTAGCACCCTATACCAAGTTACCAGTCCTTATAAGAACTTTTGTGGACCAAGCAGGTTGTGTGTTAGTGATTAGCAGACTGTACGTCAGTCCCTATACCAATGAAGGACTGCTGCAGTATAGGGCAGCGGTCAGCAGTAGTGCACGGCAACCCTATGTATTGTGGACCGATAGCGGTCCTTACAGAACAGCAGACTGTAACGCACTCAGGCCTATGTACCGTAGCACCCTATACCAAGTTACCAGTCCTTATAAGAACTTTTGTGGACCAAGCAGGTTGTGTGTTAGTGATTAGCAGACTGTACGTCAGTCCCTATACCAATGAAGGACTGCTGCAGTATAGGGCAGCGGTCAGCAGTAGTGCACGGCAACCCTATGTATTGTGGACCGATAGCGGTCCTTACAGAACAGCAGACTGTACTGCACTCAGGCCTATGTACCGTAGCACCCTATACCAAGTTACCAGTCCTTATAAAAACTTTTGTGGACCAAGCAGGTTGTGTGTTAGTGTTTAGCAGACTGTGCGTCAGTCCCTATACCGCTGAAGGACTGCTGCAGTATAGGGCAGCGGTCAGCAGTAGTGCACGGCAACCCTATGTATTGTGGACCGATAGCGGTCCTTACAGAACAGCAGACTGTAACGCACTCAGGCCTATGTACCGTAGCACCCTATACCAAGTTACCAGTCCTTATAAGAACTTTTGTGGACCAAGCAGGTTGTGTGTTAGTGATTAGCAGACTGTACGTCAGTCCCTATACCAATGAAGGACTGCTGCAGTATAGGGCAGCGGTCAGCAGTAGTGCACGGCAACCCTATGTATTGTGGACCGATAGCGGTCCTTACAGAACAGCAGACTGTAACGCACTCAGGCCTATGTACCGTAGCACCCTATACCAAGTTACCAGTCCTTATAAGAACTTTTGTGGACCAAGCAGGTTGTGTGTTAGTGATTAGCAGACTGTACGTCAGTCCCTATACCAATGAAGGACTGCTGCAGTATAGGGCAGCGGTCAGCAGTAGTGCACGGCAACCCTATGTATTGTGGACCGATAGCGGTCCTTACAGAACAGCAGACTGTAACGCACTCAGGCCTATGTACCGTAGCACCCTATACCAAGTTACCAGTCCTTATAAGAACTTTTGTGGACCAAGCAGGTTGTGTGTTAGTGATTAGCAGACTGTACGTCAGTCCCTATACCAATGAAGGACTGCTGCAGTATAGGGCAGCGGTCAGCAGTAGTGCACGGCAACCCTATGTATTGTGGACCGATAGCGGTCCTTACAGAACAGCAGACTGTACTGCACTCAGGCCTATGTACCGTAGCACCCTATACCAAGTTACCAGTCCTTATAAAAACTTTTGTGGACCAAGCAGGTTGTGTGTTAGTGTTTAGCAGACTGTGCGTCAGTCCCTATACCGCTGAAGGACTGCTGCAGTATAGGGCAGCGGTCAGCAGTAGTGCACGGCAACCCTATGTATTGTGGACCGATAGCGGTCCTTACAGAACAGCAGACTGTAACGCACTCAGGCCTATGTACCGTAGCACCCTATACCAAGTTACCAGTCCTTATAAGAACTTTTGTGGACCAAGCAGGTTGTGTGTTAGTGATTAGCAGACTGTACGTCAGTCCCTATACCAATGAAGGACTGCTGCAGTATAGGGCAGCGGTCAGCAGTAGTGCACGGCAACCCTATGTATTGTGGACCGATAGCGGTCCTTACAGAACAGCAGACTGTACTGCACTCAGGCCTATGTACCGTAGCACCCTATACCAAGTTACCAGTCCTTATAAGAACTTTTGTGGACCAAGCAGGTTGTGTATTAGTGTTTAGCAGACTGTGCGTCAGTCCCTATACCGCTGAAGGACTGCTGCAGTATAGGGCAGCGGTCAGCAGTAGTGCACGGCAACCCTATGTATTGTGGACCGATAGCGGTCCTTACAGAACAGCAGACTGTACCGCACCCAAGCCTATGTACCGTAGCACCCTAGACAGACCAAGTTACCAGTCCTGATAAAGAGCTTTGTGGAACAAGTGAGTTGTGAATGATTAGCAGACTGCAGCAGAAGGGCAGCAGTCAAGTATAATATTCTTTCTATATTTGGAAGAAAGAATATTATACGTGTACAAGCCTATTACCGTACCACTGATACCAGTCCTGAAAAGAACCTTTGTGGAACTAATAGTAACAGCAAGTCTTTAAAATTATCCTCACTGCCTGACACACTGCTTCCTGCCTGTCCCTATACAAATTGGCAAAAAAGAGTAGGCTGGAACGATTAGCTGGAACAGCTCTTTTGTGGACCTGATAGTAACAGCTAATGATGATGATGATGATGATGATGAAGAAAGACTAATCTGGCTGAGCTGTCCCTAAAATAGCAGCATACAGCGCTCTGTCCCTTTATCTAAACTGACAAAAGAAACTCAGGCTGCTGACCTAACACCTATACCAGTCCTGAAAAGAACTTTTGTGTACCAAATAGCTAGCGTTTTCTCTGTCCCTACTCCACACAGGATCCTTTCCCTACAGTGACAGAAGAAAGAATGTAAAATGGCCACCGGATCGGGTGTATTTATAGGTTAGGGGGAATGTCCAAGTGTCCATGAGCTGTCATGTCTCAATTGGTTGTCCTGTAACACATGATAAACGTGTCACGAAAGGTTAAAGTTCTTGTATACATTAAACACGTAAGTCCGCCGGGGCGAACGACGGAAAAAGGCGTTCGAACCCGCGGACGGCGAAAGTCGGAAATTCGCCGCGAAACGACCGCCGGGCGAACCGTTCGGCCATCACTAGTCTGCACTAAGATAAAAGTCTAATTTTAGGCACTCCTGCAATATAAATTTTTGTTTTGGTGACATACGCCATAAGGGTTAAAGACTTCTGAAGCAGAACATCTACAGAAAGGGCCAGTTTACTGTCCTTCAGACTTTAGGGGGGCTGGATTGTGCAAAGTGGGAGAAAAAAAAAGTACCAGTAGTTTAGGCTTTCATGATCAATGGTTGTAAAAAAATTACCAAGTGCATGTGATCAGTAGGGGGAGGAATAGTGTCCCATCATTGGTACCAGTGGGAAGTTTAAGGCCCCATCATAGGCATCAGTTGTAGGTAAAGTATAGTGCCCTGTCATTTGTTTCAGTGGGAGGAATAGTGCCCCATCATTAATATCAGTGGGAGGAATAGTGCCCCATCATTAATATCAGTGGGGGGGAATAGTGCCCCGTCATTGGTATCAGTGGAAGTGGCTTTACTCCATCTATGGTACAAGTGGGGGGTAAAATGCCCCCTCATTGGGATCAATGAGAGGAATAGTGCCCCATCATTGGAATCAGTGGGAGGAATAGTGCCCCATAATTGAAATCAGTGGGAGTAATAGTGCCCTGTTGTTGATATCAGTGGGAGGAATAGTGCCCCATCATTGGTATCAGTGGGAGAATAGTGCCCCATCATTGGTATCAATGGGAGGAATAGTGCCCCATCATTTGTATCAGTGGGAGGTAAAGTGCCATCTCATTAGTATCAGTGGGGGGAATAGTGCCCCGCCATTGGTATCACTGGAAGTAAAAGACCTCCATCAATGGTATTAGTGGGAGGTATAGTGCCCCATAATTGGTATCCGTGGGAGGAATAGTGCCCCATCATTGGTATCAATGGGAGGAATAGTGCCCCATAATTGGTATCAATGGGAGGAATAGTGCCCCATGGTTGATATCAGTTGGAGGAATAGTGTCCTATCATTCGTATCAGTGGGAGGAATAGTGCCTCATCATTGGTATCAATGGGACGAATAGTGCCCCATCATTGGTAGCAATGGGACGAATAGTGCCCCATCGTTGATGTCAGTGGGAGGAATAGTGCCCCATCATTCGTATCAGTGGGAGGAATAGTGGCAGTCACTATTGGTGTCAGTGGTAGCAAGTATGCCCCACTGTTGGTGTCAGTGGGAGGAATAGTGCCCCAGTGTTGTTTTCAGGTGAAGGAATAGTGCTCCATCATTGGTATCATTTGGAGATATAGTGCCTTCTCATTAGTATCAGTGGGGGAATAGTGCCCCGTCATTGGTATCAGTGGAAGTAAAAGAACTCCATCAATGGTATCAGTGAGAGGTATAGTGCCCCATAACTGGTATCAGTGGGAGGTATCAGTGGGAGGTATAGTGCCCCATCATTGGTATCAGTGGGAGGTATAGTGCCCCATATTTGGTATCAGTGGGAGGTATAGTGCCCTATCATTGGTATCAGTGGGAGGTATAGTGCCCCATCATTGGTATCAGTGGGAGGTATAGTGCTCCATAATTGGTATCAGCGGGAGGTATAGTGCCCTATCATTGGTATCAGTGGGAGGTATAGTGCCCCATCATTGGTATCAGTGGGAGGTATAGTGTCCCATAATTGGTATCAGTGGGAGGTATAGTGCTCCATAATTGGTATCAGCGGGAGGTATAGTGTCCCATAATTGGTATCAGTGGGAGGTATAGTGCTCCATAATTGGTATCAGTGGGAGGTATAGTGTCCCATAATTGGTATCAGTGGGAGGTATAGTGCTCCATAATTGGTATCAGCGGGAGGTATAGTGCCCTATCATTGGTATCAGTGGGAGGTATAGTGCCCTGTCATTGGATAGTGGGAGGAATAGTGCCTCATCCTTGGTATCAGTGGGAGATATAGCGCCCCATCATTGGTATCAGTGGGAGGTATAGTGCCTCATCCTTGGTGTCAGTGGTAGCAAATATGCCCCACTGTTGGAGTCAGTGGGAGGAATAGTGCCCCAGTGTTGTTTTCAGTTGGAGATATAGTGCTCCATCATTGGTATCAGTGGGAGGTATAGTGCCCTGTCATTGGAATCAGTGGGAGGAATAGTGCCTCATCCTTGGTGTCAGTGGTAGCAAGTATGCCCCACTGTTGGTGTCAGTGGAGGAATAGTGCCTTGTATCAGGCAGAAGAATAGTGCCCCAAGGTCCGCATAACGACTAGCAAAGAGCTGCATGCCGCCCACAGATCCCAGTTTGGAAACTATTGTTCTAAAGGGAGGCTGACACTGCATTTTTTTTATCAGAACACAAAAAGTATCCAGCTGAATATAATAAATCCACTGGCTGATCAAAAAAAAAGTCATTAATGGCCATTTTTACTCTTTAATGTGCCCTATAAAAGTGTGTAGAAATGAAAATGAATTAATAGAGAAGTTCTCCGGAGATCCTCTATGTCGATGGTGGTATTGCTCCTAAATAGAGAAGGAAAATAAAAAAATAGACGTTCCCCCTGCCGCAGTCTGTGCTACCCTAATTGCTGCTGATACATGCCCACTACAATTTGTCAGCACATGGGCTTTATAGGCGAATGTGGGGAGGTCCGGTTACCAGAGCCTAAAATTAGCCAGCCGTCTAAGTGGCTGCTTATCTGTAAGTAAATATTTTCATGTCATGTGGTGAATACAATTTGTAGAGCCGGTGTGCAGATGTGAGTTGGCTTACAAACGTACAATTTTTCCATCTTCGCCGAGCCAAGGCCCTGATCATCTAAGCAGATGTGCTGCACATGAAATAACAAAGTCCTGTGGTTTTTAAAGTTGGGGGGGGGGGGGGGGGGGCGACAGTCATGAGCCACAAAAAATGATGGTGCAAATTTATCCTTTTAGGATGGGCTTGTAAAGTAAACGGCAAAAAAGTAAAACCAAAAGATTAGGCTTTTTATTCTGAATGTTGGGTATCCAAAATGACATGCCCACCACGCTTGTTAATCACTGAGCTGCTGTAAGGAATACAATGTAAGAAAAAATGAAACACAAGTCACCGATAAGTGTCTGATGCAAATTCCGGCCAATAGTATGAGAGGACGGGGGTAACAACTTTTGTGTCGGGGAATGGGCTCTGTTCATTCTGTAGTTAGCTTTGCTATTGCTACATTCCATTGCAGAAAAAAAAAAAGTTAAAATATATAATAAAAAGTCCAAAAAGAAAGGATGTGAGATTGATACTCTTGCTTTGAATTTTGTGTGCCCATGTTGGACATCCACACTTTATTTCTCAAGTTCACAAGTTTACCTGTCCCGCTTCCTTTCTTTTTGGATTTATATTCAGTACATGGGAGCCTGCCCAATGGATTAAGTTACATTTTTACAATATTTTCTAATATTTCATAGCTTATCTTTAATCATTGTCTCGTTTAATGCAGGATTGAAAAGACTTCAAAAGAGGTACCAGAATTGGAACCTATCAATCTCGAAAACTCCTTCCAGGAGCTGAGAATGGTGAGACAACAGACATGGCCTTGTGGCGGGACATGCCATGCCAGGGAGATCCTACAAAGTCTAAACATTTACAGACAATGTGGAATTTTTACAGATGTGGTTCTCCAAATAGAAGACCAGACATTTCCCTGCCATCGAGGCATACTGTCAGCCAACAGTTCTTATTTCAGAGCCATGTTTGGAGGAAGCCTCAAGGAGCGAAATCTCAGTGTTATCAACATTCAGAAAATATCAGCAAGAATTATGGGCTTCTTGTTGGACTTCATGTATGGTGGGAACCCAATGATACAAGAAGACAATGTGGAAGACCTTTTGCAGGCCTCAGATCTCCTCCACATCTCAAATTTAAAAGATGAGTGTGTCAAATTTTTGGACAGCCAACTGGACCCTTCTAACTGTGTTGGCATAATGAAGTTTGCTGACTTGTTCTCAATCACTTCTCTCTCTGAGAAAAGCAAAAAACTGGTGCTGGAAGGTTTCGAGGAGGTCTCCTGTCACGAGGAGTTCTTGCAGCTGACCAAAGAGGAATTGATTGAGTACTTGTCCAACGAGGACCTGGTGGTGAGCAAAGAGGAAATTGTCTTCGAAGCTGTCATGAGGTGGGTCAAAGAAAATAAAACCATCGGAACTAAAGCTTTGAAGGATCTTCTGGAACATGTGAGACTGCCATTGCTGGATCCTGCTTATTTCATGGAGAAGGTGGAAAGAGATAAGACCATCCAGGGCTGTCCAGAATGCTTTTCTTTGTTGCACGAGGCTCGGATGTTTCATATCCTTGGGAATCCAGTCAACTCATTCAGAGCAAGGCCAAGAAGGTACAGAAATATAGAACTTTGCTTTTTGCCATTTTTTTCAACCTGTCTTCAGGTTACCTTAACCCAAACGAGGCTCTGTTGATCAAACAAGCAGGACAAAACTCTGGATAGCCGCACACTGAAAAAAGACTTGAAATCCCATCTTTAATTGAAACAACGTGGTTCAAATCAAAACAAAATCAAAAGATCCACAGCATAAGGAATAACAGGGTTCCTGAAAACGGACGCGTTTCGCAACGCTTACTCATAGCTATGAGTAAGCACTGATTTTGGTGCAAAACGCGTCAGTTTTCCTGCACCCTGTTATTCCTTTTGCTGTGGATCTTTTGATTTTGTTTTGATGTGACCCACGTTGTTTCAATTAAAGATGGGATTTCAAGTCTTTTTCCAGTGTGCGGCTATCCAGAGTTTTGTCCTGCTTGTTTTCTCAGTGTGTGTGTAATGATCAGCACCTGGGGCTCATCAATAGGAGACAGAGCTTTAATCCTCGAGGATTACTTTGGAGCGGTGGTTCATGCTTTGTATCGAGGCTCTGTTTATGTAAATGTTTTTGAGGCTCCCTCAACATTATTGTCACTTCCACTTACAGGGAGCCCTAAAATGCTCTAAGGTAACTGGACTTTCACCACCAGCTCTGTATTATGAAGGTGATAGCTGGCACTAACTTTACCTAAAAGCACTGCTGGTTACAAGGATATACATACATACCACTGCATGTGCTGCAGAGGAGCGCTGTGCTTCGGAATCAGAGCTCCTGTGGTTTTAGTAGCTTGTGCTTAGTCTAATGGTATTGCTGAACAGATTGCACAAAACTACAATTATCCTTTGGTAACTCTGACCATTGCTGGCCAGTATGGATGAGTGATTTCACTGTGAAATCACCAAGAATAAACTTTCAATTGTTCAGATTGCAAAATTTGCACCAAAAAAAAAAAAACTATATATTTTAATTTTATTTAGAAGATGTTTTTCTTGGGAAGGTAGTGGTGGAAGTTGTATTTTCATTTCCTTTTTTGTGCATTCGCTTGTTACTTTTTTTTGCAATAAAAAACAAAGACTATTGAGGCTAATAAGGAACACAAACATATATACGTAGCTAAGAGAAGCTTATGTAAACCCCAGAAGCCACTGAAGCCCATTTTACACCTAAAACTCACCAAAAACCATATTCATTTCTCATTCCCCATTGACTTCAGTGCATTTCAGCAAATGATAAAATGTTGCTGAAATGTATTAATTTTCACCAAAATCATAGGGGAAATGAAAAAGCTCAATTTTGCTCATCCCTAGTGTTTAGTCAATGAACAATGTGCAAATAATAAAGGAGCAATATAAGTTTACTGTTTCTTTCTTGCAGATTTGCAGACTTGTCGGAAGCCATCGTCATTATTGGCGGTTGTGATAAAAAGGGACTTTTAAAATTACCTTTTACTGAATGTTACTATCCAAGGAGCGGGCAGTGGAAACTTCTTGCCAGCATGCCAGGATATACCAAGTCTGAATTTGCTGCCTGTACATTAAAGAATAATATATACATCTCAGGTAAGTGCTTGTTCTCATTTTTCATATGCAAAATTTTGAATTTCCCATCATATAGGTCACTAATCTCAGCAGGGACACAGACAGCAATAATACGCTATCAGGGGCCGTAACCCTTCTTCATCATAGGTGTAGAATAAGAAAAAAAATGTTGTTCCAAATCATGTGATCTCCATCATTGTCCTTCTTCAGGTGGACATATTAACAGCAGTGATGTTTGGATGTTTAACACTCAGCTCAATGCATGGATCAGAATTGCCTCGTTAGCAAAGGGACGATGGAGGCACAAAATGGCCATTCTGAATGGAGAGGTAGGTCATTTTTTAATTTTTTTTTTTTTTAGAAAATAAGATCTCCACCATGCAGGGAGGAAGCATAAGTCATTGACTATGATAACCTTACCTCCCCCATTCACCAGAGACATGGACTACTAACAATTAGCAAATATAGCATTGCTATTTCCTTGAAATCTCTGCGAGGGCCTATTCATACTTAAAGTGTTACTAAACCCAGGACCCTGCATTCACTATATCTGGTCTCCCACAGTACACAGAACATGGAAATGCAAAAAAGTATTCATACCCCTTGAAATTTTCCACATTGTTATGTTACAACCAAAAACTTACATTTATTTTATTGGGATTTTATGTGATAGACTAACACAAAGTACACATAATTATGAAGTGGAAGGAAAATTCTATTTTTCACAAATAAATATGTGAAAATTTAGGGGTACATTTGTATTCAGCCCCCCGGAGAACCACCTTTTTCTTCAATTACAGCTGCAAGTCTTTTTGAGGATGTCTCCACCAGCTTTGCACATCTAGATGGTGACATTTTTGCCCATTCTTCTTTGCAAAATAGCTCAAGTTCTGTCAGATTGGATGGAGAGTGTCTGTGAACAGCAATTTTCATGTATTGCCACAGTTTCTCAATTGGATTTAGGTCTAGACTTTGAATGGGGCATTCTAACACAGGAATATTCTTTGATCTAAACCATTCCATTGTAGCTCCGGATGTATGTTTAGGGTCGTTGTCCTGCTGGAAAGTGATTGAACCTTCGACCCGGTCTCAAGCCTTTTGCAGACTCAAACAGGTTTTCTTTTAAGATTTCCCTGTATTTGGCTCCATCCATCTTCCCATCAACTCTGACCAGCTTCCCTGTCCCTGCTGAAGAAAAGCACCCCAACAACATGATGCTGTTACCACCATGTCTCACGGTGGGGATGGTGTGTTCAGTGTGATGTGCAGTGATAGTTTTCCACCACACATAGTGTTTTGCTTTTAGGCCAGAAAGTTAAATTTTGGTGTCATCTGACCAGAGCACCTTCTTCCACATGTTTGCTGTGTCCCCCACATGACTTCTCACAAACTACAAATGAGACTTTTTATGGCTTTCTTTCAACAATGGCTTTCTTCTTGCCACTCTTCCATAAAGGGCAGATTTGTGGAGAGCACAACTAATAGTTGTCCTGTGGACAGATTCTCCCACCTGAGCTGTGGATCTCTGCAGCTCCTCCAGAGTTACCATGGGCCTCTTGGCAGCTTCTCTGATGAATGCTCTCCTTGCCCGGCCTGTCGGTTTCGGTGGACGGCCATGTCTTGGTAGGTCTGCAGTAGTACCATACTCTTTCTATGGTCTGAACAGTGCTTCGTGAGATGTTCAAAGCTTGAGATATTTTTAATAACTTAACCACTTCTGCCCCCAGAAGGATTTACCCCCTTCCTGACCAAGCCCTTTTTTCCGATACGGCACTGCGTCGTTTTAACTGACAATTGCGCAGTTGTTGTACCCAAACAAAATTGACGTAATTTTTTCCCCACAAATAGAGCTTTCTTTTGGTGGTATTTGATCACCTCTGCGTTTTTAAGTTTTTGTGCTATAAACAAAAAAAAGCGTAAATTTTGAAAAAAAAGGCAATATTTTTAACTTTTTGCTATAATAAATATCCCAAAAAAATATAAAAACAACAAATGTATTCCTCAATATGTATTCTTCTACATATTTTTGGTAAAAAACAAAAACACAATAAGCGTATATTGATTGTTTTGCGCAAAAGTTATTGCGTTTACAAAATAGGGGATAGATTTATGGCATTTTTATTATAATTTTTTTTATTAGTAATGGCAGCGATCTGCTTTTTTTTAATTATGACTGCGACATTGCGGTGGGCAGATCGGACATGTTTGACACTATTTTGGGGACCAATGACATTTATACAGCGATCAGTGCTTTAAAAATGCCCTGATTACTGTGTAAATTACACGCAGGTGGACGCTATTTACTTATTAGGTGACTTCTGAAGGCAATTGGTTCCACTAGATTTTAGTTAGTTCAGAGTAAAGGGGGCTGAATACAAACGCATGCCACACTTTTCAGCTATTTATTTGTAAAAAAAAAATTGAAAACCATTTACCCTTTTTCCTTCCACTTCACAATTATGTGCAACTTTGTGTTGGTCTATAACATAAAATCCCTATAAAATACATTTACAATTTTATTTGTAACATGACAAAATGTGGAAAATTTCAAGGGGTAGGAATGCTTTTTCAAGGCACTGTATAAACAGATTTTACTGTTGTGGGTTTAGTAACACTTTAAGCGTTCTTTTGCAATGTGTTTACGCACATCATGGCACATGGTTAACGTGCCATAGCAGATAAAAAAATGTACTTAACCTCTTGCCGCCCACGTAATGTGTATGTGCGGCACAAAAGATTGTGGGCTTGCAGTTGCAGTGCACCCCTATTGATCTCAATGGAGGCATTTGACAGGATGTGCTATCTGTCAAACTCTGCACCCCAAGTTGTTGCAATTTGGGTGCAGAGTTTCGATGCCAGGGCAAGCAGGAAGGAGTTAAAAACTCAGTGTACCACAAGGCATGGTATATGGAAGTATTTGGCTTGCAGTTGCAGGGCACCCCTATTGAACTCAATGGAAACATTTGACAGGATGTGCTATCTGTCAAACTCTGCACCCTAAGTTGTTGCAATTTGGGTGGGCGGCCAGGGGTTTAGATGCCAGTTTTTACTGCCCGCTCATCTCTGAAAGTGCCCTTACAGAAAACACGGGGAAAATGTATGCAGCCTAGACCAGTGTTTCTCAACTCCAGTCCTCAAGGCGCCCCAACAGGTCATGTTTTCAGGATTTCCCTCAGATGAAACAGCTGTGGTAATTGCGGAGGCAGTGAAACTGATCAAATCATCTGTGCAAAATAATGGAAAACCTGAAAACATGACCTGTTGGGATGCCTTGAGGACTAGAGTTGAGAAACACTGGCCTAGATGAATGCTTGTGACATTCGTTGAACATATGTTTTAGAAATGGACCCACTGGTGTCCTCATATTGATGTAGATCACCCAAGACAGACATGGTAAGAAAAAAACAATGAGAAGGAGATAAAATAAAAAAACGTAGATAAAGTTAGTCTATAAAAGAAAAGAAAATCTCTACAGCAAATAGCAAATATCCACTTTTATGTCCCTTTCCCTCTCCAATTATCATCTTTCTTGCACAGACAGAGGTGGAGGACATCTCTCGAGATTAAAATGCAGATATAGCATTCAGTGTGTAGAAATAGGCACTTTTTAAAGCTGTCATTTAGATAACAGGAAACTTGACACAGAGCAGCACAGAAACACTTCTAGATAGATAAAAATGTATATTTAGCAATTGCTTTTATATCCTGGTTATCTTTCTTGTCTAAAAGGACAAATATATTTTCTATGTGTAATAAAAAGCAAACAATGTATGTATCCCATTTTGATTTCCTAGATCTACGCTGCTGGTGGCTTTGATGGAACAAAAAGGTTGTCTACGGTTGAACGCTACAACATGTTCACTAACAACTGGATCCCAGGAACTCCAATGTTGGAAGCTGTGAGCTCCGCGGCGGCGGTGACCTGCATGAACAAGCTCTATATCATTGGAGGAGCAGTAGAGGATTATGGGAACACAAACAAGGTACGGATATTAGTACAAAGACCACCAGGTTCACCCCTCCATGCGTGAGCAAATTGGTTGACAATGTCCAAGTAAAACCATTTTTTTATATGGACTTGGATAGTAAGCTCACATGCATCAATAAGTTCGATCCTCTCCAACATGACAGGTATTCCCATTGGAAGAAATTCCCTCAGCTCTTCTTCTGAGGACAGTTGTAAAATGTTAGATTTCATGTCACTTTTGGTCCAAGACATTGGTCACCAGGACAAACCTTCGTTCATGGCACATGTTTTCCAAGCGAATGCTTTAAACATTATCTCCAGATTAACAGCATGTAGGAATTTACAAAAAATGTAGTCAGATCCTTGTAATATATACTTGAAATGTATTTTATAACCAAGTTGAACTTTTATTTCTTTCCAGGTCCAGTGCTATGATCCGGAAGAAGACAAGTGGACTTACAAGTCTTCATCGCCCTTCTCCCAGAGGTGTATCAGTGCAGTTGAGTTGGATGGAATGATTTACGTCGTTGGGGGTCTGTTGAGCACAATATTCAGATACAACCCAAAAACAGATGAATGGAGTGATGCCGCTTCTCTACCCGGCCCTCTGGTGAGTGTACCATCTGTCATATATTTACTAAATCATTTCAGGCATCAGTATGTTATACATACAGAATGGAAAGAGTGGGAAGGGACCGGTAAATGTGTCATTTACTTGCACCTTCATTTCTGAAGGAACACAGTGAGTGACTGTTACCAATCACTCACTGTGTAAATGTATTTACAATGCTTCAGTTTGTGATTGAACAGGAAGATGTTCAGCACAGAGCACTTTCCATTCATTCACTTTCCAGTGCAGCTGTCCTCAATCCCTTTTTCTGTCTCAAAAGTGAGACATCGGGGATCGGTTTGGACCCCTGATATTTCACCAAAGACCCCTAACAGGACTCCTAAAAAATAAATAAATAAATAATTTTAAAAAATGATTAAAAAATAAGTAAAATTTTAAAAGAGTAATAAAAAATAAAAAAGAATAATTTGAATCTTAACATTTTGGGGGATTTCCCTTTACTACCTGTCCCTAAAACAGTAATCACTGAAACAGGAACTGAATATAAATCTCTGTGATTTAGAGACACAAAGCAATAAAAACACTAATTTTAATAGAGGGTGGAAAGATTAGAGCCCCTATCAGATTTTCATTGTCCCCTTTAGGGAGATTTCTCCTCGCTTCCCAACTAGTAACGGTGGTCACTGGGACAGGAAGTGAAGGGTCCCTAAACTAAGGAAGGGCCAAGGAAATTCAGTCAAGTAGACATTGTACTAGCAGATGCCATATTTTTAGTCTTACCCCGGCTTTCCTGTTACAGTAGTTGTGCAGGTTTTTCAATTTTATTTATTTTTTCATTATATTTTTTATATTTGATATATTTAATATGAAAGCACAGTTCATTATGTACCAGAGGCAGACCAGGTGTACTTAGTAAAGTCCCATACACACAGGCTGATTATCTACCTGAATTAGCCATTACAGTAGAAAACTGTCGACTTTTGTCCTGTGTGTACAGCTGTATCACGACCATCTTCTGTTGAAGGACCATGCTTGAAAGCCAGCAGCTGATCAGTGCTTGCAGCCAATGGCGGCCACCAGGGGCGTTGCAAGGTCTACAAAAGATCTGGGGCTAGAGCCCATAGCAGCGTAGTAAAGAAAGTCATATGCTTGGGCGGGCATACACATGTATATAAAGTAATATACGTGTGTGTGTGTGTGTATATATATCCCCAGAGAACCCCCCACTTACATCAGGGTCCCCAGAACACCCCCCTTACATCAGGGTCCCCAGAGAGCCCCCCTTACATCAGGGTCCCCAGAGAGCCCCCCTTACATCAGGGTCCCCAGAGAGCCCCCCTTACATCAGGGTCCCCAGAGAGCCCCCCTTACATCAGGGTCTCCAGAGAGCCTCCTCCTTACATCAGAGTCCCCAGAGAGCCTCCCCCTTGCACCAGGGTCCCCAGAGAGCCCCCCCCCACTTACATCAGGGTTCCCAGAGAGCCCCCTTTACATTAGTGACGCCAGAGAGCCCCCCACTTACATCAGGGTCCCCAGAGAGCCTCCCCTTCCCTTGGGAACCCCTGCAGAGACACGGGGCTATGGGTCCCAGATTTGGGGCTACAGCCCCAAAAGCCACCCTCCTAGTGAAACCACTGGCAACCCCCACAGTGGGGAAGATCATTCATCTAATATCTTTTGTGTTAGTACAGCAATCTGTCAGTTGTTTTTTTCAGTTCATCCTGCTAGGTTGAACTAAAAAAACATATAGTGTGTACCAGGCTTAACAGACCTGGTCAGACTCGCCTTCTTATCTTCCTCTGCAATAGGATACTTTTAATGAGGGGTGTGGCTGTTACTCAGCTCTGCAAACACAGAGCACTGCAGTAGGAGGGCAGGAGGCAGCATTTTCCCTTAGTCAAAAAGGTATTTGACAGCATTTGTGAGCAAAAAATCAAATGTGTTATCAAATATTAATTTCTGTAATTAAAATACAAATCCTGATTTGTAGGAGAGTTGTGGAGTGACCGTTTGCGGTGGAAACATTTACATCCTGGGTGGACGGGATGAAAATGGAGAAGGAACTGAAAAAGCGTTTGTGTATGACCCGAAATCGGGACAAGTTAACGTGGAACCCCCTCTACAACGCTGTACCAGCTATCATGGCTGTGTTACCATCTTACACAGGCCAGAAGCATAACGTGTTCTCTAAGAGCCTCCAACCCGTGCCAAAAACTCAGTGACCTCTGGTTTACGGACTTACTAAAACTGTAAATTTTATTTTCATTGATAGTCAATGTTTCATAAGCCGATAGGTGCATCTATTTTGGTATGTACTCATGTGCAGATTATAGACAGGTGTTTCATGTACACCTTTTTGTCGTACTATTATTTTATATAGAAATTTTTTGTGATGTGGGGTATTGTCTATTGCATGGTAAGGTTGGGCATTTATTAAAACCAGAAGATTGTGCAGTCCAGTGGCAAAAAATTGGAGCGAGTAACTGTACTATGACAATGAAGAGGCTGCAACAGGCTGAATCCAATATTTTATATTTCAATCATTTTTATTTGAAAAAAAAAACAAAAAACACATATGAATACAGAAAAGGACATTTCATCAAAATATAGGACATTGAAACATGAGCATAATAAACCAACCTAGAGATTGACATGTGTATATATCACATTATTAATAGCAAAAATAGTTATCTTGGGTACTAACTTGGATAAAACCAGGGATTTTTTTCAGCAGGAACTAGGGGGAACTCAGTTCCACCACCTCTGGCTCAGGTCTTCTGCTCCCTGCTCACCACTATCACTTAACACTTAACAAGTCCAGCTTCTGCGTTTACAAGTGATAGCTTAGCTCCCAGTAGTTCCCACAGGTCAGATCTCCTGCGCAGATCCCACTGAGTGCCGGACAGGGACAAGGGAGATACAGAACAGGTGCCCAGGGTTCAGTGCGGTCACGGGCAGGAGAGGATGCCTGGTAGGCTGCACCCTCTGTGGTCTCCATTTTTTCCCTGGTGACCAGTTGTTGATGCTCCTACTGCATAATCTCCCCTGCAAGTGACTGTAGTATAGTATAGTATGCTGGGAGGTACTACAGCCGGATAGGTGTTTCAGCTTAATATTGCAACACAGGTAAGACATGTGACAGATGGTGGAGCTTTTAAGGAGGGGGGAGAAAATGAGGGCAGTGGAGGGAGGGGGTTGTATGCAGAGGGAGGGGCTACTATTTGCCGCCATTTGGCAGGTATGTGTGTGTGGCGGACATGGTTGCGTTCCTGCACCTATTCTCTGAGAAAAAAAGCCCTGGATAAAACTATCATATATGGCTATAGTAAATGCACTGGTTCAATTATTAAAATACATAATATCTCCCCTTGTGGGAGTTATAACCAGATTCCCAGTTGGCTCCACAACTATATGAGAACCTGCCCAAGTTACCCGATTACATGTCCTAATGAATATCTCTGGAAATAAAAAAAGACAGGTATCCCAGCAATGAGGACAAGGGGAGCGAGAGAGTAGGGGGGAGAGACCGAATAGAGGAATAAAGAAAAGAAGAGAGACGTTTAGAATAGATCCAGATTAGACCTTAGGCATCAGGGTTTCTCACAGAGTAGACAATAGCATAGAGCAGTGATGGTGAACTTTAGCACCCCAGATGTTTTGGAACTACATCTCCCATGATGCTCAACTACATTGCAGAGTGCACGAGCACGAATGCTTATGACATTTGTCCAATAAATTTTTATACATAGACGCCATAAGTGGCAGTATTTTCCAAGGATACTTTTTCTCCTGATATGCAGTGGTTTTTATAAATGCCCTTCTAACATGTTCATCCTTATAGGCACTTAGAACATTACAGTCTGTAATTTAATGTTGTATTTTTATTATATTATCACTTTATAATGTGTGTTATTATTTTTTTATATATTTGTATTACACTGCTTAACTGTGTGCTTTTTGAATCGATGTGCCATATTTTCTACTTTTCAACACCATGGCTGGACTATGGAGTGTAAACCTTTTGTGTTGTCTATTTGTATGTCACATTGTTCTCTGCGCAGCCACAGAACTGTGCAGAGAACTGTGTTGTGCCAATCGTAACCTCAAAATTGGAAATAAAATATAGAAATAAGTGTTCTTTCTCATTGATTAATCCATGTAGACATGAAAATGTAAATACCAGATCTTACGTTAAAAAAGTTGCACATTTTTGGTTTGCCTAAATTTGCAGATTTGGCCAATTTATAATCTTCAAAGATATGAAACACATCCATATGCAAACCTTTCACAACTGGGGTGTCATCTGGGTTCTTTGATAGCAGAAAACAAATACTCTTGCGCACAAGTGTGTTGATCAGGGGAGCTAGAGTTCCAGATGAATAGTGACTCAGGCCTTGCTGCCCTCCAGGATAGGGGTATCCTAGCTGTCAAGAGAAGAAATAAAGAAAGGAGGGCGCACCAGCCTTGTGCATTATCCTTTGATATATTTATTAAAAGAACAGATTAAAAAGTACTCACAAGCATGTGAAAGAAAACCGCAATATAAAGGCCTTCAGGTGGCAATCGGTCTGTTTACAACAGTCTCCATATTGTAAAGGAGAAGACATGAGGACCACTGCTGCTGACCACTGCTCAAGTTGGATAGTCCCTTTCTCACAAGGCCTAGCAGCCAACAAGGTGCTTAAATCAGGAACAAGTCTCTGCCACAGACGCTGTTGTAGAACATGTAGGAAACTAGAACTTGTATAGCACTTGTGTGATACCTGGATCTTTCAGCCAGTTTGGCGATACCCACGAATAGGGATGAGCCGAACACCCCCCGGTTCGGTTCGCACCAGAACTTTCGAACGGACCCCAAATTCGTACGAACTTTAGAACCCCATTGAAGTCTATGGGACTCGAACGTTCGAAATTAAAAGTGCTAATTTTAACGGCTAATATGCAAGATACTGTCCTAAAAAGGGTTTGGGGACCTGGCTCCTGCCCCAAGGGACATGGGTCAATGCCTAAAATGTTTTTAAAAATGGCCGTTTTGGCGGGAGCACTGATTTTAATGACGATAAAGTGAAAAAAAAAAGTGAAATATTCCTTTAAATATGGTGCCTGGGGGGTGTCTGTAGTATGCCTGTGAAGTGCCACGTGTTTCCCGTGTTTAGAACAGTCCCTGCACAAAATGACATTAAACGGAAATAACACCATTTAAAACTGCTTGCGGTTTTAATGTTATATCTGGTTCTTGCAATATGGTTGAAAATCATTGAGAAAAATGGCATGGGTAGCCCTCCCTGCCTATTACCAGCCCCTTTGGGTCTTGTACGCATATTAAGGGGAACCCAGTACCCATATTAAAAAAAGGAAATGCGTGTGGCCCCCAGGCCCTATATACTCAGAACAGCAGTATACAGGCGGTGCAAACAAGACAGGGACTGTGTAGGTTTGTTGTGTTAAGTTGAATCTGTTTGTAATTTTCAACTGGTACATTTTTAAAGTGCAGTCAAGAAAACTATTTTTAAGCTTTTTGGAAAACATAGGGAAGGGTTATCACCCCTGTATAATTTGTTTTGTCGTCCATCTTTTTTCATCTCACTTGCTGTTGTCTCCTTCCGTTTGCAAGTAGGAGATGTTTGTAAGTTGGATGTTTGAAAGTAGGGGCCTGCCCTATATGCTCTGCAGAAATGGCGGAACAAGGTGTTGGTTTTGCCACAACATTGTAAGCCCTCAAAGTGACTCTTGGTGGGCGCTGGAGCGCCCTGCTGTGAACGATTATATCAAGAATTGTAATTACATGCCATTGTTGAACAGTGGTAGAAAAATTGACCTTTGGTGGTTGTGGTGCTGGTGCCACAACACTATAAGTCCTCACAGTTACTCTGGGTGGGCACAGGAACGGGCCCTCCTGTGAAATATTATATCAAGAATTGTAATTACATGTCCCTGTTAAACAGGGGCAGAAAAATTGGGCCTTAGGCACTGGTGCTGGTGCCACGACACTGCAACCTCTCCCATATACTCTTGTTTTATTGCAGGAATTAGCCCTGCTGCAAAGCATTGCATCAAAAATTGTAATTAAACGCTCCTGTTGTACAGGGGCAGAAAAATTGGGCCTTAGGCACTGGTGCCACCACACTGAAACCTCTCCCATATACTCTAGTTTTATTGCAGGAATTAGCCCTGCTGCAAAGCATTGCATCAAAAATTGTAATTAAACGCCCCTGTTAAACAGGGGCAGAAAAATTGGGCTGATAGCATCACCCAGAGCCAGAAATGTTCTTCCAACATATCAGCAGAGGAGGAAGAGGATAGACAATCAACATAACAGGACAGTCACTCAGCATCAGCATAGGCAGTCTTGAAGGGATGTGATATTTCAAAAAAAATTATTCGGTTACATCAGCTTCAGGTGCTTGGTAGCTGTGGGTGATCCAAGACTGATTCATCTTGATGAAGGTCAGTCGATCAACTGATTCGGTGGACAGGCGCACCCTGTGATTGGTAACAAAGCCACCAGCAGCACTGAAGGTGCGTTCCGAAAGAACGCTGGATGCAGGACAGGCCAGTAGCTCAATTGCATACTGTGCAAGCTCTGGCCAGTGATCCATCCTCAAGACCCAGTAAGCCAGAGGATTTTCGGTGGGAAAGGTGTCCAAGTCTGACCTTGCCCCTAGGTATTCCTGCACCATGTAAATCAGACGCTGGCGATGGTTGCTGGAACCGATCACACCTTGGGGCTGCGGACTAAAAAATTGTCTGAAAGCATCAGTCAGACGGCCACCTTCTCCACCGCTCCTTCTGACCGATGCCTCAGCAACACGTTGTCCAGGACCAGGAGTTTGTAACCTCCCAGTCTCTGGGAACGCGTTGCACAGACCTTTCTGCAAGGCCTCCCGGAGATGTCTCATCCTCTGCTCCCTCTGCGATGGCAAGATAAGGTCGGCAACCTTACCCTTATACCGTGGATCAAGGAGAGTGGCCAGCCAGTAATGGTCCCGCTCCTTGATCCGAAGAATACGAGGATCCTTCCGCAGGCTTTGCAGGATCAGGGAGGCCATGCAGCGTAGGTTAGCTGAGGCATTCGGTCCGGAGTCCTCTGGGTCACTAAGGGCAACATGATCCGCAGCTACCTCCTCCCAGCCACGTACAAGTCCACGTGTTTCTTGGGACTGTAAATCATCCCTACAAGACTGCTGCTGCTGATGCTGAGTGCCAGCCTCCACCTCCATGCTGACACAATCATCCTCCTCCTCCTCTTCCTCCTCCTCATCCTCTTCCTGTGTGATGGGTGGCACAGCAGGAACACTGTCTGGATAAAGGGGGCCTTGAGAGGCAAGGAAGTCCTCCTCTTCCTGCCTCTGTTCTGCCTCAAGTGCCCTGTCCATTATTCCACGCAGCGTATGCTCCAAGAGGTGGACAAGAGGTACAGTGTCACTGATGCATGCACTGTCACTGCTCACCATCCTTGTGGCCTCCTCAAACGGTGACAGGACAGTGCATGCATCCTTGATCATGCCCCACTGGCGTGGTGAGTATAAACCGAGCTCCCCTGACCCTGTCCTGGTGCCGTAGTCGCACAGATACTCATTGATGGCCCTCTTCTGCGTGTGCAGCCGCTGCAGCATGGCCAACGTTGAGTTCCACCTGGTGGGCATGTCACATATAAGGAGGTTCTTGGGCAGGTTCAACTCCTTTTGGAGCTCAGCCAGCCGAGCACAGGCATTAAATGATCGGCGGAAATGCACACAGACTTTCCTGGCCTGCTTCAGGACATCCTGTAAGCCGGGGTACCTGCCCAAGAACCGCTGCACCACCAGGTTAAGGACGTGAGCTACACAGGGCACATAGGTCAGTTGTCCCTGTCGGAGGGCGGAGAGGAGGTTGGTGCCATTGTCGCAAACCACCATTCCTGGCTTAAGCTGGCGTGGCGTCAACCATCTCTCGGCCTGCCCCTGCGGAGCTGACAAAACATCCGCCCCAGTGTGGCTCCTGTCCCCCAAACAAACCAGCGCAAGCACGGCATGGCATCGTTTTGCCTGCGTACTTGCGTAGCCCCTGGAACGCCTACGGAGCACCGCTGGTTCGGAGGACAGAGCACTGGAAGAGGCCATGGAGGAAGAAGAAGAGGAGGGGGTGGAGGAGAGAGGTGTGTCACAACCAATAGTAGCATTTTGGAGGCGTGGTGGCGGAACAACCTCCAACACTACTGCACCTTGTCCTGCATCCTTCCCAGCTGCCAGAAGAGTGACCCAATGGGCCGTAAAAGACAGGTAACCTCCCTTTACAAGACCCACAGTGTAGTTAATATAGAGGGGGTGGCAGCTAGATGGCAGATGAATTTTAATATTGAAAAATGCAAAGTAATGCAATTGGGTGCTAAAAATATGCATGTAAGTTACACGCTAGGGGGGAGAACATTTGGGGGAACTGAGGATGGAAAAAGATCTGGGGGTCCTAGTAGATCACAATGCCAAATGGCATGCATTAGAAAGGGTATTAACTCAAGGGATAAAACAACAATTATACCAGAAATAAAAAAGGTGTATCTCTGCGCTGTGGAAATCAACAATAAAAAAACAATATAGTGAAAAAAATATAGATTTAAATGCACAGTCTCATGATAGGATCAGCAGTATAAACTTATTGGTGAAAACAAAATAGTTCAGTGAAAAGATGTGCACAAAAAATTGGAGGTGAATTGAAAAGTGAAGAGGTGATCCAGTACAGTGCTCCAGAATCATCCACCGCACACCTGTGAAATGGATACTCACCGGAAAAGCTGGCTGGCATTACAGAAGCAAACACGCACTCAGTGTAGATCTGACATCTGTTGTGGGGAAGGCTGTTCAGCAACTCGTACCATCCAGATGTAGCTGTAGTAAATAAAGATGAACAGGAGCCAGGGTGAAGTCTACATAGTGTAGTATTTATTGCATTTGCATGTTAAAAGTCAAAATAAAATGAATCATAAAAACATAGGACAATAAGGGCCACTGCCGACCCGATATCGGACAGTGGCCTGACGTCGGGCACAGGTGTCTCTCCCCGATGTTATTTGCCCAATAAGATGTTATCAAGGGGTCCTCTAGTATCAGAACGTCAAACTAGTTTATATAGCCCCTCAAAACAACGGTGTCTCCTTGAAATTGCAAATAGGAGGTAATTCGTCTTCCATTTTGCCATAATTATACATCTTGAGTATGTTGTCCACTTTTGATCAACGGTCCTCAGGAAGAATGTCCTTGAAGTGGAGAGTCCAAAGAAGGGCAACAACTTTAATAAGAGGGCTGGAGGACCTTAGTTATGAGAAACAAATACAAACATTAAACTTATTCTCCCTGGAGCAGAGGCACGTAGGCAGGTGCAGTTTACTTTCCCCTCTGTAGATCTTAAAAAATAGTAATAGTAAAAAGGTAAGGTCAGAACGTATTGACCCCCTAAAAGATGATCATGGGAAGTTGGTCACAAGTGACAGGGAGAAGGCAACTATATTAAATATATTCTTCTCCACAGTTTTTGCTATGGGAAAGGAGGGGTATGATAGACAAAAAAAAGTTAATAACATTATATTGAATGTACCCTCGTGCCTGACAGAGTGTCAAAAAAAAAAAAGACTAGAAAAACACAATGTGAATAAATCACCAGTGTCATATGACTTACACCTGAGAGTTCTCATAGAACTTAGCCATATTATAACCAGACCATTTTCCTCATTTTAAAGGAATGCTTTCTGACTGGAATGGTACCAGCAGATCGGTGAACTGCAAATGTGGTACCAATATTCTAAAAAGGACCAACATATATATCTGGAAACTACAGACCAGTCAGCCTAACATCTTTAGTATGTAAAATATTGGAAGGAATAATAAGGGACCACATCCAAGAATTTGCTGATGAAAATATTATCAGTAGTAGTAACCAACATGGAATTATGAAGACTCATGAAGTTCTTGCCAGACCAACCTTTAAAGATTCTATGAGGAGGTTAGCTGTAATTTGGACAGAGGAAGGCCTGTGGATATAGTGTACCTAGATTTTGCTAAGGTATTCAATACAGTACCACATAAACACTTTATTCACAAATGAAGATCTTATGGCATTGATAAGATAGTAGGTAGCTGGATAGAAAACTGGTTACTGGATCATCTCCAATAGGTGATGATTAATAGCATATTTTTGGAGTTGTGTACGAAGAGCCGAGGGCTCTGTCCTGGGACACATTCTGTTTACATAGTAGACGAGGTTGAAAAAAGACACAAGTCCAACCTATATGTGTGATTTTATGTCAATATTACATTGTATATCCCTGTATGTTGTGGTCGTTCAGGTGCTTATCTAAATGCTTTTTGAAATTATCGATGCCCCCTGCTGAAACCACCGCCCGTGGAAGGGAATTTAACATCCTTGCCGCTCTTATAGTGAAGAAAACTCTACGCAGTTTAAGGTTAAGCCCCTTTCTTCTAATTTTAGTGAAGAGTGGAGAGTTCAAAGAAGGCCAACAACGTTAATAAGAGGGCTGGAGGACCTTAGTTTTGAGAAACAAATACAAACATTAAACTCATTCTCCCTTGAGCAGAGGCATAGGCACAGTTTACCCTCCCCTCTGTAGGTGGTCACCCATTGGACACTGCAACAAAGGATGACCTCAACCCCAATATTTAGTGAGGGCAATGCTAATAAATAGCAGTACTCCGATACAGTTGCAAGGTAGTTAGAGTAGGCACAGGATCCACGCTTAGGGACAGATGCTGCTCCTGATACTGCTTCTGTCAAGTAAGCCTTCCTAAAGTACAACCTTTTAAACTCTGGAACCTTGCCGCTAACACTGCTTGCACACTTGTGTTCTTGTGTTATAGTGTCGCTGATACCACAATTCTTGGAACTGTTAAGCCACGTACTTTACCTTGCTGCTGTTACTTTACTTGTCATCTGTCTACCTACAACGCAACCAAATAATAATTGCCCATTTTTCTTTGTCTCCGTGTGCCATTTTTCCACATTAGCTACCACCCCATTGGCCCTGCCCACAGGCACTTAAGAGGGGATATGATCGCAGTATACAAATCTTTAAATCGTGACTCTAGCATTAGGAGGCAGTAATTTAACCTGAGGTCTCCTGTCCCATTTGGGAGCAGAGGAACAATGCGACCATTCACTGTGAGCTGTTACCGGCTTGTGTAAGCATCTGATCAAACTGATGCTTTGAAGGCCAGAGGAGAGAGCTGGGGTCTAAAGGACCCCACAACTCTCCATCAAGAGGACCTGTCACAGCCCATGCTATCACAAGGGATGTTGTGTAGAAATAAATAAATAAATGTAAAAAAATTACAAAGCTCCCCGCCCCCCTTGCTCCGCATAAATGCGAATGTGCACTTAGGACCCGCTTGCATATGTAAGCGGTGATCGCACCACGCATGTGAAGTATTTTTGCGAACATCAGAGTGAGAGCAATAATTCTAGTGCTAGACCTCCTGCGTAACTCTAAACTGGTTACCTGTAAAGGCTTTAAAAATATTGCGGACATTTTTAAGTACCTTAGTTTGTCACTGTTCCACAGGTGTACTCAAGCGTGATATGTTAGGTCTCTATTAACACGGCGTCATCTTTAATATTTTATGAAAAAATTGGGTATTATATTGTATTTGTGTTCACTAAAACTCTAAGCCCTTGTACACACGGTCGGAGATTCCGACGGAATGTGTCCTATTGGACCGTTTTGTCGGATAATCCGACTGTGTGTGGTATGCATCGGACTGTTTCCGTCGGAATATCCGTCGGACCCAATTTTCCAACTTGTTGGAAATATTTTCCGACAAACTGGTCCGATCGGACATACTCCGATCATGTGTAGAGAATTTTGATCGGACCAAGTACCACGCATGCTCAGATCAAATTCCTACACCAAAGCTATTGGCTACTAGCGTGAACGTAGTCCCGTCGTAACGAAATAACGTCATCACGTTCTGAACGATTGGATTTTCCGACAACTTGGTCCGACTGTGTGTATGCAACAGTTTCGGACACAATCCGTCGGACAAAATCCGTTGGACAAAATCCGATGGATTTGGTTGGCAGAATGTCTGACCGTGTGTACAGGGGTCAGTCCCCGTACACATAATTTCCGACGGATTTTGCCTGAAGCTGGTGTTGCATACACACGGTCGGACAAAGTTGATGGAAAATCCGATTGTTCAGAACGTGATGAACGGCTTTTGTTGTCGGAAAATTTGAGAACCTGCTCTCAAATTTTTTCCAACAGAATTTCCGACGGAAAAAGTCCGAAGAGCCCACACACAATCGGATTTTCCGACAATATAATTTGATCTGACCTTTTCCGTCAGAATTTACGACTGTGCATACGGGGCATAACACTAAAAAGTGTATTTTTCCCTGAAAATTTGTGCGCGATAAATCCACTGCGCAAAATATCATGTGACATAAAAAATTGCAGCAACAACAATTTTATTCTCTATTGTTTATGCTTAAAAAAATATAATGTTTGGGGGTTCTAAGTAAGTTTCCTAGCAAAAAAAAAAAAAAAGATTTTACATGTATGGGAGAAATATCAGAATTGTCTGGACTGGAAATGGTTAAATGGTTCTCTAATAGTATCTCAGCCATCAATGGCATTTTGCAGTGTGTACTAATATAGGCGCTTGTAATATAACCAGGTTCATTCAGTAAATCTGCTCTATATAGAAGCTTTGCTAACTTATCAAAACATTGTGAATAACCCTTCTATTTTATGGATATGCTATGGAATAAGACATGTAAACAAAGTGGCGGCTGGTCCATAAGGGTAGGGGCACCGCCCCCCCAAAGTTCAGCCATAACCCCCCCCCCCCCCCACCCTAAAGTTCATAGAAGGATTTATTTTGAAATAAATGATAATATGACTAACATTTTTTAAAGAATAACTAAACGTTCCTTTTTTTTCTTTAAACAAACATGTCATACCTCCTCTGTGCAGTTGGTTTTGCACAGAGTTGCCCCGATCCTCCTTTTCTGGGGTCTCTCGGTGGCAGTCCTGGCTCCTCCTCTTCTCAAGTTCCACATTGGAGAGCCGCTCTCCCTCGGGGCACTTGTGTGGGTGACCTCCCATGTCCTGCTGCTGCGTCTATTGACACAGACAGCAGGACTCGGCCCCGACCCTGGGCACCCGCGTCATTGGATCTGATTGACATGGCGGGAGCCAATGGCTGCGCTGCTATCAATCTATCTAATCAGGACCCTCCCCATGGATGGAACGATCAGGTTCAGGTAATTAAAAGGGGGGCTTCTCGGGGGGGGGGGGGAGGGGTTCTGCATGATAGGAGGTTTTTCACCTTAAGCGTTTACAACCCCTTTAACATATTAAAGTTAAAAAAATGTTAGTCATATCATAATTTATTTAAAAATAAATCTTTCCACTGTGTGGTTCGCTGGACTAATAGCTGTCTATTAGCTCCGTCCATTTGCAACAAGCACATGATTGGAACCTGAGGCTCGTTTGACGTTGTCCTCGGGGGGAACAGAGCACTGCGCCCCGAACCCTCCCACATTTGCCATTAGCGAATCAGAATTCGACATTGCGTCACTTCCGGCGAATCTGGAGGCTGAAGATTTGGAGCACAGAAGCCGCCAGGTATCAGGGGAGACGTGACAGCCCAGGCTGGAGGCTCTGTTTGCAGGTAAGGAACTGGAGGGGTTCACGCACCCCCCCCCCCAAATTCTTTTCACCAGCTGCCACTGTGTAAACACCTTCTGTTATAACAACATTTTGCAGTGTTACCTACAAAGGGTATCTAGAGCACATTTGCAGTTTTGTAAACCGGCATACCTAAAAGTAGCCACTAGATGGCGATATAAGAGCATATCTAGTACACGTCCATTAGCACAGACTTTACACATGAGGAGTGCTGGTAATCTCCAGGCCTCATTCACATCTGGATGCTATAGTTGTGATGTGTGTTTTACCATTGAATTCTGTGTAACGTGTGTAGCACTAACCCCCCGAAGGAACTGCTGGTTTTATTCGGGCTTACAGTTACCTCACCTGCTCGCCCAGGGCAGGACTTAGGGTGGTGGGGGCCCCTGGGCTTGAGTCACGTTTGGGCCCTACCTTCTATACATACTGTATTTAACGGCGTATAACACGCACCCCAAATTTAGGAGGGAATTTTAAGGAAAAAACTTACATTTAAATGCCCATCAATGCAGCCTTATCAGTGTCCATTTGCAGCCTTGTACAGTGTCATTGCAGCTTTGTCAGTGTAGCCTTGTCATTTGCAGCCTTGCCCCAGTGTCATTTGCAGCCTTGTCATTGCAGTCTTGAAGTTTAAAAATGGCATCTCGGGTCCTTTCGGCGGCTCTCGGGTCCATCTCGCAGTCCTGAGCAGAGCTGAGAGTAGCCGAGTATACTTGGCTCGGCTCACAGTCACACCCAGTCCCTCTGTTATGTCTATCATAGGGTGGGACTGGGCGTGACTGTGAGTGGAGCCGAGCCGAGTACACTTGGCTATAGGGTTGCCACCTTTTCTTCAAGCCAAACCCGAACACTTTCACGGCGTACGGCAATTTTTTTGTATTACACTCTATAGGATTGTAAAATAACTGGGACATCTTTTTGGTTACCCAAAGAGAGTAGTAATGAGCTGTTCTATGGTGAACAGTGGCTGTGGCCAAATTGCATTAACGGGGGGAGGGTGGGGGGACTTAAAGGGGCATGGTTAAACAAAAGCATTTGTGTACCCAAAAAATATGATTTGATTAATAAAAGAAATGTCAGTTAAAATATGAAACTAGCCTACCTTAAAATTGGACACTGTCAGCCAGTAGGACAGTGGATGGTATCAGTAGAGCAGAGGACGGTGTCGGTAGGGCAGTGGACGGTGTCGGTAGGGCAGTGGACGGTGTCGGTAGGGCAGTGGACGGTGTCGGTAGAGCAGAGGACGGTGTCGGTAGAGCAGAGGACGGTGTCAGTAGAGCAGAGGACGGTGTCAGTAGAGCAGAGGACGGTGTCAGTAGAGCAGCGGACGGTGTCAGTAGAGTAGAGGACGGTGTCAGCAGAGCAGAGGACGGTGTCAGTAGAGCAGAGGACGGTGTCAGTAGAGCAGAGGACGGTGTCAGTAGAGCAGTGGATGGTGTTAGTAGGGCAGTGGATGGTGTCAGTAGGGCAGAGAACGGTGTCAGTGGACGGTGTCAGTAGGGCAGTGGACGGTGTCAGTAGGGCAGTGGACGGTGTCAGTAGGGCCGTGGAAAGTAACAGATTATATATCAGACAGTGCCTGTGCCCCCCCAATAGAGACCTCCATTACAGCGAGACAAAAAAAAACCCTTACCTTCCAGGAGCCGCTGCAAAGATGTGTCTGTGTGTGAACCTGTTAGGGGGCGGAGTCAGTAATACCATGCTTTCTCCTGCAAAAGAGTCCCTGGTTGCTAGGACACCAGTCCAGTGGCCCTCCATTCACTGTCTCTGGCGGCATCGGTGCTGGCAGCTGGGTGGGAGAAAGAGAATGCACGGACAGTGCAGTGTGACCCGGCTGTAGGACATTAGCCCCACTGGAGCAGGGGAAGAAGGGAGGAGGTGCGTGCTGTTTGGGGGTAGCTGACAGAGGAGCAGGAGGGTCGACAGAGAGAAGGGGGGCTGAAAGAGAGGAGGGGGGCCGACAGAGAGAAGGGGGGCCGACAGAGGAGGGGGGCCGACAGAGAGGAAGGGGGCTGAGAGGAAGGGGGCTGACAGAGAGGAAGGGGGCCGACAGAGAGGAAGGGGGCCGACAGAGGAGGGGAGCTGACAGAGAGGAGGGGGACTGACAGAGAGGAGGGGGCTGACAGAGAGGATGGGGGGCTGACAGAAAGGATGGGGGGCTGACAGAGGAGGAGGGGAGCTGACAGAGGAGGAGGGGGCTGCCAGAGAGGAGGGGAGCTGACAGAGAGGAGGGAAGCTGACAGAGAGGAGGGGAGCTGACAGAGAGGAGGGGGGCTGACAGAGAGGAAGGGGACTGACAGAGAGGAAGGGGACTGACAGAGAGGAAGGGGTGCTGACAGAAAGGATGGGGGGCTGACAGAAAGGATGGGGGGCTGACAGAGGAGGAGGGGAGCTGACAGAGGAGGAGGGGGCTGCCAGAGAGGAGGGGAGCTGACAGAGAGGAGGGAAGCTGACAGAGAGGAGGGAGGCTGAGAGAGGAGGGAGGCTGAGAGAGGAGGGGAGCTGACAGAGGAGAGGGGGCTGACAGAGGAGAGGGGGCTGACAGAGGAGAGGGGGCTGACAGAGAGGAAGGGGGCTGACAGAGAAGGGCTGACAGAGGAGGGGAGCTCACAGACAAGGGGGGCTGACAGAGACGAGGAGGGGAGCTGACAGAGAGTAGGGGGGCTGACAGAGAAGGGGAGCTGACAGAGAGGAGGGGGGCTGACAGAGAGGAGGGAGGGCTGACAGAGGGGGCTGACAGAGGAGAGGGGGCTGACAGAGGAGACGGGACTGACAGAGGGGGGCTGACAGAGGAAAGGGGACTGACAGAGGGGGGGCTGACAGAGGAGAGGGGACTGACAGAGGAGGGGGGCTGACAGAGGAGGGGGCTGACAGAGAAGAGGGGACCGACAGAAGAGGGGGACTGACAGAGGAGAGGGGACTGACAGAAGAGGGGGGTTGACAGAGGAGAGGGGGACTGACAGAGGAGAGGGGGGCTGACAGAGGAGAGGGGGGCTGACAGAGGAGAGGGGTCTGACAGAGGAGAGGGGACTGACAGAGGAGAGGGGACTGACAGAGGGGGGGGCTGACAGAGGAGGGGGGCTGACAGAGAAGAGGGGACTGACAGAAGAGGGGGACTGACAGGGGGGAGGGGACTGACAGAAGAGGGGGGTTGACAGAGGAGAGGGGGGCTGACAGAGGAGGGGGGGCTGACAGAGGAGACGGGACTGACAGAGGAAAGGGGACTGACAGAGGGGGGGCTGACAGAGGAGAGGGGACTGACAGAGGAGGGGGGCTGACAGAGGAGGGGGCTGACAGAGAAGAGGGGACCGACAGAAGAGGGGGACTGACAGAGGAGAGGGGACTGACAGAAGAGGGGGGTTGACAGAGGAGAGGGGGACTGACAGAGGAGAGGGGGGCTGACAGAGGAGAGGGGACTGACAGAGGAGAGGGGACTGACAGAGGGGGGGCTGACAGAGGAGGGGGGCTGACAGAGAAGAGGGGACTGACAGAAGAGGGGGACTGACAGGGGGGAGGGGACTGACAGAAGAGGGGGGTTGACAGAGGAGAGGGGGGCTGACAGAGTAGGGGGGTTGACAGAGGAGACGGGACTGACAGAGGAGAGGGGACTGACAGAGGAGAGGGGACTGACAGAGGGGGGGGCTGACAGAGGAGGGGGGCTGACAGAGAAAAGGGGACTGACAGAAGAGGGGGGTTGACAGAGGAGAGGGGGGCTGACAGAGGAGGGGGCTGACGGGGGGGCACTGACAAAGGGGGGGCTGACAGAGGAGAGGGGACTGATAAAGGGTCGGACTGACAGAGGAGGGGGGCTCACAGAGGAGGGGGGCTGACAGAGGAGGGGGGCTGACAGAGGCGAGAGGACTGACAGAGGGGGGTTATAGAGGAGAGGGGACTGACAGAGGGGGGCTGACAGAGGGGGGGCTGACAGAGGAGAGGGCTGACAGAGGAGAGGGCTGACAGAGGAGAGGGGACTGATAGAGGGGGGGCTGACAGAGGAGGGGACTGACAGAGGAGGGGACCTTACAGGGGGGCTTAAAGGGGAGAGGGGACTGACAGAGGGGGGCTGACAGAGGAGGGGCCGACAGAGAGGAGGGGGGCCGACAGAGAGGAGGGGCGCCGACAGAGAGGAAGGGGGCCGACAGAGAGGAAGGGTGCCGACAGAGAGGAAGGGGGCCGACAGAGAGGAAGGGGACCGAAAGTGGAGGGGGGCTGACAGAGAGGAGGGGGGCTGACAGAGAGGAAGGGGACTGACAGAGAGGAAGGGGGCTGACAGAGGAGGAGAGCTGACAGAGGAGGGGAGCTGACAGGGAGGAGGGGAGCTGACAGGGAGGAGGGGAGCTGACACGGAGGAGGGAGGCTGAGAGAGGAGGGGAGCTGACAGAGGAGAGGGAGCTGACAGAGGAGAGGGTGCTGACAGAGAGGAAGGGGGCTGACAGAGATGAAGGGGGCTGACAGAGAGGAAGGGGGCTGACAGAGAGGAAGGGGGCTGACAGAGAGGAGGGGGCTGACAGAGATGAGGGGGGCTGACAGAGATGAGGGGGGCTGACAGAGGAGGGGAACTGACAGAGAGGAGGGGGGCTGACAGAGGAGGGGGGCTGACAGAGGAGGGGGGCTGACAGAGGAGAGGGGAATGACAGAGGGGGGCTGACAGAGGAGAGGGGACTGACAGAGGAGAGGGGACTGACAGAGGAGAGGGGACTGACAGAGAAGGGGGGCTGACAGAGGGTGGGGGCTGACAGAGGGTGGGGGCTGACAGAGGGTGGGGGCTGACAGAGGGGGGGGGGTGACTGACAGAGGGGGGGTGACTGACAGGAGAGGGGACTGACAGAGGAGGGGGGGCTGACAGAGGAGGGGGGCTGACAGAGGAGAGGGGACTGACAGAAGAGAGGGGACTGACAGAGGAGAGGGGACTGACAGAGGGGGGCTGACAGAGGAGGGGGCTGACAGGGGGGCGCTGACAAAGGGGGGGGGCTGACAGAGGAGAGGGGACTGATAAAGGGGGGACTGACAGAGGAGGGGGCTGACAGAGGAGAGGGGACTGATAGAGGGGGGGTTACAGAGGAGAGGGGGGCTGACAGAGGAGGGGGCTGACAGAGGAGGGGGCTGACAGAGGAGAGGGGACTGATGGGGGGGTTTACAGAGGAAAGGGGGCTGACAGAGGAGGGGGCTGACAGAGGAGAGGGCTGACAAAGGAGAGGGGACTGATGGGGGGATTTACAGAGGAAAGGGGGCTGACAGAGGAGGGGGCTGACAGAGGGGGGGCTGACAGAGGAGAGGGGACTGATGGGGGGGCTTACAGAGGGGAGGGGACTGACAGAGGGGGGGCTGACAGAGGAGAGGGGACTGACGGGGGCTTACAGAGGAGAGGGGACTGACAGAGGGGGGCTGACAGAGGAGAGGGGACTGACAGAGGAGAGGGGACTGACAGGGGGGGGTTGACAGAGGAGGGGGGCTGACAGAGGAGAGGGGACTGACAGAGGAGAGGGGACTGACAGAAGAGGGGGATTGACAGAGGAGAGGGGACTGACAGAAGAGGGGGGTTGACAGAGGAGAGGGGACTGACAGAAGAGGGGGGTTGACAGAGGAGAGGGGGGCTGACAGAGGAGGGGGCTGACAGAGGAGGGGGCTGACAGGGGGGCACTGACAAATGGGGGGCTGACAGAGGAGAGGGGACTGATAAAGGGGGGACTGACAGAGGAGGGGGCTGACAGGGGGGGCTGACAGAGGAGGGGGGCTGACAGAGGAGAGAGGACTGACAGAGGGGGGTTATAGAGGAGAGGGGACTGACAGAGGGGGGCTGACAGAGGAGGGGGCTGACAGAGGAGGGGGCTGACAGAGGGGGGCTGACAGAGGGGGGGCTGACAGAGGGGGGGCTGACAGAGGAGAGGGCTGACAGAGGAGAGGGCTTACAGAGGAGAGAGGACTGACAGAGGGGGGCTGACAGAGAAGGGGCCGACACAGAGGAGGGGGGCCGACAGAGAGGAAGGGAGCTGACAGAGAGGAAGGGGGCTGACAGAGAGGAAGGGGGCCGACAGAGGAGGAAGGGGGCCGACAGAGGAGGAAGGGGGCCGACAGAGGAGGAGGGGGGCTGACAGAGAGGAGGGGGGCTGACAGAGAGGAAGGGGGCTGACAGGGAGGAGGGGGGCTGACAGAGGAGGGGGCTGACAGAGGAGGGGGCTGACAGAGGGGGGCTGACAGAGGGGGGGCTGACAGAGGGGGGGGCTGACAGAGGAGAGGGCTGACAGAGGAGAGGGCTTACAGAGGAGAGGGGACTGACAGAGGGGGGCTGACAGAGAAGGGGCCGACACAGAGGAGGGGGGCCGACAGAGAGGAAGGGGGCTGACAGAGAGGAAGGGGGCTGACAGAGAGGAAGGGGGCCGACAGAGGAGGAAGGGGGCCGACAGAGGAGGAAGGGGGCCGACAGAGGAGGAGGGGGGCTGACAGAGAGGAGGGGGGCTGACAGAGAGGAGGGGGGCTGACAGAGAGGAGGGGGGCTGACAGGGAGGAGGGGAGCTGACAGGGAGGAGGGGAGCTGACGAGAGGAGGGGAGCTGACAGAGGAGGGGAGGCTGAGAGAGGAGGGGAGGCTGAGAGAGGAGGGGAGCTGACAGAGGAGAGGGTGCTGACAGAGAGGAAGGGGGCTAACAGAGAGGAAGGGGGCTGACAGAGGAGGGGGCTGACAGAGACGAGGGGGGCTGACAGAGGAGGGGAACTGACAGAGAGGAGGGGGGCTGACAGAGGAGGGGAGCTGTCAGAGAGGAGGGGGGCTGACAGAGAGGAGGGCTGACAGAGGGGGCTGACAGAGGAGGGGGGCTGAGAGAGGAGAGGGGAAGACAGAGGGGGGCTGACAGAGGAGAGGGGACTGACAGAGGAGAGGGGACTGACAGAGGAGAGGGGTCTGACAGAGAAGGGGGGCTGACAGAGGGTGGGGGCTGACAGAGGAGGGGTGACTGACAGAGGGGGGGGGGTGACTGACAGAGGGGGAGGTGACTGACAGAGGGGGGGGTGACTGACAGAGGGGGGGTGACTGACAGAGGAGAGGGGACTGACAGAGGAGGGGGGGCTGACAGTCGAGGGGGGCTGAAAGAGGGGGGCTGACAGAGGAGGGGGCTGACATGGGGGCGCTGACAAAGGGGGGGCTGACAGAGGAGAGGGGACTGATAAAGGGGGGACTGACAGAGATGGGGGCTGACAGAGGAGAGGGGACTGACAGATGGGGGGTTACAGAGGAGAGGGTGGCTGACAGAGGAGGGGGCTGACAGAGGAGAGGGCTGACAGATGAGAGGGGACTGATGGGGGGGTTTACAGAGGAAAGGGGGCTGACAGAGGAGGGGGCTGACAGAGGAGAGGGGACTGATGGGGGGTTTACAGAGGAAAGGGGGCTGACAGAGGAGGGGGCTGACAGAGGGGGGGGGGGCTGACAGAAGGGGGGCTGACAGAGGGGGGGCTGACAGAGGAGAGGGGACTGATGGGGGGCTTACAGAGGAGAGGGGGCTGACAGAGGAGGGGGCTGACAGAGGGGGGGCTGACAGAGGAGAGGGGACTGACGGGGGCTTACAGAGGAGAGGGGACTGACAGAGGAGGGGCTGACAGGGGGGGCTGACAGAGGAGAGGGGACTGACAGAAGAGGGGGGTTGACAGAGGAGAGGGGGACTGACAGAGGAGAGGGGGGCTGACAGAGGAGAGGGGACTGACAGAGGAGAGGGGACTGACAGAGGAGAGGGGACTGACAGAGGAGAGGGGACTGACAGAGGGGGGGGCTGACAGAGGAGGGGGGCTGACAGAGAAGAGGGGACTGACAGAAGAGGGGGACTGACAGGGGGGAGGGGACTGACAGAAGAGGGGGGTTGACAGAGGAGAGGGGGGCTGACAGAGGAGGGGGGGCTGACAGAGGAGACGGGACTGACAGAGGAGAGGGGACTGACAGAGGAGAGGGGACTGACAGAGGGGGGGGGGGCTGACAGAGGAGGGGGGCTGACAGAGAAAAGGGGACTGACAGAAGAGGGGGGTTGACAGAGGAGAGGGGGGCTGACAGAGGAGGGGGCTGACGGGGGGGCACTGACAAAGGGGGGGCTGACAGAGGAGAGCGGACTGATAAAGGGTCGGACTGACAGAGGAGGGGGCTGACAGAGGAGGGGGGCTGACAGAGGAGGGGGGCTGACAGAGGAGGGGGGCTGACAGAGGCGAGAGGACTGACAGAGGGGGGTTATAGAGGAGAGGTGACTGACAGAGGGGGGCTGACAGAGGGGGGGGGCTGACAGAGGGGGGGCTGACAGAGGAGAGGGCTGACAGAGGAGAGGGGACTGATAGAGGGGGGGCTGACAGAGGAGGGGACTGACAGAGGAGGGGACCTTACAGGGGGGCTTAAAGGGGAGAGGGGACTGACAGAGGGGGGCTGACAGAGGAGGGGCCGACAGAGAGGAGGGGGGCCGACAGAGAGGAGGGGCGCCGACAGAGAGGAAGGGGGCCGACAGAGAGGAAGGGTGCCGACAGAGAGGAAGGGGGCCGACAGAGAGGAAGGGGGCCGAAAGTGGAGGGGGGCTGACAGAGAGGAGGGGGGGCTGACAGAGAGGAAGGGGACTGACAGAGAGGAAGGGGGCTGACAGAGGAGGAGAGCTGACAGAGGAGGGGAGCTGACAGGGAGGAGGGGAGCTGACAGGGAGGAGGGGAGCTGACACGGAGGAGGGAGGCTGAGAGAGGAGGGGAGCTGACAGAGGAGAGGGAGCTGACAAAGGAGAGGGTGCTGACAGAGAGGAAGGGGGCTGACAGAGATGAAGGGGGCTGACAGAGAGGAAGGGGGCTGACAGAGAGGAAGGGGGCTGACAGAGAGGAGGGGGCTGACAGAGATGAGGGGGGCTGACAGAGATGAGGGGGGCTGACAGAGGAGGGGAACTGACAGAGAGGAGGGGGGCTGACAGAGGAGGGGGGCTGACAGAGGAGGGGGGCTGACAGAGGAGAGGGGAATGACAGAGGGGGGCTGACAGAGGAGAGGGGACTGACAGAGGAGAGGGGACTGACAGAGGAGAGGGGACTGACAGAGAAGGGGGGCTGACAGAGGGTGGGGGCTGACAGAGGGTGGGGGCTGACAGAGGGGGGGGGACTGACAGAGGGGGGGTGACTGACAGAGGGGGGTGACTGACAGGAGAGGGGACTGACAGAGGAGGGGGGCTGACAGAGGAGGGGGGCTGACAGAGGAGAGGGGACTGACAGAAGAGAGGGGACTGACAGAGGAGAGGGGACTGACAGAGGGGTGCTGACAGAGGAGGGGGCTGACAGGGTGGCGCTGACAAAGGGGGGGGGGCTGACAGAGGAGAGGGGACTGATAAAGGGGGGACTGACAGAGGAGGGGGCTGACAGAGGAGAGGGGACTGACAGAGGGGGGGTTACAGAGGAGAGGGGGGCTGACAGAGGAGGGGGCTGACAGAGGAGGGGGCTGACAGAGGAGAGGGGACTGACAGAGGGGGGGGGGTGACTGACAGAGGGGGGAGGTGACTGACAGGGGGGGGTGACTGACAGAGGGGGGGTGACTGACAGAGGAGAGGGGACTGACAGAGGAGGGGGGGCTGACAGTCGAGGGGGGCTGAAAGAGGGGGGCTGACAGAGGAGGGGGCTGACATGGGGGCGCTGACAAAGGGGGGGCTGACAGAGGAGAGGGGACTGATAAAGGGGGGACTGACAGAGATGGGGGCTGACAGAGGAGAGGGGACTGACAGATGGGGGGTTACAGAGGAGAGGGGGGCTGACAGAGGAGGGGGCTGACAGAGGAGAGGGCTGACAGATGAGAGGGGACTGATGGGGGGGTTTACAGAGGAAAGGGGGCTGACAGAGGAGGGGGCTGACAGAGAAGAGGGGACTGATGGGGGGTTTACAGAGGAAAGGGGGCTGACAGAGGAGGGGGCTGACAGAGGGGGGGGCTGACAGAAGGGGGGGCTGACAGAGGGGGGGCTGACAGAGGAGAGGGGACTGATGGGGGGCTTACAGAGGAGAGGGGGCTGACAGAGGAGGGGGCTGACAGAGGGGGGGCTGACAGAGGAGAGGGGACTGACGGGGGCTTACAGAGGAGAGGGGACTGACAGAGGAGGGGCTGACAGGGGGGGCTGACAGAGGAGAGGGGACTGACAGAGGAGGGGGGCTGGCATGGTGCTGGGAGAAGAGAGCCACTGTGAGCTGCAGCATATAGGATTCATTAGCCTAGCGATGCATTGACAGGAGCGAGTGGACCGGACCGGGACTGACTCACCACTGTCGCCATTCACCATTGGCAGTGAGACTGCCAAAAATCATTAGCCTTGCTGGAGCAGGGGAAGGAGGGGGGCCCGGGGGAGCGCGCTGCTTGCAGGAGAGAGAGTGCATTCAGAGCAGGCTGCATTTGCCGATCGGCACAGCCACACTTTTTTTACGGGGGAAAGGTGCCTGAGGTGGGCGGAGGAGAACACTCACCAGTCACCACTGAAGCCCCACAGGACAGGAGCCGTCAGGGGGGCAGGTGCTATCATAGAGTGTACATCCAGTGACGGGGGTCGCGCTGCTGGAGGGACATGGGGTGGAGCGCAGTCTCAGCTACAGGAGGGGGGGGCTATGCTCTTGGTGGGCTGGAGGTATAATAAACCTCCCACACTGGCTGGAGCCTATGCTGCTGTGTCCGGGTTTCAAGAGGAGAGAAACCCGGGCACAGCTGTCAAAACCCGGACTGTCCGGGTCATTCCGTACAGGTGGCAACCCTACTTGGCTATGCATCTCTGCGGGGCCCCCTATTGGGCGAGGCCCATGGGCTTGAGCCCAGTCAAGCCCAATAGTAAGTCCAGCCCTGTGCTCGCCTTAGGGGTGTCCCGTTGGAAAGTAGCCCAAATGATGATAAATCCGACACTTAGTCCTTTTTGAAGATTTATTTAGGGATAACACCAAAGAAAGACAAAAGACACTTCAATAGAGGGTTAGAGGATAAGGGGAGTCCAGGCACCTGGTAACTGCAGGTTAGAGGTATTAGTCAGATCCAGAGGACAAACAGCTCCACAGACTGGATCCAGCAATCACCGGATGGGCCCCACTCACTTGACCTAGCAGCCGATGAAATGCTAAACAAACTCTCTGCCACAGACTTGTCAATTGAACATAGTGTTTTTTTTAGAATTTTAGGAAGAACTACCATACAGTACCAGATTCTTTCAGCTGACTCGGCAATACTGTAAGGATATTAATCCGGGTTGCGTCCTTCAACTGAGTTTCCAGGCTCCTCCAGAGACGCCAGCCTTGCGCTCGGTCCTCCACCTGAGAAGTCCTCCCTTGGATTCTCCAGTTCTCTTGGCTTCTCCCCGCAGGCAAGACAGCACAGGACCACCCCTGGATCAGTAGGCCCCAAGACCTTCCCGGGCCTACACTCTCAGTTGTGAGGCCTCGGGCCAGCCAGCCTCAAGGCGCAGATCCATGTGACACAGGCCCCAGGCCAGGAGGGCCATGAGGTCGGGATAGTGGACACCAAGACAGGGACCCGGGAACAGACAGACCCAGAAAAATGGTGTCGGTACCTTAAATACCCTCTCCCAGAATGCACAGCAGGGAAACCACTCCCACTGAACTATTTCCGAGTAAGAGTTGGCATTCAATGCATCCAGCCTGCTGCTGTTCCACACCCACCGATGGCGAGAGCGACACCTACGGTCAAGTGGGAATCAGTGCTACCCAACTGGACTGGTACAGAAACCAGAACTTTTAGAGAAATTAGTCTGAGCCAAACTACAGCTTCAGACAATTAAATTTGAAAAAGAACAATGGCGTCTGCCCATCAGGAGCAGGGCGCTACATGTGTGTTTGGCTGAAGTCCGTATCAAAGATGCAACAAATGGAACATTTTCTTGCACATTGCAATGCATCTAAAAATTGCAAATGTGAACAAGGTCACACTGTGAAGTCCCCCATGACCATACTGCCTTTTCTTCCAAGTCTACCCAGCTGTCCAGTGTGCTCCTCCTCCTTACTGGCAGGAGTGTGAATGACTTGCCGTCTTCTGCTGGTACTAGATTAGGTTGGGCTAAGCAGAGCCGTTTTTAAGGCAGGGCAAAAGGGGCAGCTGCCCTGGGCCCTGTCATTGTTGTGGGGCCCAAAGCAACTGCCTCATACTTGCTAACTATCTTGGTTTAAATTCCATTGTCCCTTGAGGTTTTAGTCCCTTGCTGTGTCCCAATATCTCAGTGTGAAGTGCTGCTACTAATGCTGCCCAGCTCTACCCTTTTGTTGTGTACAGAGGACTCACCTGTAGACCCTGTGTTTACATGTAAATTACCGGCATTCATATGTAAATAGCGGCGGCATTGATATGTATATCTGGCCCCCCTGAGGTCATATCCACAGTAATCTCTAGCAGCCAATCAACAAGCAGAAATCATATGCTGTAAGCTTTAGCAACTAATCAGTGAGCCGTGATGTGTGCTGTACCCTCTAGCAACCAGTCAGTGAGCGGTAATGATACACTGTAACCTCTGGCAACCAATCGCAATAGCTGCCTGATATGATTCAGTAAACTGATTTTGAGTCTAGCTTCTATTTATTGTATGTCTCAGAGCAGACGGAGAGCGAAACTGCATGGGGGGCCCCAAGAAAAGTTTTGCCCAGGGTCCAATCAATATTAAAGACAGCCCTGGGGCTAAGTACTTCTCTGCCATTCAGGAGAATTCTTGTATTTTTACCATTATATTCTTACCATTCATACCATACAAGACTTCCTCTGAATAGCCGAGGTGGAGAGGTGGGTGGATAACATCACAATTTCCACTTTGGCCAATCAGTGCAAAACTTGTATTCAGTGTCAAAAATCCAAAACTGCTCCTGAATGGTGGAAAAGCACTCAGGGTGACAAATGATAAAAGTATAACTACATAGAGAGGTCTATATAACACAGTGCTGATAAATAAAGAAACAATACTATATCATACCTCCCAACAGTCCCGCATTTTCCCGCTTTTTCCCGCTATCCCGCCATACAGGGGCTTTGTCCCGCATAATGATATTGAAAACAAGCTAAATTCTGTCTCAATAGGACCTGCAGCAGTGTGCACATCCAGCACAGCCAGGGATTGGCTAGCAAGTCAGCTGGATGTGCACTGTACAGCCCCAATGAGAGGCTTTATCTGTCAAAACGAGAGTGTGATGTCGGGTAGCAGTCCCACCCCTCTGTCAAACCAGTGCATAGCAAAAGAGGCGACATTCATACATTGCTGGCCGGGACAGAGTTGCAGAGGGTCAGGAATCAGGATCAGCTGTCTATTCCTCTCCCCCGGGGTTTTTTCAGCCTCCATTAGGCCTGCACTCACAGACAGCTCCCCACTTTTGCTTAAAGTGGTTCTGCACCTAAAAAAAAAATATTAAAAGCCAGCAGCTACTAATATTGCAGCTGCTGACTTTTAATAAAATCACACTTACCTGTCCCAGGGTCCAGCGATGTCGGCGGCAGATGACGAGCGATCGCTCGTCTCGCTGCTGCCCCCGCCGCCATCCTCTGTCAGGGAATCGGGAAGTGAAACATTGAGGCTTCACTGCCCGGTTCCCTACTGCGCATGCGCGAGTCACTATGCGTGTCTCTTCTGGTCCCCTGCTGTGTCCTGGGAACTGTGTGTTTCCCAGAACACAACGGGGGGGGGGGGGGGGGGGTGGGCGTCTGTGGGGGTCTGCGGCGGTCTGCCCGGAAGTGGGTGCAGATACCTGCATTATCCAGGTAACTGCACCCTCCCCCCTGAAAGGTGCCGATTGTGGCACCGGAGGGGGGGAGGGATCAGATTAGCGGAACTTCCCCTTTAGGGTGAGCTGCCCCCAAATCCTTATCTCCTTCTTGCTCTGGGAGTCCAGGAGCCGAAAATACCCAGTGCGCTGCAAGGAGAACGAAGCTCTGGCTGCACTGGATAGAAGACATCTACAGAAATATGCTACTTTTACAAAAGTGTGTGTATGTGTGTATGGATGTGTGTGGTGTGTGTATGTAGCATAGCGTGCCATCAGTTGCTTCCTCCCATAAGTGTCCCTCATTCTGAAGTTCAAAAGTTGGGAGGAATGCTATATAAAAATATGAATACAGTAAACACTATATATAACATAAATGTCTAAAGCATGACAACATATAAACATTATAAATAAAGTATTTGTGCTCCGTCATATTGCGCTCAGTCCTCAATGAGGTTATTAAACTAAACAACAACAGTCCATATATATGAAAATAAAGTGCTTGTGCTCCGAGACTTTCAATTAATCTTTGATGAGTGTTTAAACTAAACAGCAAAAATCCATATTAACATCAACCATGTGATAATTGTGTCTTCATGCGTTCTGCACACACAACCCCCATCAGGTGTACCCTCACCTTAGGGCAGCCTTTCTCAACCTTTTCCAAACAGAGGAACCCTTGAAATAGTTCTCTGGTCTCGGGGAACCCATGCTAAAAATTAAAAACTCATGATACATTAGTGTGATGGTCAGTGTGAAGAATGGTCCTTACACTTGTGGTGATTGGTAAGAATTACCCCCTTACAGATAGCTAAAAAGATCAATGGTGTCAGTGGGAACTTATTCGAGAGGCAGAAATGGCCCAATGCTGAAGGAACCCCTAGCATCCTCTGGAGGAACTCTAGGGTTCCATGGAACCCTGGTTGAGAATCACTGCCTTAGGGGCTTTAAAAATAAGTCTGTAATTGACAGCAATAGCCTGCAGAAATCCTCCTTTGCTTCCTTTATCCTATGCAGGTTTATGGACACGTGTAGGGAACACTCCTCAGCTGAGGAGACCTAGTAGCGGTAGTTTGCACGTCAAGGTAGGTTTTTTTCTGTGTAAGGATTTGGGATTTTATGAATAAACCTAGCAGTATTACACTATATATGTTTTTCTCTTTATTGCCTAACGTTTTAAATGGATATCCGATCACCATGAAAACTGGGAAGGTGATAATTCAAATTTGGATATAGGGGGCGTGGCTTAACCATGGAAGCGGGGCGCACCTTCAGGAGCTCTGCACGAGAATCACCCGCTGATCTGTCCAGACGAACAGCTTTCACATGCCAGGGAACCGCAAACACCCGCTGGCTACCGGGGAACAGAGGAGGCCTGAAATCACCCACTACTTTCTGGGGCAGCACTCAGTTTCCTCTCCTGCTGCCCAGACCAAGATCGAGCCTCCATGAGGCCCTCCGGCAAGCGCCGCAGGCACAAATAAGAAAAACACACAGGCGGGGGCTGCTGCTGTGGAGGGGGATTTCCCTCCTCTCATTTAAAGGCCACTCTCACCTATACAGTCCCCTGCCATCCCACACACAGACCCGCAGCTAAGCACGGAGCATGCAGGGGGGACAGGCGGCCACACAGAGGGATCCTTCAGGGACATAGTATCAGGTCTGCCCACCAAGCAGGACTTACATGCGATGGCGGCTTCAATTGTGAACGCTCTCACGTGGGAGCTGTACAATCTGCGGCAGCAAGTATACACGGTGGAGGAGAGGATGACGGTTCTAGAATCTTCCACCACTACTACTGATGCCTGCATTACCACTCTAGAGACAGAGCACTGGGTCCTCCACCACATCTTGTTGATGTTCAGCTGTGGCTTGATGACAGCGAGAACAGGAGCAGGTGGAACAATCTGCACCTCCGAGGCATCCCTGAGGCCACCCTGGGTCCAGATCTCCGCAACACTGTGGTGCCTATCCTAAACCAGGTCCTGGGTAAGCCCCTACCTCTGAGTTGGAACTGGACAAGGTTCACCGTTTACTGAGCCCTAGGGTTCCATTGTCAGCACCACGGGGCTCTGCTACCATGGATCTATGACGTGATGTCCTCTGAAGGGTGCCCTTTTTTACCATAAAGGAAAAGATCCTATGATTGGCCTGGGAAAGGGGCTAGATTTATTTTGACGGAGCCTCCATACGGATTTTCCTTAATATCTCTAGGCAAACCTGAGTTATGCGAGGTCTTCTGCAACCTCTCCTTGAGGTGATGCGGGAAACTGAAGCTACTTACTGCTGGGGCCATCCCTTCCACCCAATCGTGAGAAAGCAGGGATCAGCGTTCCATCTCCGCTCACCAGACCAACTTAGAGACCGGTTCAATTTTATTGCCAAGCCGGCTGTCAGTGTCCCTAATTGGTTTGATTATCTGCTTTCTCAGGAGACACCTCTGCCCCACTGGGCCACGTTTATACTGACTCCAGTGGCCACTCTGACGGGGTGCCCCTGCCTGCCTCTAATAGTTGCATAACTTAATATCCAATGCAGATCAATGCACAAGGGGGGTTTTCCTGTGGGGATCGGGGGGGGGGGATTTTTCCTCACTGCCTATGACACTAGGCCGCAACTAACAGCTGGAAAACACTGTTATATTCACCCTCCTCCCCCGGTTTGCATCCCTTTTTGGCATGCGGCAGGGGGGATAGATGTGAGGGTCAGGGACTGGCATACAGGCTCCATACCCTGAAACCACGGCCCTACTTTGCACCGTATGGCCAATGTTACAATGGCTATGTCCGTCCGTACTCCTTGGGGACCCTGTCCTTTGGGCCATCCTACACTCTTATTCGCGACTGGACTACCTGTTGCTGTTGCATAAAGACTTGTCCAGATTGGTGTCCGCTTCCGCTTCTATAGACGTTATATCTTTTTTTGACCATGCACCGATACACTTGACACTTCAGTTGGGCCCAGTGACCCAGACTCCCCCTTCGTGGAGATTGAACGAGGCTCTGCTACAGTCAGAGGAGATCCGTTTAGTGTTGAAAATATTTTTATTGAACATTTCAAGTAGAAACAATAAGACAGTAACCGTCATGAGGCAAATACAAGCAGGAACAGTAACAGGACTACATTTGTGAATGGACGGCTAACGACTATCAACCACAGTCGGTCCCGTCGGAAAGTTTGGAAAACAAGGAAAACAGCCTGTTCCCGATCCACAAGGCCACAGTAGGGAAAGAATACTCATGGGTTACTACATGAGACAACGTGAAATTAGTATTACGAAGAAGACAGAAAGAGAGAGAGAAAAGAAAGGGAAGAGAGGAGCAAAAAGAAGAGGGACAGAGTGTTACAGGAAAAAATGAATATCAAGATGAGATGAGAGGGAAAAGGGGGGAAGGGAAAGGGATACGGGTAGGGGGGGGGGGAAGGGTAGGAGAGAGCCCACAGCGTCCCTACGCATTCAATATTTGTTCCATTAAGGTGTCAGAGGAAGAGAAGCGGAGCCAGATCGACCATTGAGATATAAACTTGGTGTAAGTATCATTGTCCAGTGCCAACATCTCCTCCATTCTCATGGTGTCATTCATGATGGATACCCACCGTGACAATGGGGGGGTAGTCGTCGTCTTCCAATAAGCAGGTATCAGCTGCCTAGCAGAGGACATAAAAAAACGAAGCAATCTTTGTCTCTGCGATTTAATAGACCCGGGCAGTATGGAGAGTAATGCAATTTTCGGAGAGATAGGAACCGGAGTATCAGCTAGAAGATTATAACATTCAAAAACCTGTGTCCAGAAGGGGCGGATCCTCTCACAGTCCCACCAGACATGTAGATAGGTGCCGACTGAGGCTTCACAGCGCCAGCAGGTGGCTGGCGTAGACGGGAAGATTTTGTGTAAAGTAGCAGGGTCTCTGTACCATCTGGACAGCAGCTTATAGTTCTTCTCTTGAGAGTAGCAGGAGATGGTCGACTTGTGGGTGAAGTGGAAAGAGGTTTGCCATTCCGGCACAGAGATGTCTTCACCCAAATCCGCAGACCACAGCCTAGTATAAGGTGGGAGCTGATCATGCGCTAAAGTCTGTAGTAAGTTATATAAGGAGGATAGCAGGTGTTTGGGGGTTTCTGGGAGGGAGCACAATACCTCAAAGTTGGTAAGCTTGCGGTGTATTTGAGAGGAGGAGTGTAGGCGTTTGGTAAATGCGGACACCTGTAGGGCCGTGAGCCAATCTCCAGAGTCTGCCAGGGGGACCGGGGCTCCCTGAGAGGGATGTACAAATGTGAAAGCTTGCGGCCACTCCGTACGCCTAAAGGGTCCTAGGGAGGCTGCCCCTGTACTTTGTGGTAAAGCAGGGTGATCAAAGAGGGACGTCAGGGGGCCCGGATCAGAGGAAAGGGTGGTGTTTAGCCCTGTCTTATACCATAATTTGAGAGAGGCCAAGGTCAATGGGGATAAGTATGTCATACTAGAGTAGTCCTGATTGTATCCCCATAGAAGAGCTCGGAGATCCACAGGAGAAAGGTCCTGTTCAACGGCCACCGAGGCCTTGCAAGGAGGACGGGGGAACCACTCTATGATGCGAGTCACTAGAGCAGCCGTGTGGTAAGTCTCAAAGTCAGGGAGGCCTGTTCCCCCCATAGTCTTCGGGAGTGTAAGCAGTTTAAATTTAACTCTGGGGAGGCCCCTGTTCCACATGAATCTGATGGCTAACGAACGCAGGGAGATGAAAAATGATTTGGGGACTTGGATGGGGATGGTTTGAGATAAATACAGGAGCTTGGGCAGGATGTCCATCTTTAGGATATTAATCCTTCCGAACCAGGGCAAGGGAGACCCCCCCCATTCCTCAAGGTCCTTCCGTATACGGTTAAGCAGGGGAATATAATTCAGGGAAAACAGGTTAGCTAGGTTGGAGGGTATAATAACCCCTAGATAAGAAATCCCCTTGGTCTGCCATTTAAATGAGAAATTGGATTTTAGAAGGGACAGTGTGGAGGGGGCGAGGGATATGTTAAGGGCTTCAGTCTTAGTAATGTTGATCTTGAAGTTACTATGGGTACCAAAACGTTGAAATTCTCTGAGTAGGGATGGTAGGGAGGTGTGCGGATTCTGAAGGTACACAAGGAGGTCATCAGCATACAGGGAAAGTTTGTGATGCGCAGACGGAGTTTGGATACCTAGAATGGAGGGGTTTTGTCGTATGGCACAGGCCAAATGTTCAATAATAATGACAAAGAGGAGGGGGGACAGGGGGCAGCCCTGGCGGGTACCGTTTGCAATGTCAAAGGGGGCTGATGTGGTACCGTTGACCAGGACCGTAGCCGAGGGTCGTGAATATAGGGACATAACTTTAGAGATGAAGGGAGTTCCGAGGCCAAGTTGTTGTAGAGACAGCTGTAGGAACCTCCAGCTGACCCTATCGAAGGCCTTTTCAGCGTCAAAAGATAAAAGGCAAGCTTTCAGACCTTTACGTTGGATCAGGGAGATAAGATGTATCGTCTTGGAGGTGTTGTCCCTCGCTTCTCTGCCAGGGACAAAACCCACTTGATCGTTATGAATAATTTTAGGCAATAAAGGGGACAGACGGGTAGCCAGAACTTTCGCAAATAGCTTAATATCTATGTTGAGCAGGGATATGGGTCGATAGCTGCTGCATTGGGATGGGTCCTTGCCCGGTTTAGGGATAATAGAGATGTTGGCAGATAAAGATTCCTTGGAGGGGAGGTTAAGACTGTCTACCGAATTAAAGGCCTTTGTCAGAAGGGGTGCAAGTTGTGGGGCAAATGTCTTGTAGAACCGGGGTGTAAAGCCGTCAGGACCCGGGCATTTGCCCACTTTAAGGGCTTTGATGGCCTGCAGAAATTCAGAAGTAGTTAGGGGCTCATCTAGGGACGTAGCGTCTGCATCATCAATAGTGGGTAGAGCAGTTTCCATAATATAATCCTGTGTGGGGTCGGGAGAGGGGGGGGACCGGTCGGAGGGGTTTGCACGCGGGAGGTTATAAAGCTGTGAATAGTATTGCCGGAAGGATTCAGATATCCCGGAGGTGTTAAACGTTTTCCTAAGGTCCGATTGGACGATAAAGGGGATAGAATGTCGTGGGGGTCTAGGGTGAATAGTTCTGGCCAGGTGTTTACCACATTTATTCGCCAGGGAGTAGAAGCGATTCCGTGCTTTATCCCTGGCAATTAGGGAGTGCGCGTCTAAAAGCTGGAGCAAGTCTCTGCGGGCGTTGGAAAGCTGGACAAAAACCGTAGGGTCCAGGTCTTTTTTATGAAGGGGTTCAAGGTCCGCTATGGTAGAAAGGAGTTTGCGTATGTCATGAGCGCGGGCCTTCTTAAGGCGGGAGCCGTGTTGTATGAGGGTACCCCGGATCACACATTTGAGTGTGTCCCACTGGTTCAAAGGGGAGGTTGTGTCCGCGGAGTGGTCACCTATGAAATTTTTAATGACTTTGGGGACATCCGCCACGCACACGGAGTCCCGCAGCAGATTGTCATTAAGCCTCCAGCTCGCCCCCCGGCGGGCAACAGGGGGGCGGACTAGAGTCAGATAGATGGGGGCATGATCGGACCATAGGAGGTTACCGATCGCCGTTTGGAGAGGCGTGTCTAGGAGTGATTGCGATATGAGAAAGTGGTCCAATCTACTGTAGGAGTTGTGTGAGACTGAAAAATAACTGTAATCCCTTTCTGTGGGATGCTGGACTCGCCAGGCATCCACCAGATGGGAGGAATGGAGGAGTGATTTAATACGTGTCAAGGTGGAACAAGGTACAGAAGACTTACCCGAGGACGTGTCTGCGGATGGGGAGAGGGCAATATTGAGATCACCTCCAACAATAAAAGTCGACCCTCCAAAGGAGGATAGTCTGGTGAGGACTGAAGAGAGGAACCGAGCCTGGCCCACGTTTGGCACGTAAACGTTAGCTACTGTAAAGAGAAAATCATTTAGTTTCAGTTTCAAAAATACATAGCGGCCTGAATCGTCTATGAGAGAGTCCAGAACCTCCGGGTTAAAAGATTTATGAAAGGCAACAGATACCCCCTTGGATTTGGCCTGTGGATTAACACTGTGGAACCATTGAGGGTAGTACCTATTGCGCAGTGCCGGAATAGCTCCAGCTCGAAAATGTGTTTCCTGGAGCAACAGAATTTTCGCGCGCTTTTTGTGAAAATGGTAAAGTGTCTGGCTCCGCTTCTCGGGAGTGTTGAAACCCCTACAATTAAAGGAAGCAAAAGTTATCGACTCGTCACTAGCCATGGGGGATCATTGGGGTGGAGCTCGGGATCAATAGGATGAGTGACACTATGGGCAAACCCCATTGGGGTAAGGAACAGGAAAAGAGGATGTAAAGGGGAGGTAAGGGAGGGGGGAAGGGGTGGGAGGGTAAAGGCAGAGAGAAGGCGGAGGGGAGAAGAGAAGGAAGAAGAGAGAGAAAGAACAGTACAACAACCTTGCATAGGTAGTAACAACAGTGGCAGGTATGGCAACCCATTCCCAGCACAATAAACAGAGGGACATGAAACAGGGCATTTAGAAACATCAGTGACAGGAGATGGGCCCAGTAGGTCAGGCAGAAAAGAGGAGTAGGCAAGAAAGATAAAATAAAAATAAAAACAAAAAAGGCCACTAGGTGGCTCCAAAAGGCAAACATTACAAGGAAAAGAAGCCTGTCATAAAGGCACAAATCAGTGCATCGCACAGTGATCATAGGATCACCGTGGGGCGCACAAAAAACAAAAAAAAACTCCGTAAGGGGGGGGAGGAGTGTGGGATAAAAACACAGAGTCGGGCAGCTCCCAGCACCCCGGCCCCACGGGTAAACCAGTATCAGTTGCGACCTAAGGAGTAAACTAAAGAACATATTAAGCATAATCATCTTAGTGGTCATCAATAAGTGCAATTGTAAACCGGCATAAAATAGAGAACATCTATGAGTCATAGGGGGAAGGACATGCAATAGGCCCAACAAAGGGGTCAGATTAAACAAAACAATAATCGTAAAGTAAGTCAAGGGCAACACGGAGGGGACCGTTGTATACAGTGGGTTGCAAAGACAAGTCTTGAGATCAGTCCAGGAACTATCAGCACAACGGAGAACCCCAACTATAGGGAAAGGGGGGAGGGGAACACAGCAACGGGGGTTATAAAAGATACGTAAAAAACCTGTAAACATAAGGGTTAATCAACATGTGAGATATTCGACCCATATGGGTCCAAGGCCATCACAGGGGAAGGCCCCAGCGGCGGGAGGAGAAAACAGACCCGGGGGGCCCACTGGATCGGGTCAGTCGTTGGGATCCTGAAGCTGCGGGGACCGAGGGGTGCGCTTGCGTCCTTGCTTCTGCCATTGCGGGGTGTAGGGTAGACCTGGAGTGGTCGGTGCAAACGGCCAGTCAGGTAGGGCGACTTGAGGCAGTTCAAGCGTACTAAGAAATGTAGGCAGGTCTCCCAATGTACGAAATACAGCGGTTTTACCCGCGTGGTGCACTCGGAGATGAAACGGGAAACGCCATTGGTATTTGATCTGTCTTGCTTGCAGGAGTTGCGTGAGGGGTCGTAGGGATTTCCGCAAAGCCAGTGTTTGGCGAGAGAGATCAGGAAGAAGCATGACGGGTGTGTCATTGAAGAGGATCGACTGCTGCGTGCTAGCGGCCCTCATGATGTTCTCCTTTACTTTGTAGAAATGGACACGGCACAATGTGTCACGAATGAAGGAGGGGTCAGGGGTACGGGGACCCGATGTACGGTGCACCCGGTCCAATTCGATCGGGTCATCCTTGGGTCTTTGAAGCAGTTGGTTGAAGATAGCCGTCACAGCTGCAGGCAGATTTTTGGGGTCAACCGATTCGGGAATCCCCCGTATACGTATGTTGTTGCGGCGACTGCGGTTTTCGAGGTCGTCCTGTTGGTATGAAAGCTGCTGAAGCAGGACAGTGTGAGTATTGAGGATCCGATCATGCGATTGTACGGTGTCCCGTAGGCCATCCACTGTGCTATCCACATCATCAAAACGCACCCCCACATCTTTTCTCAAGTCAGAGATCTCCTTTCGGTACGTTTCCTCGATCCGGAGTACACAATGTTCAAAGTCAGCTTTGGTGGGTAGGGACCTCATGTAGCTGTGCAGGGATCTAATCTGTGATTCCATGTCCCATCCATCCCCCGAACCTAGGGAGGCATTAGAGCGGCTTCTGGTAAGCCTGGGGGAGAGGGCAGAGTCCTCAGAGTGTGAAAGCAGACTGTGGGGTCTCACCTGAGACTGCAGAGCTGATTCAGAGCGTGCCGGGGATGGAGGGGCCGGCGTCCTCTTGGATGCCGGTCGGTGCTGTGAGGACGACCGACCATGACCAAAATAATCATCGAGATCCCCTCCCGGGTGACGGCTATTACCGCTCTTGTGTGCTTTGGGCTTGTCTTTCCCCATGGTGCTGTGAATAGCTGGTTTACTGTCCGAAATAAGGGCCGTGGGGCCGGGGGAGCCAGGAGCTGAGCGTAGGCCCGACCTACATCTCCATACGTGGGGGCAGGCCCTCACAGGTGAAAGTCCAGATCATTCAGGAGGGACTTGCATAAATCAAAACGTGGTCCTATAGTTACAGACTTGATGTAGAGCAAGGTGACCTTTGCCGTAGTAATTCTGTGAGGTATAGTGACGTATAATCTGAGAGAATGAAAGGATTATCCAGGCAAAAGGAATGTAAAGTGGTCAGTCCCCTGCTGCAGTAGAGTAAATGAGTATACCAAGGTAGCCAGAGCAGAGTCTGTGTGCAGAGGGCTGCAGGGGATGCCTGGAACAAGGATGCCTGGAGTAGTGGACCAGGAGAGCAGGCCGGGGTCACAAACAGAGGTGGATGGAGAACCACAAGCAGGGGGACAAGTCAAATAAAACAATCCTCCGTGGTGGGGGTGGGCAATCAGGCCTGAGCCGACAGGCAAACCGCAGGAGTGGGCCAGAACATCCGCGGAGCACGTTCCCGGGCAGCAGCCGTAGGAAATCCCGGGGATCTTCAGGCCTCAGTAGGCCGCACTAGGCCGGAGCCGGCCGCGGGGCCCACCCGGGAGCCACGGGGGTCCGAACCACCCCAATTACAATCCGGGCGGGGGGGGATAGCTGGAGAGGGCCGATGACAGCCCCTTACCTCACCCGCCGGCGTGGCTCCGGAGGTCTCGGGCGATCCCGGAGGCCCAAGATGGCGGCGGCCGGCGGAGAAACAAACTGCAGATCCAGGCGGCTGGGAGCCCCAATTCCGGGGAAAAATCGTCTGGGATCCCGTGGCGGCACAGCGCGGACCGGGCAGATCGAGTGGTTAGGCAGATAGTGCACAATGAAAGGTGGATGGCGACGGATAGCTCCGTGGGCGGCAGGAGCTCCTCAGCTACACATCCGTCGCCATTCACGTCAGGCCACGCCCTGAGGAGATCCGTTTAGAGATACTGGCCACGTTGCAGGAGTACTTCTCCATTAATGAAGCCTCACTCACCAAACCCTTGACCGTCTGGGGGTCCCATAAGACGGTTGTCAAGGGCACCCTTATCAGAAGAGGGGCCAGCCTCAAACTGGAGAGAACCCGTCGTATGGAATAACTACTCACCCAGAATCATACCCTGGAGTGCTCCCATAAAGCCAGCCTCGCACATTCCACCTATCAAGGCCTCCTTAAAGCATGCAAAGAACTTTGCTCACTTCTATTCCACAAAACGAAAAAAAAACTTGCATGGGCACATTGTTTAATGTACGAATTTTCCAATAAACCCAGTACAATCCTGGCTAGAGCACTGAGAGGCCCTCACACCAAAACCTACATTTCCCACATCTTGGCATCTTCTGGCCAGAGTGACCACATCCTCTGATATGGCGGCGGAGTTTCGGTAATTCTATGAAGGCCTCTACTATTTCGACAGGCCCCCCCCCTCGATGACCCCAACTCTGATGGAGGACCCACCCCATGGTCATATCTAGATAAGTCTGGCATGCCTTCGCTCCCCTCGGCGGTCCATGAGGAGCTTGAGGAGCCTATTACAACAGCAGAGCTGGGAGTGGCGCTGGCCAATTTGGAAACCAAAGAAGGCCCCCGGCCCGATGGCTTCACCCCGACGTATTACAAAGTCTTCTTTGAGAAGCTAGCGCAACCTCTGGTATCTGCCCTCAATTCGATCACAGAAGGCAATTCTTTCCCCATAGACACTCTGAGAGCCTACATATCTCTTATCACGAAGGAGGGGAAAGACTCACTGTGATGCGGGAACTATCGCCCGATAGCTCTCCTGAACATCGACCTAAAACTGTTTGCCAAAATATTGGCCAATAGGTTGCTTCTGCATATACCAAACCTCCTCCATAGAGACCAAGGGGGCTTCGTGCCACAACGGGAGCCCTGCGGCAACACCATCAGGGTGGTGAACCTAATACATGCAGCCAGAACATTAGGGCGACCCCTTCTCCTGCTGTCCACGGATGCGGAGAAGGCCTTCAACCATGTCGATTGGTCCTTTATACGGGCCACCTTGGAACACATCGGACTCTGATCGTCTATGCTAAGTTGGATATTACTCCCACACTACGGCTGTGGTCAAGGTCAATGAGACGAGGTCTAGCTACTTTAACATTCGCAATGGCAGGCAATAGGGATGGAGCGTTGGAGCCCCTCCTATGCAGAATAAGGGTAAGCTCCATCATAATGGGTTATCAAAAATCCTCATTTCACTTCCAAACTTACTCCACTCCCTACAAGAATATGAGGCCCTCTCTCTATTCCAAATGAACCTATCCAATTCCTCCCTTCTCAATATCATAGTGGACAAAGCCATTGCCTTACGCCTGCGCTGTACCCTCTGCATTGGGCAACCAACACTATTTCTTACCTAGGAGTTGACATTACTCCTGACCCCTCCGACCCGTATCTTGCAAACTTCACCCACCTACTCCTTCGTCTGAAAGTGGACCTCCTCCATTGGCATTCCCTCACATTAACGTGGCTTGGACAGTGCAACGCCATCAAGATGACCGTCTTGCCTAAGATGCTGTACCTGCTACAGGCACTTCCTATTCGCCTCGCTTTTTAAGCGAGTTGACTCGATGTTTTGCGACTTTGTCTGGTCGCATCGTAGGCTGCGTCTCAGATTGCAACTTCTTCACCTTGCAAAACATAGGGGCCTTCCAGACATGAAAGCCTACTACAGGGTGGCACATCTCACCAGAGTGGTGGCTATGGAATTGGAAGACTCAGATGAAATGGCCAAGAGCTGGCCCTGGATCACCACTCCTCTCCAGAGGGACCTTACCAACCATCCTGCATTATGCAGCACATTACAGATGACCAGAGACGCTTTTCGGCACTCCACAGTATAACCGATACCCTCCCCTATGGTATCAGTTTTGGGTAATCCAGAGTTTACACCAGGCCTTCTGAATCCTGTCTTTAAGCATCTGGCTGGGAGTGGGCGGCTCCACCTTCATGACTTCCTAGGGCCTGATGGTCAACTCTCAGCAGAAGCCGGGGTGATTTATGAAATCCACATGAGCTTACACAAAAGCGACTTGGACCATGGTCCATTTGGTGCCAGTCTAGCACAATTGGTTTGGGTACAAATGAAAAAAGGAGAGCTAGTGTTTTATTTTACATTTTTAAATGACCTGCATAACAGCAAACATATCAAGATGGCCAATATTAATTTATTGGTCAGAAAAATATCCTCTGTGCATAGATAGATAGATAGATAGATAGATAGATAAATAGATAGATAAAAAGATAGACCCTATGGCTGTTCCTGCTATCTTGTCTCAGGTTCTCTTTCCCACCAGTGTAATGGCAGCCAGGCACACAGCAGCATCCACACTTCTGGCTCAATAAATAGTCTAGGGGTTGCCTTTTTTTTTAGTTTATTGCTGGATATAATAGGGCACGAGTAGCTGTGGGAGTGTTGAACAGCAACAAGAGGATGCCCCTTCTTCTGCAGCTACTTCTTAGAAAAGTCCCTTAGCAATAGCTATGGGCAGTGGCGTAACTAGAACCTTCAGGGCCCCGATGCAAGAAACCATGAAGGGCCCCCCTGAACCCCAGCCAGGGCCCTTCCCTCCGAGTCCGGCGGTGGAACTCCAGGGCGTGGTCACAGGTATGATCTTTGTGAGCCCTGTAGTTCCACCACTGGTATCAGTCGTTTTTTTTATTATTATTTTTTTTTAGGTGCCCCATTGGGGGACTGTCCCTAGGCAGGTCCCCGTCCCCAGAAGAGATGAGGTCCTTTTCTCCAGGGCATATGAAGGTACTGCCCCCAGGTGAGAAGGGATGCCTGTCCCCAGGGGAGGTGGGGGTCCCTGTCCCCATGTGAGAAGGGGTCCCTGTCCCCAGGGGGAGATGGAGGGTGTATGTAATGGTGTGTGGGGTCCTCTCACTCACCATGACCAAGCTGTAGGCCTCGCACTCATCCATGTTGGCCTGGGCTCCATCCAGTGTGCTGGACGAGCGATCAGCATATCTCCCAGAAAGACCTTTCATCATCTGTGTATGACGGGGGAGGAGGGGGGCTGGCAGACAAGCCTGCAGTGTCCTCCGGGGAGCCGGCTCTCATAGCACTGCACTGCATCTGTGTGCTTAAAGTTTGTTTACCCGGGAGAAGTATGCAGTGCAGTGTGGGCTGGACTCGGGGGGGGGGGGGCAGAACTCTGTCTGGGGAGAACAGACATCGGACTGAGCGGCAATGCATGGAGCAGGAGAGGGGTACTCTGAGGAGCCGGCCGAGGACACAGGTCATGCGGGAATGCACAACTAAAGAGAAGTCAGTGCGATAGTCGAGCATGGAGCTCTGCTAGTCACCCTCCACCTCCAGCCACCCGTGTGCATAGTGCACTGGTACCCCTAGCTGCCTATGCTGCTGCCGGCCATATGTAGAGGTGGCTGCATGGGCCCCCTGCATCACAAGGCCCAGTTGCGGTCGTGACTGCTGCACCCCCTATAGTTACACCCCTGGCTATGGGCATGGTCAGCACTAGGACACAATCTGCAATGATCCAGGCTAGGCATGCCTCAGCCTTTGTGCAACAGGGGGTTAACAGCAGCAATCACCCAAATCCTGCCCTTAAGTTTGTACTCATAAGTCCTTGGGTATTTGGATGCCTCCCTCAGACTCTGGCAGCTACTTAGTGGACTCTCCAGAATCCCCTTTCTATAGCTTGAATTTTTCAGAAAGTAAGGCCCTCAGCCTTTGCTTAGTTGGGATCTTGCTGAGCTCTTGTTGTGCTGCTATACATGAGAGGGCGGCAGCCATCCAGGCTCGGTACTTCTCCCACTGGACAAAAACTGCTCCAGCCCCAGACTATTTATGTGCTCTGCAACCACCTACTGAGCAAGTGTCCCCAGGGATTGGCTGAGAACCCCATAAATATTCAGGCTGCTCATTGGCCTGCTCCACTCCTGTATTCTGGAACTTTCCAGAAAGCAGGGAGAAGCAATCAAGCCCACAACCTGTGAGGCCCTGATCAATCCAAAGCAATCAGCAATTTCTCCACTGATTACCGAGGAGCTCAAAGAAAAACAAAAATTTTCTGACAGCCTACCAACTAACTAGGAGGGTGTTACATAAAGAGAGAGATAGCAGGAGAAAGATGGACCGAGCTTCATCAAAACATTGACTACAAAAACACTACTGTTTTTGATCTTACTCCTCTGCAAGACCCGTGAGTGCCTCTTAACCAGTCTTAGGTTTAAATAGATAGATAGATAGATAGATAGATAGATAGATAGATAGATAGATAGATAGATCAGATTCATAAGGCGGACATTATCCAGAATGGAGCAGGAAACTGTCAAGTTACAATGACTCATCACATAAATTAACTTAAGATCGGAAACCAGTCTAATGTATAATACGATTAGATTTGGTCTATTATCTATGGCAGCCAGCATACTTATCATTAAATTACAGTCCACCTGCCAGTGATGTATCACAGTTGAAAAATGACTTCTTTATTGAAGGGGCATTTATTGCATATTTTCAGAAAGATTTCATTTTAAATAGTTAATGCAATATTTGCCTGACAATGCTTTAAAATGGTCTTCACATTTTGTGCTATTTTTATTTTAATATTTTCACTGTCATATATGTGTATATATGTAGCACTGGCTCCTGACGAGCATGCGCTATATGTTTTTCAAAAAGTTACATTTTCCTGAAACCACAGTTGGGTTTTGGGGCTAATTTTCAAAATTTTTGGTTTCAGTACCAGTCCAGCTGGGTTGCACTGGGTTCTCCTTGACCGCAGGTGTCGCTGTCACCGCCGTAAGAGTCAGAACGCAGTCTAGCTGGGTGTATTGAATGCCACTGTTCTTTTGGAAGCAGCCCAGTGGGAGTGTTCTCCTGCTATGAATTCTGGGAGGTGGTATTTAAGGTACCAACATCACATGCTTCGGGGTTCCGGAGATTATTTTCTGACTGTTTGGTTCTGGTCCTCCTGACCAGCCCCAGGGCCCTCCTGGCCTGGGGTGCGGAACCATGCATTTCGAGTCTCGGGGCTGGCTAGCCTGAGGCAATGCAACTGCAGGGACAGGCCTATTGATCCAAAGGTGGTCTGGTGCTGTCTCATCTAAGGCAGAGGCCCAGCAACTGAAGAAACCCCAGGGGAGGACTCTTGCGGAGAAGGCCGTGTGCAAGGCTGGAGGCTTAGTTGAAGGACGCTACATGGATCTACACTCATACGATATCGCCGGATCGGCTGAGAGATACTGGTACCGTATGATAGCTCTTTAAATTTGTCTATGTCCCTCAGTAACGCTCAAGTCTGTGGCAGAGACTTTCTCAAATATCCTATGCTCAAGTCTGTGCCAAAAGAAGATTCAGTGTCAGTTTTCACATTTCTTTGGACCATCCACCGCGGGAACCCCTATATGGAGAAGCAGTCAAGAAGGTAACGGTAAGCCCAATAAAACTAGCAGCTCCTTTGGGGGTCAGTGCTACATGCGGGGGCTCAAGCCTGGAATTTTCCGTTACCTCTTGCAACTAAAAAAGAACTATCCGTGTGGAATTTATACGGTAGAGGGTTGTGTTTTTTTGGACTGTGCCATGTCTACAAGGAGTGATTGACGCCCACTGTTGGCGTGTAAACTGTGGGCGGAGTTGGAAAAAGCCCAACCGGAGGAACCAGTGGGAGGAGTCTTGCCTGTTTCTTTTTCCTGCATGAGGCACCGCAAGAGTGTGTCGTAGAAGAAAGAGGAAAGAGGTTATTTTTCTTTGCAGAAGAAAAAGAAAATGTTATGGATGCCAGGAACATCGTCCATCACGGGACCCAGGATGCCTTCGGTGGGAAATAAATAAAACCAGCAGCTCCTTCGGGGGTCAGTGCTACATATATATATATATATATATATATATATATATATATATATATATATATATATATATATATATATATATATATATATATATATATATATATATATATATATATATATATATATATATATATATATACACAGCCCTCCCTAGATTGTTTTCCATTCCACACTGGTTCTCCTGCACTCTCCACCTTGTCACAGCAAATCACATGAGACACATGAAATACAGGCTGGTTGAAATTTCCCTGAACCTAACATGGGAGCTGAACTCCGCAAGATTTACTCCCCGTCATAACCAGGCCATTTTTTGCTATTTAGCACTGCTCTACTTTAACTGACAATTGCGACATTTTACCCAAATAAAATTTCCTTTTTTCTCACAAATATGAGCTTTCTTTTGGTGGTATTTAATCACCTCAGTGTTTTCTATTTTTTGCGGTATGAACAAAAAAATACTGACAACTTTGAGAAAAAAAATAATATTTTTTACTTTCTGCTATAAATCATATCCAATAAAAAAAATTGAAAAAAATGTAATGTCTTCAAAAATTTAGGCCAATATGTATTCTGCTATATATTTTTGGTAAAACAAATCACAATAAGCATTTATTGATTGGTTTGTGCAAATGTTATAGCTTCTACAAACTATGGGATATTTTTTTTTTTTTTTTACTAGCAATGGTGGTGATCAGCGACCTATAGAGATAGGCCGAACGACCCCTGGTTCGGTTTGCGGCAGAAGTTTCGAACATCGCAAAAGTTTGGAACCTAATAACGAACCCTATTGAAGTCTACGGGACCCGAACTGGAAAAAACAAAAGTGCCAATTTTGAAGGCTTATATGCAAGTAATTGGGCATACAATGGCTATGAGGGTCCATGTACTGCCCTGGGGAACATGTACCTGTGACAGGAGTCACTTTTGGCAGAGGGCTTGTGGAACTCAGCTTACCTTAATAATAAGAATAATAATGAATAATAATGACATTAACCACTTAAGCCCCGGACCAATTGTCAGCCTAAGGACCAGAGGTCTTTTTACAATTTCGCACTGCACTGCTTTAACAGGTAATTGCGCGGTCATGCAATCTTGTACCCAAATGAAATTTGCGTCCTTTTCTTCCCACAAATAGAATTTTGATGGTATTTGATTGTCTTTAGTAAGAAAATGTCAATAAACGTATATTTATTGGTTTGCGCAAAAGTTATAGCATCTACAAACTAGAGTACATTTTCTTGAATTTACACAGCTTTTAATTTATGACTGCCTAGCTCAGTTCTTGAGGTGCTAAAATGGCAGGGCAGTACAAAACCACCCCAAATGACCCCATTTTGGAAAGTAGACAACCCAAGGAAATTGCTGAGGGGCATATTGAACCCATTGAATATTTTTTTTTTGTCCCAAGTGATTGAATAATGACAAAAAAAAAGTTTACCAAAAGTTGTCACTAAATGATATATTGCTCACACATGCTATGGGCATAAGTGAAGTTACACCCCAAAATAAATTCTGCTGCTTCTCCTGAGTACGGGGATACCACATGTGGGGGACTTTTTGGGAGCCTAGCCGCGTACGGGACCCCGAAAACCAAGCACCACCTTCAGGATTTAAATATAAAACGCTACCAAAAAAAAACTGTTAGCGATCGCAGGGATCAGGCCTGACTCTGCGAACGCTGCAGTTATGTGTTTAGTGTTTTGTAAGTGACAGTGATCGATTGATACTGCACTTGGGTGGGCTGGGTGGAGGGGCAAAACACAGGTGCTAGCAGGTATCTGGGCTGATCCCGCTAACAATGCGTTTTTTTGGAACCCTAAGCTGGGGACGCTAGTATAGATCTGATCAGATCAGATATTGATCTGTTCAGATTCTATACCACTAAGGGTGGTGTATGCTTTGTGCGTTGGTGTTAGCGGTACTGGCACTAACCTAGTGCTGCCTGGGGCGACGCAGACCCTATCTGACCCTAAAACCTAATTGATATCACCCGACAGGTGATCAGGGGATTAAACCTTTATTGGGTAATAAATGGTGGGTGCCCTGATGCTATAAAAAGCAAACTAACCAGAGTCACCCGTAACACTTATACGGTGATCACTGGTGAAAGGGTTAACTGGGGGCAATCAGGGGGTTAAAACCTTTATTAGGTAGTATATGGGGGTCCCTGACGCTATATAAAAACCTGACGGGGAACCTAAATAACTAACTGGCTATCCAGCGTCACCAGTGACACTTATATGGTGATCGCTGGTGAAAGGGTTAATTTTAGGGGCAATCAGGGGGTTAAAATCTTTATTAGGTAGTATATGGGGGTACCTAACACTATAAAAATCTGGCGGTGAACCTAAAAAATAACTAGCTACCTAGCGGTACCAGTGACACTAATTGTGTGCCTATGTGTACCTACGTGTCAGTGTAGTGATTGGTGCACACTTACTATGTCCTCTCCTCGCAGTCCGGTCAAAAAAAACGCCCTGAGGAGAGTGACATCACTTCCTCCTGCCTGTGTTTACACTACACAGGCAGGGGAAGCTTCTCATTCACCAGGAGCGACCGTTGGTTTCTGGCCATCCCCTCATCCTGGATCGCTCCTGAAGCGAAACGGACCGCCGCAGCCAGCGGGAGGGGGTCCAATCCCCCCACCCGCTAGAAGGCAGGCACGTACGGGTACGTGCTTGTGCCCGTACATGCCATTCTGCCAACGTATAATTACATGCATTGGTCCTTAAGTGGTTAATAAAGCCAAAAAAAATTTCCCTGCACGCTTTCTTCATTTTGTAAACGACGGCTTGGGGAGTCAGTCTGTATGATGAGGCCACAATTCAATGCAATCGGAACAAGATTAGATATTTTCTGGATAAATTCTGGTGTCTCTTCCACAGACTTTGGATAGAAGTAACAGGTGCCAAAAAATTGGGCTTTGGGTGTTGGTGGTGCCTTCACACCGTAACCCTATAGAATTGTCCTTGCTGTCAAAAATTCTAATGATATGCACCTGTCAAACAGGTTCAGAAAATTGGTATTTGTGTGTCTGTGGTGCCTTCACACCGTAAACCTATAGCGGTACTCTAGATAAAAGCAATAATTGGCCTTGCTGTCAAAAATTGAAATGATATGCACCTGTCAAAAAGGTGAAGAAAAATTGTTTTTTGGGTGGTAATTGTGCCCATGAAACCTATACCAAAACGTTTCTTCATGATAAAATCAACACCCACAAAGCTAGGCAGCCTAGACAGTCTTGTATAGATTCCACATCCCTAAAACACTACTGCTAATCCAGGACTGATTAATTTAAAAAAAATGTCAGCTGGTCCATACAGTCAGTGGGCAGACATGCTCCCTTATCTGTCACAAAACCTCTGGTAGCACCGAATGTCTGTTTGGAAAGCACACTGGATGCAGGGCAGCCCAGCGGCTCAGTTTTTCATACTGGGCAAGTTCTGGCCAGTGGTCTATTCTCATGACTGAATAACCCAGTGGATCTTCAACTGGAAAGCTCTCCATGTCTGTTTTCGTCCCTAGATTCATCTCCCACTATATGATGCAGACACTGCAGATGGGATGTAGAAGCTGAAAGCCCTGTGCCTTGTACAATAAACATGCACTAATGCACTGCAATATACCGCAGTAAACATGCACCAACCCACTAAAATATCCTGCGTTAAACCTGCACTAAAGTACTGCAATATACTGAGGTGAATGAGCACTAACACACTGAAATATACATACTGCTTTATACACACAGTAACGAGCTGCAATATACTGCGGTGAACGTGCAGTAACACACTGAAATATACTACATTACACATGCACTAACACACTGCAATATACTGCAGTAAATGTGCAATAATGCACTGAAATATACATTGTTAAACATGCATTAACACACTGTAATATACTGCAGTAAATGGGCAGTCACACACTGAAATATACTACATTAAACATGCACTAATAAACACGCAATAAGGCACTGAAATATACTGCATTCAACATGCATTAACACACTGTAATATACTGCTGTAAATGTGCAATAACGCACTGAAATATACTGCGTTAAACGTGCATTAATGCACTGCAGTATACTGCGGTAAATGTGCAGTAAGACACTGAAATATACTGCGTTAAACATGCATTAACGCAACTGCGATATACTGCAGTAAACATGCAATAACACGCTGAAATGTACTGCATTTAAAATGCACTAATGCATTGCAATATACTGCGGTAAACATGTGACAATGCACTGAAATATACTGCGTTAAACCTGCACTAACGCACTGCAAAATGCTGCAGTAAACATACAGGAATGCACTGCAATGTACTGCAATAAACATGCACCAACGTACTGAAATGTTCATACTGCTGTAAACGTACAGTAACGCACTGCAATATACTGCTGTAAACGCACAGTAACACGCTGAAATATACAACATTAAATATGCACTAACACACTGCAATATACTGCATTAAATGTGCACTAACACACTGCAATATACTGCAATAAACATGCACCAAAGCACTGAAATATACATACTGCTTTAAATGTGCAGTAACACACTGCAATATACTGTAGTAAATGTGCAGTAACACACTGAAATATACTACATTAAACATGCACTAACGCACTGCAATATACTACGATAAATGTGCAATAAGGCACTGAAATATACTGCATTAAACATGCACTAACATACTGCAATATACTGTGGTAAATGTGCAATAACGCCCGCACTGAAATATACTGCGTTAAACATGCAGTAATGCACTGCAATATACTGTGGTAAATGTGCAATAACACACTGAAATATGCTGCGTTAAATATGCACTAACACACTGAAATATACTGCAGTAAATGTACAATAATGCACTGAAATATACTGCAGGAACTTGCCTTGACCACATAAAATGTAACTAAAGTAAAAATGAATGGTCAAACTACACTCACACTGCACTATCATTAGATTCACACTAAACTGATACTTTACACTCACAATAGAATAACAATAGCACACTAACTCACTAGCAGCACTGAACAGAGCCCTGTTCTATCTCTCTCTACGCCAATGTCACATTGCAAATGGCCACAATGGGAAGAATATTTTTTTTTTAGTGTGGGGTGGGACATAGAGCAATGAGCTATGATTGGGCACAGGTATCATTACTTTCTCAAATCATGGCTCTGACGGTGCTATGTTCCTTTATTAGGCGAAGATTTCACTGCTTCAGCCAATCGTGGCTTCCAATACACTGTGTGGCGGCACAGTGCATTGTGGTCATTCGGTGGGCCGAACAAACGGTCCAATGCCCTAATAATGCAGATGTTAGCTGAGTGGGTGAACAGCCAATGTTCGGCCCAAATTCATGCTCGGGCCAAACTGTTTGCTGAACACTAGCGACTTATAGTGGGGCTGCGACATTCTGACACTGGCACGTTTTGGGGACCAGTGACACTAATACAGTGATCAGTGCTAAAAATAGGCACTGTTGCTACACTAATGACACTAGCTGGGAAGGGGTTAACAAAGATCAAAGGGTTAACCGTGTGCCTAGCTTGTGTTTTCTTACTGTGGGGGAGGTGCTTTTACTAGGGTAAGACATGGATCGATGCCCCTGCTTGCAGAGACACACCATCCATGCCTTTCCTCCTGTCAGAATGTGGATCTGCCTTGTTTTCATAGGTAGACCGCTATTCAGCATCTTTGCTCAATGATCAGTGGTACCCATTGCTGAGCTTCCGCTGTGCTGTAATCACAGTGATAGCGAGGCGATGACGGTGATATCGAGCCTCTGGCATGCCCCTTACCCCAGGGGGGGGACCCTACTGCACATGCACGCCCCCTACCCAAAAATAGGGAGCACGTATATATACGTGGTCCAGTGCAGAGGTGCCCTCCTGTAGCAGTAAAAATACTATAGGGCAGACCTTAAGCGGTTAATATCAGTCATTGAAACATGGACCAAATCAACCCTACAGCTCCAATGCAAATAAGATTTCCTCAATTTCAGCCTGTATTATAAATAGAATTATGTCCTATGTGGTTATGCCTGGGAATGCCAATATGGATGCTTGCTAACAAGGGAATGGTTGTCCTCCAATATACATATGTGGAAGCAGCCCACTATTGCAGGCTGTACAGTTAAGACTGATATTGCATTACAAATGGTGATTTGGCATATGGCCATAACTGTGTGTAATCGGACCCATTATCTTATTAATGGACCCTGTTGTCCCACAAAAATCTATACCAAGGGCAAATCTCCTTGTGGTACTTAGTTAGTACTAATAGTTTATTTTTTATATTAATCATATAGAGCAGCGTTTTTCAGCCTTTTACCCCCAGAGGAACCCTTGAGATCATTTTTAGGCCTCGCAGAACCCCTAAAGTTATATGGGGTCAGTAGGAAGACTGTCTCCTTACATTGGTGGTCAGTAGGAAAATGACCTCTTACATTGGTGATCAGAATGGCATCCCTACAGACTAAGCTCTGGGGGCGGGGTGAAACACATTGGGGGTGTGGCCTGGTCAGAGTCCAGACTGAGGTTGCCACACCATTCATTTGAGCAGGACACCATAGATGTGCAACTTCCAGGGGCCATCCTTCCTTTCTTGATCCTGACAAACAGCTGATAATATAATTGCCATGATGCTGATGTCATGATGACGTGAAAATGTCCAAATTGGGGTCAAAGTGTCAATATTTTGTGTAGCCACCATTATTTTCCAGCACTGCCTTAACCCTCTTGGGCATGAAGTTCACTAGAGCTTCACAGGTGGCCACTGGAGTCGTCTTCCACTCCTCCATAAAGACAAAGAGCTTGTGGATGTTAGAGACCTTGTGCTCCTCCACCTTTCGTTTGAGGATGCCCCACAGATGCTCAATAGGGTTTAGGTCTGGAGACATGCTTGGCCAGTCCATCACCTTTACCTCAGCTTTTTTTAGCAAGACAGTGGCCATCTTGGAGGTGTGTTTGGGGTCATTATCATGTTGGAATACTGCTCTGTGGCCCAGTCTCTGAAGGGAGGGGATCATGCTCTGCTTCATATATATGTTGTCATTGATGGTTCCCTCAATGAACTGTAGCTTCCCAGTGCCGGAAGGCCAAGACCATGACACTCCCACCACCATGCTTGACTGTAGGCAAGACACACTTGTCTTTGTACCCCTCACCTGGTTGCCGCCACACACGCTTGACACCATCTGAACCAAATAAGTTAATCTTGGTCTCATCAGACCACAGGACATAGTTCCAGTAATCCATATTCTTAGTCTGCTTGTCTACAGTAAACTGTTTGCGGACTTTCTTGTGCATCATCTTTAGAAGAGGCTGCCTTTTGGGATGACAGCCATGCAGACAATTTGATGTAGTGTGTGGCGTATGGTCTGAGTACTGACAGGCTGAACCCCCTCCCCTTCCACCTCTGCAGCAATGCTGGCAGCACTCATATGCAGTGTTGGTCATCTTACTTTAAAAAAGTAATTAGTTAAGTTACAAATTACTTCTCCCAAAAAGTAATTGTGTTAGTAACTCAGTTACTACATTGAAAAAGTAATTAGTTACTCAGCAAAGTAACTGTGACAGGGATGGCTGCGGTGGTACTTGAGGGGGTGGCAACGGTGGTACTTGAGGGGTAGCAGCGGTGGTACTTGGGGGGTGGCAGTGTACACTACTTGGGGGGGTGGCAGTGGTGGTACTTGGGTGGGTGGCAGCAGTGGTGTACTTGGGGGGGTGGCAGGCAGTGGTGGTACTTGGGGGGGTGGCAGTGGGGGTAGTGCCATCCTCTCCCACCATCACCTCTGCCTCTTACTGATCCCATCCCCCACCACCACTGATCTCATCCCTACCATATCCCCCCCATCACCTCTGTTGTAGAAGTGATGTTGGGTGGGTAGGGATGGGATCAGTAAGAAGCAGAGGTGGTGGAGGACTTGGGATGGATTGATTGCACTGCAATTCGAATCGTCAGACAGTCACTTTCTTGAATGCCTCCAGGGATGCCTTTCCTCATGGGGAGAGAGAGAGAGAGACCCTCCCCTTCACTCGATTGGTGTCAGCTGGTCAGCTGACTTCATTTTTCAGTGTCCACCCCGCCTCCCTACATTCTCTCTCTCTGGATAGGCGGGGCGGGATGGGGCAGTCCAGACAGTCTCTCTGAATCTTAGCCTCTTCTCAGCTGAGCGGGCGAAAGCCCCCCTCCCCGCTGCGGAACGAACGGCCAGGCAGCGCGGCCACGGCGGGCCTCCCGGGTGGTAGCTGTAATTGCGGGGACGTGGTGACGTGGCAAGTGACAATCCAGGACGTGAAAAGTGACAATCCGTAATGTGTAATTTCTAGTTACACCCCTTCAGTCTTTTCTTTGAGTGTGTCTTCTGCCCAGTCGTTATTCAGGTTTTGATTTGTTTCCCTAATCTTTCCTCACAAGCTATCTGTACATGAAAGCCAAGACTGGACTTTTGGATCATAAAGCCTCCTCACCCATGAGATTAATGCTGATTTTCATATATCTGCTCTGTGCTTCTCTGTTGGTATCCGTATTGTAGACACATCATTTCTGAGTAAGCCTCATTACTATGATAGCATCTCCCAAAGGATCTAACCTAAGAGCGATGGCCAAACCACCAAAGCCTCTTCCCACTTTGACATGACCCCGGCATCCCACCTAATGGATGGATCTCATATTCAGAGTGTGCAGTTTAATGTCACAAAGTCGTCTTCGCAGTATAGATGTATTTGCCAAGCAGATGTGACCTCGTCAGGGTGACCCCACTGTCTGATTGCAGGCTATTCTCATGTGACATGCAGGGTTGTGCTCTAATGCAGAAAATATTGGATAACACATTGTAATGTGAGTTTCATATAACAAGCTCATAGTTGTATTCAAGTTAAAAAGAGGCCTGGTATGGAACTGTGCACGGGAAATCTAATGCCTATTATTACCCTAAAGCTGAGGCTGGATTCACACTTGTACTTTTTTGTCTGCATGTGTTTTCCAGTAAAATCAATGGAAATGCATATCAATGCACTTCCTAATGTGTGACAAAATTTGCACCAATGCATATCAAACACACACCATGACGCACATCAATGCACGTCACCTTGCTGATGTGCAATATAAAGTCCATCGCAAGCACTATATTAATACTGAAATATGCAACAACGTGCTTGGAAGTGTGTTTTGATACATTTCAGTTAATTTCAAGAGAGAAAGCATCGGGGTAAAAAGATGTACCGTCTACAAGATTCATGTGTATTCTTTCTTGAAAGTCAGTGTGCTTTGTGTATTTCCAGATCTGTGCAGTAATCCAGTGTAAAAGTTTACCTCTGTGCAGGAGAACTCTGATGAAAGGGGGGTTCTTATCACACCCGGGGATGATACTCACTTGACCTTCCTGACAAAATGGGAGAGGGACTTGAACTGTACGTTTACTCCGAGCCAGACTCAAAACATTGTAGCATTGGCCCTGAAATCTACCATCTGTACGACCATACAGGAAACAAACTATAAAATCCTGACGAGATGGTACTTAACTCCTCAGGCTTTGCATTCTTTCTATCCGACTACCTCTGCGCTTTGTTGGAGATGCGGACTGGAACAGGGCACTTTGCTGCATGTGTTTTGGTCATGTTCGAAGTTGTCTCACTTTTGGTCCACTGTTAGGACCGTTATTCAAAAATTTACGGAGTACAATGTCCCCAATGACCCGGCCTTCTTCCTCCTGCACGTGAACGCCATGTCCACTAAAAAGTACAAAAAGTCCATTCTATGCCCTCTGGTGAATGCCGCAAGAGCATGTATACCGCTCCACTGGAAAAGCCAGGCCCCTCCATCGGTGGCGTCCTGGGTTCGTAAGGTGGAGGAAATTAGTAGACTGGAGGACCTGGTGCTTACGGGGAGGCAACAGCAGGAAAGATTTAGGAAAACATGGGCACCCTGGCACCAATTTATCTTCTCGCCCGAAGGGGTATCTCTGAGGACCCTGTAATATGTTCGGCGATATATACTGCATGGGGGGTAGGGCAGTCCTGAATCAACCAGAAATCCCCCCCTCTCCTCCCCCTCACTTCTCCCTCCCCTCTTCTTCCCCCCCCCCTTTCCTTCCCCCCCCTCTCCTTCCCCCCCCCCCTCACCTCACCCCCCTCTCCTTCCCCTCTCAGACTTCCCTGTCAATGTCCCTTCCCCTACACTTAATGGTCCCTGCCTTGGTACTGGGTTTTTTACCGGGGTATCGAGGTTCGGATGAGAGCCGGAGATGGTGGAACTGAAGGGATCTAGATTCCCAAACACGCTTCGGCACTGGAGGTGCTATGGATGGGCCACGTACAATGTTTTTTTTTTTTTTTTTTTTTTTTTTTATGACCCTGTCCCTCCCGTGAACTCGGCAATATGTTTGATGTATGTTTCCTTTTTCTTCCCTTCCCTTTTCTTTTGTATCCCACTTCTATGTTGTATTACATGTCCATGCCCATGTTGGGCATTGTTTGAAAATTAATAAAATTTATATTTGAAAGGGGGGTTCTGCCGACCCTGATATAAGGGAGAACTCTGCAAACCCTGATGTAAGGGGGACTCTTCAGACTCTTATGTAAGAGGGCTCTGCAGACTCTGATGTAAGAGAGAATTCTGTGATCTCTGATGTAAGGGGGGCTCTGGAACCCTGATTAAAGGGGAATGCTGGGAACTGTCATGTAAGTGGGAGCTCTAGATTCCAGAGACCCCCTAATATCAGAGTTCCCCTTTACACCAAAGTCTACAGCGTTTCCCTTACATCAGAGTTTCCTCCACACATCAGAGTTCTCAGTGTTCCCCTTTAATTAGAGTGCTCAGAGTTCTCCCTTACATGAGAGAATGCAGAATCCCCCCTTACAGTGTAAGGGAACTTTGCGAGTTCAGATGTAAGGGGAAGACCGTGGATTCAGATGTAAGGGGAACTCTGCAGATTCATATGTAAAGGGAAACTATGCAGATTCAGATGTAAAGGGCAAACTTGTGCATTCAGATGTAAAGGGTAACTCTGCAGATTCAGATGTAAAGGGGAAAGTCTGCAGGTTCAGATGTAAGGGAAATTCTGCTGATTCAGATGTAAAGGGTAACTCTGCAGGTTCAGATGTAAAGGTGAACTCTGCAGATTCAGATGTAAGGGGAAACTCTGTGGATTCAGATGTAAAGGGGAACTCTGTGGATTCAGATGTAAAGGTGGAACTCTGTGGCCTCTGATGTAAAGGGGAACTCTTGTGTTTAATTCCATATGATTAGAAATGTTATTAAACCACAAAATATATGTTTAGTGTATACTACAAAAGAAAATGACCATGCACAGCTAAAATGTTCGGTTTGGCTTGAAGAAAAGGTGGAAACCCTACCCAAGAGGGCAGGAAAGGGGCCTGCTGCAGAGCATGGGAACATTTCCCATCTGAGGACTGTAATAAAGGACCCAGCAATGGGAGTTAAGGGCCCCGGGCTCAGAGGGAAAGGAGGGGGGGTCAGAGGGGCCCTTCATGGTTTCTTGCACTGGGGCCCTGAAGGTTCTAATTGTGCCTCTGTCTGTAGGTTTCTCTAAAGATAATTATATATACAAAGGTATATGTGTACAATTCCACCCGGACTCCTATCTGATAATACAACGTACCTGTTTGTACATTGGATGTACGTACTGGTGTGCATCTGTATACTTATGGTTAATGGTATATGTTGGTATGATACCCATCATAATGAAATGTTTTGAGAAGTTAAATTGAAATCATATTAAAAAGTATATTTCTTTAGGGCTGGATAGCTACCAGTTTGCCTTTAGAGCTAACTGATCCACAGAAGATGCCATTGCACTGGGGTTTAGATTCTGTACTGACCCATTTTAAAGGCAAAAACAGTTATATTCATATGCTTTCAAAGTGAACTCTGTTCAAAAATTTGCAGATGACACCACGTTAGTTGGGAGAATAAGTGATGGTGGGGAGGCGGCATATCAGCAGGAAATAGGAAACCCCCCAACTTTTTGAGATGGGAATGAGGGACACATATAAGCAAAAGTATGTAGGCATAGGACACACCCCTTAAAGGAGAATTATACAAAAAAAAATGGTTAGTTAATCCCACAAGTGTTTTTTTTGCCACTACTATTCCTTCATATTGGCTTTTGAAATGTACAAATACAGCAATTTAGAAGTTGGATGGATGGTTTAGCACTGGAAAACTCTTTTTGAAAGATAAAAAGTTCATTTTATATACAACTATACGGATCAGACCAAAATGAGGGACAAATAACGAGGAACGAGGGACAGAGGGACTTTGTTCCAAATCGGGGACAGTCCCTCGAAATCAGGAACAGCTGGGAACTATGCAGTTGTGATTGAAGGGGTGGAGGTTCGAAAGGGTACGTTTCATGGGAACAATAATTAGGGAGGGTCTGTCATGGACAGGGCATTGTACTTCTTGAGGAAGCTGTGGAGGGTAGGCTTTATTGGGCGGGTCCTTCTTGTGGTTCCATGACAGAAATGCCTTACAGAGGGTGATAAAACCAGTGCAGAAGATTATTAAGCAGGCTTATTTATCGAGCATTGAACAATTAGGGAGAGGAGGTGCCTTCAGAGAGCTGTTAATATCCTGAAAGATAGCCCCCATTCTGCAAAAGTAATCTTTACAGTATTGCCCTCTGGCAGACGATTTAGGAGAATTTCCTCTCGTACTACAAAACAGCTTATTTTCGCAATCCACACTTTTTTTTGAATGCTACATGCTTTTAAGGGTTAAATTAATTATGCAGTATGTATTATATACGTCATGGGTGCTCATGGAGCCCTCTGATGATCTCCTGCTCTAGAATAGTGGGTTGGCAAACCCAGATCGCGGGTTCCCAACCTGCCATCCTAGAGTATCAGTATTCTGAATGGTGGCGGCGCTAGAGGAAGCATGTTGTGGGGGGAGCAGAGCCACATAAGCCAATTGCTTCTGTCACAGGCAGAGTGATACCAATTTCTGAAAGTGTACCACACCTGCAGGATATATTAGAAGTCTATGGCAAAGTGCAGTTAACCTGCTGGAAAGTCACAGGTGCACTGCGTTGCACCTGTGGTGCAGGTAAGCTGTAGCCCAGCAGTGTGAAAGAGCCCTTATGCCGCGTACACACGAGCGGAATGTCAGACAGAAAAAGTCAGACAGAAGCTTTTCATCGTATATTCCGATCGTGTGTATGCCTCATCTGACTTTTTTTTATGAAATAGATATAGAACATGTTTTAAATATTTTCGACGGAACCAATTCCTATCGGGAAAACCGTTGGTCTGTATGCTGTTCAGATGGACCAAAAACGGTGCATGCTCTGAAGCAAGTACGAGACGGAAGCCATTAGCTACTGGCTATTGAACTTCCATTTTCTAGTCCCGTTGTATGTGCTGTACGTCACCGCGTTCTTGATGATCAGACTTTGGTGTGATCCTGTGTATGCAAGACACTTTCAGCAGAACTCTGTCAGAAACACCTTCAGAGTTTATTCAGACGGGAAAACCGGGCCCCTTTTACACGATCGGTCCGATCAGGTCTGCCTGTCTGTTTTTCAGGTGGACCCAATCACACCCTGCATTCACCTCTATGGAGCGGCAGATGTAAACAAACAGAAGGAGAAATGTTCCCTCTCGTTTTGGGTGGATCAGATCGGAGGGCCCATAGAGTAGAGCAGGCTGTGTCTGCTCTGCATATGCAGAGTGGACATGGACCTGTCATCTGCCGATCCACTCATTGTGGCCTGCATCCGGTTACAAAGTCGCTTAAGTGGCCCTTGCCCTTCAAAAGATTGGGAACCCCTGATTTATGCGATGCATGTGTTGTTTTTATGAAGATAATGTCCATGTGAGATCAGGCCATGTTTAATATTGATTGGACCCTGGGCAAACATTTTCTTGCCCCCCCCCATTCTGAGATATACAATAAATAGCAGCTAGACTTAAAATCAGTTTACTGCAGCAGATCAGGCAGCAATTGTGATTGGTTGCCAGAGCTTGCAGCATATCATTGCCACTCACTGACTGGTTGCTAGAAGCTAAAACACATTATGTATGCTTGCTGATTGGTTGCTAGAGGTTACTGGAAACCCTTACCGCTCACTGATTGGTTGCTAGAGGTTACTGCGCATCATTACCACTCACTGATTGGCTGCTATAGGTTACTGCAGATCATTACTGCTAACTGGTTGGTTGCTAGACATTACTGCACATCATCATTGCTCACTGATTGGTTGCTAGAGATTATAGCAGATTATTACTGTTCACTGGTTGCTAGAGGTTACTGCACATCATTACCTCTGCATCAAATTGTGAGTGTGGCCAAACTGCACTAACAGTGAGAAGATTAGAGCACAAGGGTTGGGACTTTATATGAAGCACAGGATAGCGATTGAGTAATTAAGGTTGAACGAGGGAATTTTTATTCACATCGGTGGCTTGTAAATATACATATACTGTTCATATCAGAATAGATGGTAAATACAGTGACAAAAATATCCATGATAGTACAATTGTCTCAGAATATGACAACTGGTGTCAATAGTCAAAAATTATACAAGGTAACAAAGCAGTAAATACAGTCATAAGCAATTGTCATGAGTAAAACTCTAATAAAATTCCGTAGTTCCACCAAGGCAGGGTTTAAATAAATTAATAAATGAAAGATAAAATTTGCAGGACCTAAGGCCTCACTGAGCCTGTTAGGGATAATAATGGTGTCATAACTTGAAAATCTGGATGTAAGTAGATGGAAACACGGCATTAAATAGCTCTACGCGTTTCGTGGCTGACATGCCACTCATCAGGAGCATGCACGTGGTAGTCTAAAGAAAAAAATAGTAAGGACATGGTCAGAATTTTAAAGTGGTTCAGGGGAGTGGGGTAAAAACCAGAACAGCCCCAAAATATATACTTACTAATGAAGATCCGTTAGTTAATGGTGTGATAACGGGGTGCCGAGGCATCAAATACCACCCCCATCCGGGAGCCCTGGCAGACAGCCCACCAGAGGCGCACACGCAGGCACAGATCCGGGCGGGCATGAAACTACGAGGCAAAGCTGTGTGAAAGTGAGGGAAATTAGACTAAACTAGTGGTCAAAGGTGACTAGGAAGTAAGAAAGAATGAAAAGGGAAAAGAGCACCGTTGTTGAAAGAGAGTGAAAATTGTGATGCTAAGAAACAAAGTAGGCAGGCGGAGAGGCTGCCAAACAAACAGTAACAGAGGCATAGGTGGGTCAATTAGATAAAACAGAAACTAAAGTACCAGTTAAAAATAATACTATAGTGTAGGTGTACCTATGGTGACAACAAGATCAAAAGGAGGAGGAATTCCGAGTTGTGTATTTTGGTGTGATGAGAGCCTCGGGTGTCAAGACCGCCCTGGAGACATGCCGCCGTATAAACGCCCCCGCAGGACCGCCCACCAACGTCACGCCGTATGGCAGGTATGGGGGAGGGGTGATGCCGGTCAGGATAACAATATCCCACCAGCCAACACCTGAACACCTCCGTTGCCAACGAGTTTGAAAAGCCCAACCGCAAGCACGTGACAGCGCGGCGAACGCCGCACGTGCAGCGTGGGATGCGTGACGTCGACGCGCAGTGCGGCACCCGCGCCTCCCACACACGCACAGGGCGGGGGATCGGCGGAGGTCCGCAGTGCGCGTCACGGCCCCCGGATGAGGAAAGAGACACAACACCACGGCAGCCAATCCCACACAGCAGAAGCCAACGCTTCAAACACATAGTATACAGTGGTGTGAAAAAGTGTTTGCCCCCTTCCTCATTTCCTGTTCCTTTGCATGTTTGTCACACTTAAGTGTTTCGGAACATCAAACCAATTTAAACAATAGTCAAGGACAACACAAGTAAACACAAAATGCAATTTGTAAATGAAGGTGTTTATTATTAAAGGTGAAAAAAAATCCAAACCATCATGGCCCTGTGTGAAAAAGTGATTGCCCCCTAAACCTAATAACTGGTTGGGCCACCCTTAGTAGCAACAACTGCAACCAAGCGTTTGCGATAACGTGCAATGAGGCTTTTACAGCGTCCTGGAAGAATTTTGGCCCACTCATCTTTGCAGAATTGTCCTAATTCAGTTACATTAGAGGGTTTTCGAGCATGAACGGCCTTTTTAAGGTCATACCACAACATCTCAATAGGATTCAGGTCAGGACTTTGGCTAGGCCACTCCAAAGTCTTCATTTTGTTTTTCTTCAGCCATTCGGTGGTGGACTTGCTGGTGTGTTTAGGATCATTGTCCTGCTGCAGAACCCAAGTTTGTTTCAGCTTGAGTACACGAACAGATGGTCGGACATTCTCCTTCAGGATCTCTTGGTAGACAGCAGAATTCATAGTTCCTTTTATCACGGCAAGTCTTCCAGGTCCTGAAGCAGCAAAACAGCCCCAGACCATCACACTACCACCACCATATTTTACTGTTGGTATAATGTTCTTTTTATGAAATGCAGTGTTCCTTCTACGCCAGATATACTTGGACACACACCTTCCAAAGAGTTCCACATTTGTCTCATCGGTCCACAGAATGTTGTCCCAAAAGTCTTGGGGATCATCAAGATGTGTTGTGGAGAAATTGAGACGAGCTTTGATGTTCTTTTTGCTCAGCAGTGGTTTTCTCCTTGGAACTCTGCCATGCAGGCCATTTTTGCCCAGTCTTTTCCTGATGGTGGAGGCATGAACGCTGACCTTAACTGAGGCAAGTGAGGCCTGCAGTTCCTTGGACGTTGTTGTGGGGTCTTTTGTGACCTCTTGGATGAGTCGTCGCTGCGCTCTTGGGGTAATTTTGGGCGGCCGGCCACTCCTGGGAAGGTTCACCACTGTTCCATGTCTTCGCCATTTGTGGATAATGGCTCTCACTGTGGTTCGCTGGATTCCCAAAGCTTTGGAAATGGCTTTATAACCCTTTCCAGACTGATAGATCTCAATTACTTTCTTTCTCAATTGTTCCTGAATTTCTTTGGGTCTCGGCATGATGTGTAGCTTTTAAGGATCTTCTGGTGGACCTTACTGTGTCAAGCAGCTCCTATTTAAGTGATGCCTTGATTGTGAACAGGTGTGGCAATAATCAGGCCTGGGTGTGGCTAGAGAAATTGAACTCAGGTGTGGACAACCACAGTTATAGTATGTTTTAACAAGGGGGGCAATCACTTTTTCACACAGGGCCATGATGGTTTGGATTTTTTTTCACCTTTAATAATAAACACCTTCATTTACAAATTGCATTTTGTGTTTACTTGTGTTGTCCTTGACTATTGTTTAAATTGGTTTGATGTTCCGAAACACTTAAGTGTGACAAACATGCAAAGGAACAGGAAATGAGGAAGGGGGCAAACACTTTTTCACACCACTGTAAGTTGGATTGATATACAGGTATAAATGGATAAACAATAAAACAAATAACAAAACAGGGGAGGCTCAACATTAGGTCAAATAGTGCAAGAGTGGTAGTCAAAATATAATAATAATAAAGCTAGAACATGTGCTTCCATCCCTAGTTATATTGAAAAAAAAAACACAGGAGGCATTTAGGGACTTTTAGGAGACCTAGACCTGGTAAGGTCACGTATGTCCATCCCTATGGGACTTTAAATGAAATTATGACCCGGTAAGGTCATACATTTCCATCCCTTATATCGAGAAGAGGAGAGCACAAGGGTTGGGACTTTATATGAAGCACAGGATAGCGATTGAGTAATTAAGGTTGAACGAGGGAATTTTTATTCACATCGGTGGCTTGTAAATATACATATACTGTTCATATCAGAATAGATGGTAAATACAGTGACAAAAATATCCATGATAGTACAATTGTCTCAGAATATGACAACTGGTGTCAATAGTCAAAAATTATACAAGGTAACAAAGCAGTAAATACAGTCATAAGCCACGAAACGCGTAGAGCTATTTAATGCCGTGTTTCCATCTACTTACATCCAGATTTTCAAGTTATGACACCATTATTATCCCTAACAGGCTCAGTGAGGCCTTAGGTCCTGCAAATTTTATCTTTCATTTATTAATTTATTTAAACCCTGCCTTGGTGGAACTACGGAATTTTATTAGAGTTTTACTCATGACAATTGCTTATGACTGTATTTACTGCTTTGTTACCTTGTATAATTTTTGACTATTGACACCAGTTGTCATATTCTGAGACAATTGTACTATCATGGATATTTTTGTCACTGTATTTACCATCTATTCTGATATGAACAGTATATGTATATTTACAAGCCACCGATGTGAATAAAAATTCCCTCGTTCAACCTTAATTACTCAATCGCTATCCTGTGCTTCATATAAAGTCCCAACCCTTGTGCTCTCCTCTTCTCGATATAAGGGATGGAAATGTATGACCTTACCGGGTCATGATTTCATTTAAAGTCCCATAGGGATGGACATACGTGACCTTACCAGGTCTAGGTCTCCTAAAAGTCCCTAAATGCCTCCTGTGTTTTTTTTTCAATATAACTAGGGATGGAAGCACATGTTCTAGCTTTATTATTATTATATTTTGACTACCACTCTTGCACTATTTGACCTAATGTTGAGCCTCCCCTGTTTTGTTATTTGTTTTATTGTTTATCCATTTATACCTGTATATCAATCCAACTTATACTATGTGTTTGAAGCGTTGGCTTCTGCTGTGTGGGATTGGCTGCCGTGGTGTTGTGTCTCTTTCCTCATCCGGGGGCCGTGACGCGCACTGCGGACCTCCGCCGATCCCCCGCCCTGTGCGTGTGTGGGAGGCGCGGGTGCCGCACTGCGCGTCGACGTCACGCATCCCACGCTGCACGTGCGGCGTTCGCCGCGCTGTCACGTGCTTGCGGTTGGGCTTTTCAAACTCGTTGGCAACGGAGGTGTTCAGGTGTTGGCTGGTGGGATATTGTTATCCTGACCGGCATCACCCCTCCCCCATACCTGCCATACGGCGTGACGTTGGTGGGCGGTCCTGCGGGGGCGTTTATATGGCGGCATGTCTCCAGGGCGGTCTTGACACCCGAGGCTCTCATCACACCAAAATACACAACTCAGAATTCCTCCTCCTTTTGATCTTGTTGTCACCATAGGTACACCTACACTATAGTATTATTTTTAACTGGTACTTTAGTTTCTGTTTTATCTAATTGACCCACCTATGCCTCTGTTACTGTTTGTTTGGCAGCCTCTCCGCCTGCCTACTTTGTTTCTTAGCATCACAATTTTCACTCTCTTTCAACAACGGTGCTCTTTTCCCTTTTCATTCTTTCTTACTTCCTAGTCACCTTTGACCACTAGTTTAGTCTAATTTCCCTCACTTTCACACAGCTTTGCCTCGTAGTTTCATGCCCGCCCGGATCTGTGCCTGCGTGTGCGCCTCTGGTGGGCTGTCTGCCAGGGCTCCCGGATGGGGGTGGTATTTGATGCCTCGGCACCCCGTTATCACACCATTAACTAACGGATCTTCATTAGTAAGTATATATTTTGGGGCTGTTCTGGTTTTTACCCCACTCCCCTGAACCACTTTAAAATTCTGACCATGTCCTTACTATTTTTTTCTTTAGACTACCACGTGCATGCTCCTGATGAGTGGCATGTCAGCCACGAAACGCGTAGAGCTATTTAATGCCGTGTTTCCATCTACTTACATCCAGATTTTCAAGTTATGACACCATTATTATCCCTAACAGGCTCAGTGAGGCCTTAGGTCCTGCAAATTTTATCTTTCATTTATTAATTTATTTAAACCCTGCCTTGGTGGAACTACGGAATTTTATTAGAGTTTTACTCATGACAATTGCTTATGACTGTATTTACTGCTTTGTTACCTTGTATAATTTTTGACTATTGACACCAGTTGTCATATTCTGAGACAATTGTACTATCATGGATATTTTTGTCACTGTATTTACCATCTATTCTGATATGAACAGTATATGTATATTTACAATCCACCGATGTGAATAAAAATTCCCTCGTTCAACCTTAATTACTCAATCGCTATCCTGTGCTTCATATAAAGTCCCAACCCTTGTGCTCTCCTCTTCTCGATATAAGGGATGGAAATGTATGACCTTACCGGGTCATGATTTCATTTAAAGTCCCATAGGGATGGACATACGTGACCTTACCAGGTCTAGGTCTCCTAAAAGTCCCTAAATGCCTCCTGTGTTTTTTTTTTTTTCAATGCAACAGTGAGGCATTGTTTTAATCAGGATTTCAGGAGTGCACTATATACAGACTGCAGGGTTCTGGAATGCACTACATAGAGCACAGGGTTGAAGAGTACATGGTTGAGGAGTGAGCTACGTATAGAGTGGCGGTTTGAGCTACGTACAGAGTGCAAGGTTGAGGGGTAAACTTTGAAAAAATTGCAGAATTGAGGGGTGAACTATGTAAAGAATGCGGGGTTCCCTATGTAGGGAATGCGGGGTTGAGGGGTGCGCTACGTATGGAATACGGAGTTGATACGTGCGCTTTGCATGGAATGTGGAGTTGATGGGTGCGCTACGTATGGAATGCGGAGTTGATGGGTGTGCTACATATGAAATGCGGGGTTGAGGGGTGTGCTACATATGGAACGTGGATTTAATGAGTGCGCTACGTATGGAATGTGGGGTTGAGGGGTGCGCTAAGTATGAAATACAGAGTTGATGGGTGTGCTATGTATGGAATATGAGGTTGATTGGTGCACTACGTATGGAATGCGGGGTTGAGGGGTGCGCTACATATGGAACACGGAGTTAATGGGTGTGCTATGTATGGAATGTGGGGTTGAGGGGTGCGCTATGTATGAAATACGGAGTTGATGGGTGTGCTACGTATGGAATGCAGAGTTGATGGGTGCGCTATGTATGGAATGTGGAGTTGATGGGTGTGCTATGTATGGAATGTGGGGTTGATGGGTGCGCTACGTATGGAATGTGGAGTTGATGGGTGTGCTATGTATGGAATGTGGAGTTGATGTTGATGGGGTGCTAAGTATTTAATTCGGGGTTGATGGGTGCACTACATATGGAACACGGAGTTAATGGGTGTGCTATGTATGGAATGTGGGGTTAAGGGGTGCGCTATGTATGAAATACGGAGTTGATGGGTGCGCTACGTATGGAATGCAGAGTTGATGGGTGCGCTATGTATGGATTGTGGAGTTGATGGGTGTGCTATGTATGGAATGTGGGGTTGATGGGTGCGCTACGTATGGAATGTGGAGTTGATGGGTGTGCTATGTATGGAATGTTGGGTTGAGGGGTGTGCTACAGATGGAATGTGGAGTTGATAAGTGTGCTACGTATGGAATGCGGGGTTGAGGGGTGCGCTACATATGGAATGTGGAGTTGATGGGTGTGCTACTTATGGAATGTGGAGTTGATGGGTGTGCTATGTATGGAATGTGGAGTTGATGGGTGCACTACGTATGGAATGCGGGGTAGAAGGGTGCAAAGTGCGCTATGTGCAAAGCGCAGGGTTGAGGGGTAAGCCTTGTATGGAGTGCAGGGGGGAGGGCTGTGTACATCCAAGTTCTCCATCCCCCTAAGTACAAAGCTCTCCCCCCAGATTCCAGTTCAGAGCTCACACTCCCTGTACCCCCCACCTTTCCCACCCACTCCAGTGTGGAGATTTTCTCCCTCCCCAAATCCTCTCCTATCTAGAAAACCTTAAACTCAGAGTGCAGCTACATCAACTAAACTTACAGGGTGTCCTTCCGTGCAGACTGCTGGCTGCTTCACGAGGAGCTTCTGCCTGTGTACATTCGCTGTGCCTCTTCCCCTGTCCCTCTTCGCTCCTCACTCCTCTGCTCTAATATAGAGATGCGTAGAGCGGAGAGGGATCAGAGTGGACGCCGACAGACAGAGGAGCGCTGTCACCTGTAAATACAGAAGCAGCGCTTCTCTGCATCTACAACTGACAGTAGTGACTAGTGAGCAGCTAACAAGTTGTGGAACTCTGGTGGGCAGCAGCGTGGGCTCAGTTGGAAGCTGTTTTGGGCCCCCCAACAGTACTTGGGCCCTGGGCAGCCCTATTTGCCCTGTGCTAAAGATGGTCCTGTGTGGGGTAGGGGATGTCTTTAATTGTGAGGAGGCTGCATCTGCATTTCATTTTATGATTTTTATTGTAAAATAAATTATTCTGAGTCTGGTTGCAGTAGTTATTTTCTGTTCCCAATTAATTTGAATAGATTACTGATCAATTTCCCAGGAATGGAATCCCGTCTGTTCACAGATGAAGTCCTAGCGGACGAAACACGTCGGAGAGACTCCACTACTGCTCATTTTTATTGATAAGCGCTTGAATAACTACATAAATGTAAGTTTATTACTATTTTTTAATACATTTTATTTTAAACTGTATCACGCTGTTTTGGCCATATTTTTCTACCCTATGTGGATTTCGATTGGTGTCGGAGATCTCTTTTTAACGGTAAAGATCAAGTGTGTTTATGATTTGGAGAAAGGCAACCCTCATGGTTTGACCAATCGATCTGCGATCTGAGAGTCTGTTTCCTAGATTGGAATAATAAGCACGTGTGACCCCTTGAATATATGTTCATTCGGGTATTCAATATCTGGTAAGCCTACGTCTGTCAAGGTGGTGGTATCAGCACTTGGGTGACCTTTTGGGAGAACTACTCTCGGATTGCTCTTTTGAAATTCTCACTTCATATTTGGGACTTCACTTCCACACCTGGACTTCTTCTATTAATTTTTCTAATTTGCATTTCTTGCACATTCCTTTACTTTTTTATACATTGTGTCCATTTTTTTAGACAGTACATTAACAAGTACTAATATATAGCACCATTGGTGTGCACCGTACAGTTGCATGTAATATTGCAAGGGTTGGTATTATCTTTTGTCACTAATTTACTGTGTTCATAGATTCACATATCACTATTTAACGCTACACTTTATATATAACTTTTACTAAGCAGGCAAATTAGCCTTGAAAAAGGGCAGAAAAGAACAACACGATAGCAGACTTTAGTGGGGTTCAAGGCTATGTTCGTCAAACATGCAGCGAACTGAACTTTACTGGTTCACTTATCCCTATACACAACAAGCAAGCAGAGAAGGACTGTCCTTATGTAGAATGATATGCATCCTGGGGTCAGGCCATTGCTTCTTTCTGTAGATGTAAATGTGAAATGTAAATAATATGTATTCATACCCACTAAGACATACATGAATGTCAGCTGAGGTGAAGGTTCCCAACTGACTTTCTGCATTAATTAAACGGATGAATGATCCCGTCATCTCACGGAATAATTTTAATCTCACAGCGATGGCATATCCAGAATGTACCATCTGTTCTATACATATTATCAGACACAGCCAAAGTCACAAAAATCTGTGCACCCAACCCTGACCTCTTTATGGAACTAAAAAATAAATATTTGGTTTTCTTTGATATGCTTATTATTAATAAATACCAAAGACATTAAAATTAATATATACACTCACCGTCACCTTATTAGGTACACCCTGCTAGTATCCAGTTGGAACCCCCTTTTGCCTTCAGAACTGCCTTCATTCTTCATGGTAGACATGTGCAATTTGTTTCATTCCAAATTAGTTTTTTAACAAATTTAGACAAATTTGTTAATTTATAAACATCCACATTAATGAAAACCCATTTAACAAATTTTTCTGAATATTCAAAAATTCGTAAATTCGAAAATTCATAAATATGTAAATTCAGAAATGCAAAAACCTGAAAATTCGAAGACCTGTAATAATAACAAACTTAAATTATAGGTATTAGAATTTCCTTTCATATTTGGCTGTTAGTGAGCGTAACGAATACGAATTTATCCGAAGTTAAGAATTATCCAAAATAACGAATGCCGTATCTAAATGAATGGAATGTAACACTTTAATAATAATAAATAACAATAATAATAATACATTTTATATACTATTATTTATTATTAATTCGTCCCGTTCCATTTATTAGATGCGGAATTCGTTATTTCAGATAATTCGTAACTTCTGATAAATTTGTTTTAGTTACGTTCACTAACAGCCAAATTTGAAAGGAAATTCCAATAACTCTGACTTAATAGTTATTATTAGTTAGTTAGTTATTATTATTAAGCATTTTCGGATTTCAATCTTTTGAATTTTCAGATTTTCTTTCTTATTCTCGAATTTACAAATTACAAATCTTCAAATTTAGAAATTTATGAATTTTCAAAATTAGGAATTCGCTAATGTATGAATTTTCAAATTTACAAATTTTATGTTTTTTTTTTTTTTTAAGAAAATGTATTTGTTTTTTTCAATAAATCGGTGCAATCTTTGGTGAGTTTTGTTCAATATCAATAAAGCAATATATTTGACAACTCAAAATGCGAATGATGATGCCTGACACAATATTATAAAAGTGAAGGTTCGCATGAGGAGATGTGGGGGGGAGAATGGGGGGGGCGGGTGAACCTTGGTTGAGTTTACGGCACTTTAGCTATCAAGGGGCTTGGGCAGTCCAACATATGTTTGTAAAAGACATGCATGCATAGCCTGAACGTGTGAGATAAGTCTTAGAAACATTTGCTCTTATGGTTTCAAGAGAGGTTTCCTTGTTCCTGGGATTCCACCATCAAATTCTTAGTAGAAATTCGGTGGTAGTTGTGGAAGCATCACAATTAAAGTTCCAAGGAAGTAAGTATAAAGCTGGTTAAACGATTGTGTTAGTATAGATGTGGACTTGCCTTAGATCCAAAAAGGCCCTATGTTTGTTGTAACTTCCTTGTGTTGTATGGTAAGTCCGTAATAGCCAGTGTTAGAGTTTCATCTATAAAAGCGGCCCATTCATGATAGAATCGTAGTGATTTCTGGTGGTTAGATGAGACCTGGTCCAGCCTCTCCAACCTGAGGAGATGCAATAGGTAGGTTTTCAAGTCTTTAATGGTAGGAGGAAGATAAGATGTCCACTTTTTAAGAAATTGCTCTCCTGGCTGCCATGTAACAAATAGAGAGCCAAGCTTTATTGTCTTGTAGGATTCTAATCTGATTCCTGAGCAAGTCTTGGTTGATAGCTTCCAGGGATCCGAATAGTAGGAGAAAAATGTTATTGTGAGGGTGTAGGCCTATGATTGTAACCACAAAAGCCTTAACTTGGTTCCAGAATTGTAGGATAGGAGGACAAGGCCAGAGCCCCTTGCAGAAGGGATGGCTTGTGACTGGCACACAGCGGACAGTTAGAACAGATTGGTAATTCTTTGGTCTCCAAATGAGAGATGTATGCCCGGTCTAGTACTTTAAACTGCTGTTCACTCCAAAATTCGTTAGCTATAAAAATGCACATGGTGTTCTAACCTGCTAGAATAGTTTTAAGTGCCTCTGGAGAGTGCAAGTCCCTATTCAAAACAGTAGAGGTGGTGGAGTGGTGGAGAGTGGAGAGTTCAAAGGTCTGTAGAGGTCGGATATTTTCTGACTGTTTTATTCCAGAAAAGAGTCCAGAAGGGAAGTTTTAAAGTGCAAGTCTCTGAGAGGACACAGGGTGGCTGCAAAACTGATCGCTTGGTGAATATATAATAGGTGGTGGGTGGGTAGCTTGAACATATGTAGAATTTGGGATGAGGGGAGAGGTTTCCCTGAGGCAACATCAAACAATTGAGCAAACCTGCATAAACCCTGTGAGGCCCATGTGGAGGTCATTGGGTATTGCTGCAAATAGGGAGCTGTCTTGACATGAAGTGAGAGATCCACAATTTTCTGCCTATCTCTCTCCAGGCCACCACTGTGTCCTAGATCAGGAGGATGTGTTTTAGTTTACAGGGGATCGTTCTGTTTCTGCAGTGCAGCAACAATGGTAGACCATATGGGTTTGTTATCTGTGACTTCAGATCATAGTTTGAGTATCTACAAGCCCGTGTTATCCAGTCCAACCCCACTCTTAGAAGACAGGAAAGGTTATAGAGTTGAAATGGGAGATGTAGATGTAGAGCTAGGCTGGACATCATGTTTTCCAAAAAATTTTTTAGATGGGGAATTTGGGGCATAAACATTGGTTATCGCCCATTCACGGGTAGACGTTTTGAGTCTCGACATGAGTGTGTGACCCTCACTATCCTCTTGGACTGAGATCACTTTGCAGGGGAGGTTTTTATGTATCAGGAGAAGGACGCCTGCTTTTCCCTTTACTGCTGGTAATCCAAATACCTGTTTCACCCAGAGTTTGCGCATATGTGCAAAATCGGCCGTCTGAAGGTGCGATTCCTGGAGCAGTGCTATGTCTGCTTTTAGGCATTTCAGGTGACGTAGAATCACCATATGCTTGTTGGGCGAGTGTAGCCCTTTAACATTCCAGGAAATACAGTAACTTTCATAAATGGTTATTTAATGAAGGGGTCTTGTTAGCTTGGTGATAATCTATATGAAAAGTATTGGTTGTAGGGAATTATATGCCACAAGGGTATCACTTTAAATCCAGGGGATGGGTAGAATGTAGAGGGGTTGTAGAGATGGGGGTTTAGAGTGGATAACAAACCAGTCAAAGTTTAAGTAAACATAAACAAAGTAATACATTCATTGAAGTCTGCACTCTTTTTTCCGACTCTCGCTCGTGGACCCTTTAGTAGGTCTCCGCCTGGTTTGTACAAGAGGAGTGAATGGTAAGAATTAGGGTCCCACTGGAGCTTGCATGATCTGATGTTGAGCAGAATGAGTTTTCCTCAGTAAGGGTGTGTGTGTCTATAAAACAACAGGTAAACATTGATCAGGTCAAGATAACCATATTCAACTGTAAATTGCACCTTAGGAACAACAATCTGAACAGTAGTAATTTGAGCGGTAGTATCTACAGAGCCTCAATTACTAATAGGAAGGTAAAATGGTGTAACTGTGACTTAAGTGTGCACATTCTGTTGCGACCAGATGAGTCAGAGAGGCAAAGCTTCTTGGCAGGATCTTTTCTCGGGCTGCTTTGGTCTCTCGGCTCGGCTAAGCGTGGATGGGTAGGAGGTGTAGAAGAATCTATTGGAATGTGCAGGTATGTTTGCAGAAAGTGCATTGCTGCTTCTGGATGAGCAAAGAATATAGGATTACCCGAGGCATCCGTGAAGCACCGTATAGCAGGGTAAGCCAAAGTGAATTTGATCGCTTTTTGATAGAGAGCAGCGCATGTGTTGGAATGCTTTGTGTTTCCAGGAGACCTCTTGTGATTAGTCTGCAAACAGTAGAAGCTTGTGACCATCCAACTGCAAAGATTTAGAATTTCTGAAGGATTTCAGAATATTGACTCTATCGATCAATAACGGGTCTTGATGTGCGTCTGTCATTTGATGGCTCCCCCAGCAGGGGGGCCCTCTTGACTGTACATTGACTTGTTATTTCTAGGGCGCACGGTATGCACATGGCACAGATATCATGCAGTGAATCTGAGTTGATGGACTCTGGAAGACCAATAACCCTTAGGTAATTACGCCTCAAGCGATTTTCTAAATCGTCCAGCTTTTCAAGCATGTACTGTTGGGTCTGTTTGTATTGTTGTTTAGATGTGAATGATGTTTGCACCTCGTCTTCCAAGTCAGACATACAGTGTTCCACCTCAGAGAGCCTTTTGGTATGTTCTCCCAGCTCGTTTTTGAACTGTGTCATCCCTGCAGCTATAGCCCTTTCCACCGCTGTCGTTATGGTGGGGGAAAGAAGAGCTGCAACAGCCTGTGCTAGACCAGCATAATGGACTTCTGGGATGAGAGGCGCCATAGCTGCATGATGCACAGAGTCTGCAGAGGCTGTGTGTGTGCCTGCAGTGAGTGCTTCGCCCGCCATATTGCCTGTGTGTGAGCCTGGCGGGAGAGCTCTGAGCGAGAGGCTGCGGGATTGCTGGAGTGTCCGTGGACCACAAATTTGTCCATAGGTTATGCTCCCTGGGCAGGTGAGAGGGGGACCGAGAGTCGTTTACTGTGGGTGTGAAAGGCTGACTTTCTAAGCAGAGTGTCCTGGAGCCGCTGTTCCTTCACATGAGGCGCCGCTGTTCCTTCACATGAGGCGCTGGAAACGGCAGTTGAATATACGTATAGAAGAATTTTCGAATTAAGAATTTAGGTATTGCGATCATAACAAATGACCTGAAAAACAAAAAGAACAAAATCAAATTATGAATGAAATGAAAACGAACACATTTTTCAGCAGTACACATATCTACTTGATGGTATAAATTCAACAAGGTGTTGGAAACATTCCTCAGAGATTTTGGTCAATATTGACATGAGGGCATCACGCAGTTGCTGCAGATTTGTAGGCTGCACATCCATGATGCAAATCTCCCATTCCACCACATCCCAAAGGTGCTTTATTGGATTGAGATCTGGTGACTGTGGAGGCCATTGGAGTACAGTGACCTCATTGTCATGTTCAAGAAGCCAGTGGTGAGATGATTGGAACTTTGTGACATGGTGTATTATCCTGCTGGAAGGAGCCATCAGAACATGGGTACACTGTAGTCATAAAGGGATGGACACGGTCAGCAACAATACTCAGGTAGGCCGTGGCATTTAAGCGACGCTCAATTGGTACTAAAGATCCCAAAGTGTGCCAAGAAAATTTCCCCCACACCATTACACCACCACCACCAGCCTGAACCATTGATAGGCAGGATGGATCCATGCTTTCATGTTTACGCCAGATTCTGACCCTGCCATCTGAATATCGCAGTTGAAATCGAGACTGATCCGACCAGGCAACGTTTTCCAATCTTCTTTTGTCCAATTTTGGTGATCCTGTTCAAATTGTAGCCTCAGTTTCCTGTTCTTAGCTGACAGGAGTGGCACCTGGTGTGGTCTTCTGCTGCTATAGCCCATCAGCTTCAAGGCTCAATGTGTTGTGTGTTCAGAGATGATATTGTGCAAAACTCTTGGTTGTAACAAGTGGATATTTTAGTTACTGTTGCCTTTCTATCATCTAGAACCAGTCTGCCCATTCTCCTCTGACCTCTGACATCAACAAGGCAACTCAATGCCACTCACTGGATATTTTCTCTTTTTTGGACCACTCTCTGTAAACCCGAGAGATGGTTCTGCGTGAAAATCCCAGTAGATCAGCAATGTTTGAAATACTCAGGCAAGCTCGTCTGGCACCAACAACCATGCCACGTTAAAAATCACTTCAATCCCCTTTCTTTCCCATTCTGATGGTCATTTTGAACTTCAGCAAGTCGTCTCCACCATGTCTAGATGTCTAAATGCATTGAGCTGCTGCCATGTGATTGGCTGATTAGCAATTTGTGTTACCAACCAAGCAATTAAACAGGTGTACCTAATAGAGTGGGCAAGTGAGTGTATATTAAAGTGGAGCCAACATCAGATATGTGTTATCCATATTCAGTACGTTTATAGTACGTAATGTGTACATTTAACACTTTCATTTTTTTTTTACCTCTCATAGACATTACAGTGCTCCCCTGACAATGCCTTTGTCTGCCCTTCTCTCCGGATGGATGGAACCTTCTTTGTTTAGGCATCATCCAGGTTCACCATGTATTATTTTTGATTGACATGCCTGTGTTCTGTCAAAATAGAAAATGTATCAAGATCTCCAATTACGTCACTTCCGGATATTGTAAACCGTCATTAATTGGAGATTTTGATGACTTTGCTGTTTTGACACCACAGTGTGTGATGTAGAAAAAGTTGTCGCTGCCGTGGAAGTGGCCATTTTGTTGGTTAGTATCGGAGCGAACTAACAATATCCGTTCATAATACCGTGTACCAGAGTGTACGCAGTTGCTGGTATTGTGTCAAAACAGCAAGTCGTTGAAATTTCCAATTACTGCCGGTTTACAGTAACCAGGAGTGACGTAATTGGAGATCTTGATGAATTGGCTAGTCTGACTGAACACCTGCTCAGATGACAAAATCATGTAAATCCTGGTGTCTCAACATTCACAAATGTCTGACACAGATCAGCCTCTCACCTTGTGGCTTGTTATATAGTTACAATGTTGCAATTTGATCACGGGGGGGTGGTGACTGAGGAAATACTTCCTCCTGACTGCAGTAGACTAATGACATCATCTCAGCCTAGCAATTAGATGTGGCATTCGATTTTTTGGTTAATTTGTAATTTCGAATAAATTTGTATTTGTTACGTTCACAAACAGCTACATTTGAAAGGCAATTCCAATACCTATAATGCAATAGTTAGTTATTAGTTTGTTAGTTAGTTAGTTATTATTTTGAATTTTCGGATTTTGAATTTTGAAATTTCCGAATTTCTGTTTTTTGCATTTTCGAATTTCCGAAATACGTAAGATTAAAATTTTCAGATTTATGAATTTTCTAAATTTACGAATTTCGGATTCATGTATTTTTAAATTTAGGAACTTCGGATTTATGAATTTTCAAATTTACGGATTTATGGATTTACATATTTGGATTTCTGGATTGTCGAATTTTCAAATCTACGAATTTATGTATTTACCTATTTCGGATTATCTAATTTTCAAATTTACGCATTTTCGTATTTTACGAATTTACAAATTTACGAATTTCAATCATAACGAATGACTTGAAAAATGAAAAAAAAACAAAAAAACAAATTAAAACGAACACATTTTTCGGCACTGCACATTTCTACTTTTTAATGAGCTGTCCCACAACAGCTCTGTCCCAGGCACAAGGCTGTGGGGACAGTAGCAGTGACCTTGCAGCTAAATACATTTCTCCTCTCTATCTTCCCCAGCAGTCTCCTGCTCTCTTGTTCAGTGCACTCCAATGCTGGGCCGGCTGCAGAAAGAGCCCAGAGTTGGAGCATATCTACTGCCGGCTGCTGCTGCGAATACTGCAGGTGGAATGGGAACGCTTTGGCCAGCCTTCAAAATCTCACAGGGAGGACTATGAGCTGAGTTGATGTTCTCAGTAAAGGGATTTCGGGGAGGTAAGCTGTTGGTGTCTCATGTCAGCAGGAATTTGTTTTCAGTATGTGAGAAAGAGAGTTAAGAATGCAAGAATGGTCAGCAGAGGGGGTCAGTGTGCGGGGTTGCTGGCTGAGTCTGTAGGTGGGTGGTACTCTGCGGCTGGCTTCAGTTGCTGCCTCAGTGCATTTCATACATCACACTATCTGTCCACTTATCAGTCCCCCCCAGCGTGCACAAGCAGTCTGCTATTATTGCTTCTGTCCCAACAGCATAACCTCTGTCCTCCTTTCCTGTACATACTGCCATACCCTCCGTACTCCTCTCATATACATACTGCTCACTGTCATACCCTTCACACTACTCTTCTGTACATACTGCCCACTGTCATACCCTTCACACTCCTCTCCTGTACATATTGCACATTGTTATACCCTCCACTCTCCTCTCCTGTACATACTGCACACTGTTATGCCCTCCATACTCCTCTCCTGTATATACTGCCCACTGCTGTATCTATCCACACTTCTCTCCTGTACATACTGCCCACTGTCATACGCATGTTTGCTGTTTCCTGTTTTTTTAAATGTTAGCAACTATCTAGCTGAAGGAAATATCTAGTAATTCCCGGTATGGAAGAGCATGTGATTCACCCCATGGAATAGTATTGAGCCAATCTAAAGACTCCAGCAACTCAAAGCTTATGACAGACTGCACTGGTAGGTTGCTGGAGCAGTGGGGGAATGAAAGGAAGGAAGGTAAATCTACATGGGTACAGCACTGCCATTGCCGACCTCTCCTAAATGTGTTTTCTGCCTAGACATGTGCATTCGTTTTCGTCCGAATGCATTTTCGTCCGAATTTCAGCTATTTTCGTTTTCGTTTTGACAAACGATAACGAAAGCACAAAATCCGAAAAACGAAAGATCCGACATAAATAAATGCTTTATTTTCGTTTTCATTGTTACAACAGTTCGATATAGAATAGGAGATTCGACATGACTCTGACAACAATCTGTGTCTATAGAACCTGTGTTCGAATGTGCCTAACCTTACCTCTATTAGTCCAAGATTATATAGAGAAAATATTCGACAGAGAAAAAAGATTTGACAGAGAGAAAAGATTCTGCAAGATACTGTCCTAAAAAGTGTTTGGGGACCCGGGTCCTGCCCCAGGGGACATGGATCAATGCAAAAAAAAGTTTTAAAAACGGCCGTTTTTTCGGGAGCAGTGATTTTAATAATGATTAAAGTGAAACAATAAAAGTGTAATATTCCTTTAAATTTCGTAGGGGGGGTTGTCTATAGTATGCCTGTGAAGGGGCGCATGTTTCCCGTGCTTAGAATTGTCCCTGCACAAAGTGTCATTTATGCAGGAAAAAAAGTCCTTTAAAATCACTCGCAGCTATAAAGAGAGGCACGGAGCAGCAGCCGTAGGCTGCTAAGCGGAGGGACAGCATGACATTTCGTTTGCATGCACTGTCGCCGCTTTTAATATATTACAAGGGGCCGCTTTAAGGAGTCGGGAGGCGGGGCAGCAGGGGGCGGAGCCTAGGCGTACAGCGGGAAGCCGAGCGGAAGCTAGGCCACTCGTGGAGCGGAGGAGGAAGCGATTGGACGTACCCTCGCCGCTCCTCAGCTAATCCAAGATGGCGTCCGCGGAGTTGATGGCCCAGCTCAGGGCTGCTATAGCACAGGAGGGCGCCGCATGGCTACAGGGGCAAGTGGCGGCCTTGGCGGCAGAGCGGGAGTCGGCGACGGACGGGGGGACGCCAGTGACACCCCGGGCGCGACGTTCCAGGCCGCCCGAGCGGTACAGTCCCGGAGCGGGCCGCGTGGGGCCCCCGCGGGGGGTGCCCACGTCTGCAGCGAACGAGGATGGCGGCGAGCGGGATCCACAGCGGAGGACTGGGCCGGCGACCTCCACCCCATCGGGGGAAGGGAGCAGCAGGTACTCGGCCAGGAGCAGGGCCAGGAGGAGGGGTCTGGGGAGCGTGGCTGGGAGGCAAGGGGGATCGCCCCTGGATTCAGCGCCCCCTGCTCGACGTAGATGCATGGGCCAGGCCGGGGGGGAGAGAGAGGTCGGTCCCCAGCGTTCGGCTGGACAGCGGGTGGGGGTACGGCCCGGCGTGGCGGCCCCCAGTCCCAGGGGAGAAGGAGGGCTTTCCGGTGGCAGCCTGGAAGATGGACGCAGCCTGGCCGTGGGGCAGGGGACGAGGAGCCGGCGAGCTGTGCGTTGCAGGAGCCCTTCAGCTAGCGCAGTGGGTGGAGCGGGCGGTCGGGCGGGCCGGGCCCCTAGAGAAGTGCATCGCAGAACCCCGGATGGCGGAGCGGGCCCATCGGGGTATCCTTCTTACAGACCGGAGACGGCAGTGGCCAGCGACCGATCGGAAGGGGAACTGTCGGAGTCCGATGGCGGTGAGGTCCGTGACGCGGAGTCGGCGATGGGTCCCGGAGCGGCGGCTGCAGGGCCCAGTCCTGGGCAGCCCGGTGAGTGTGACTCTTCTTTTTCCATATCTTCACTGTTGCTTGACTTGTTGGGGCAGGGGGGTGGACGGGGTGCGCCGGCGGCCGGTAGTGGGTCTGCGAGAGTGGCAGGTGCGTCAAAACCCGGGGAGCCGGCAGCGGGACGGCAGCAGGAGGGCCTAGGGGGGTTGTCGGCGGGCCTGAAGGCACTGGTTCAGAAATTTGAGGGGGGATTGGAGGGAGGGCCGGCCCAGGCGTGGGCACCGGCGGCCGCCTCGGCGACCGCCGGGGCGGTCTCTTCTGACGCGGAGTCCGCGCCGGCGGTGGCTCTGGGGGTCCCAGCAGCGGGGGGGGGCAGCACAGGCGGCCCCCGCCGCTGAAGGGGTGTCGCCGAAGGCTGGGGATCAGAGCGCGGACCGGGTCAGGTTGGCGGACGCGGCTAAGAGCGAGGTGTACGTCTGCTTCGAGGGACCTTTGGGGGCGCACTTGAAGCAGGAGGTGAAGGAGAAGATCTGGAAGGGTGAGTACATCGAGATCTTTACCCTGCTTCCGCTGGAAAAGTTCAACCTTGACCGGTTGAAGCCGGAGGAGCGGAAGAAGGAGGACGAGGAGAAGCGGAGGTATCGGTTGATTCCGCGGACATTTTCTAATTGGCTACAGGCGTTTGCCATTCTGGCGAGCGTCGTGGGAGAGAAGGCACCGGAGCATTGCTCCGCGTTGTTCGTGTATCTGGAGGCTATCAGTGAGGCGCATAGGACGTACGGTGGGGTAGCATGGCTCAGGTATGACGAACAGTTCCGACAACGGATGGCGGTCAGACCCTCGCTTCGCTGGGACCACAAGGACATCAGCCTGTGGATGAAGTTGATGACGGCGGCGAGGGCTCCCAACCCGTTTTTTCAACACGGGGTCGGAGGTTCAGCTACCCCCGGACAGCCGACCGAGAAGCGCTGGGGTTACTGCTGGCAGTTCAACGAGGGCACCTGCAAATTTGGACCCACCTGCCGCTTCAAGCATTCGTGCTCGGGTTGCGGTGGGTCCCACCCCCTCACCAGATGTTTTAAAAAAGGGAAGGGACGCGCGGGAGATGCTGTCCCGAAGAGGGACGACCCCGGTGCGGGTGGAAAAGATGCGGCCTTTCCTCAATAGATATCCAGATCGGGGGGGGGCACGGGTGCTAGAGGAGGGTTTTACGGTCGGTTTTAGGATCCCCAGTTCGTTGGCCGCCCCTCCTCCAGTGGCCAATAATTTGAAGTCCGCGCTGGAGCACCCGGAGGTGGTGACGGACAAGTTGAACAAAGAGGTGGCATTGGGCCGCATGGCCGGCCCGTTTACGGATTTGCCCCTCCCCCGGTTGGTGGTATCACCGCTGGGGGTAGTCCCCAAGAAAGAGCCCAACAAGTTCCGGTTGATTCATCACCTGTCCTTTCCGAAAGGAGGCTCAGTTAACGACGCCATCTCGCCGGAGGACTGTGCAGTGACGTACACGTCCTTCGACGCGGCGGTGTCCTGGGTGCGGAGGTACGGACGGGGGGCCTTAATGGCTAAGGCGGATGTCGAATCGGCCTTCCGGCTCTTGCCAGTGCATCCGGATAGCTTTTGGCTTCTCGGGTGCTGTTGGAAGGGGGGGTTCTACGTCGACCGTTGCCTGCCCATGGGTTGCTCCATTTCCTGCGCATTGTCTGAACAGTTCAGTTCTTTCTTGGAGTGGTCCGTGCGGGACGTGTCGGGGATCAACTCAGTCATTCATTATTTGGATGATTTCTTGTGTATAGGCCCGGCCGGATCGAACATTTGCGCCGTCCTCTTGGGGACGCTACAACACTTGGCGGGCCGCTTTGGGGTCCCTCTAGCGCCGGGGAAGACGGAAGGGCCCACGGCCTGCATTACGTTTTTAGGGATCGTGATCGACTCTGACAGGATGGAATGCAGGTTGCCGCGGGAAAAACTGGAGGCTTTGCAGGAGGAAGTGCGGGCGACAATTGGGGTTCGCAAGCTGCAATTACGGCAGTTGCAATCTTTATTGGGCAAGCTCAACTTCGCGTGTCGGATTGTTCCGATGGGGCGGGTTTTCAGCCGCCGGTTGGCCTCGGCCACGGCGGGGGTCCGGTCACCGACTCATTTCGTGACTCTAAAACAGGAGCACAAGGACGATCTTGGGGTGTGGCAGGCCTTCTTGGCCTCCTTCAACGGGCGTGCAATGTGGATGTCGGGTCCCATCAGCAATTGGGATCTGGAGTTGTTCACTGACGCGGCGGGGTCGTCGGGTTTCGGCGCTTACTTTAAGGGCCAGTGGTGTGCAGCACCGTGGCCTGCGGAGTGGGCGGATGCCGGGCTCCTGAAGAACCTGGTGTTGCTTGAACTGTTTCCCATTGTGGTGGCCTTGGAGATTTGGGGGGAGTCTTTTCGGAATTTGAAGGTACGCTTCAATTGCGACAACTTGGGGGTGGTGCATGTGGTTAATCGGCTGACGGCGGCCTCTGGGCCGGTGGTCAGGCTAGTACGCCACTTGGTTTTGCGTTGTTTGCAGGTTAATGCGTTCATCTATGCTGTGCATCTGCCGGGAGTGGAGAACAATTTGGCTGACGCTCTGTCTCGTTTTCAGTGGGACAGGTTTCGGGGGCTGGCACCGGAGGCAGAGCGTCACGGGGTCGCATGCCCGGCTTGGATGTGGAACATAGCAGTGGAATTGCAGCGCGGTTGATTGAGAGGTCGGTGTGTAAGGCAACATGGAGGGCATGTTCAAAGGTTTGGCAGGAGTGGTTGGAATGTCTTGCGGCGATCGGCATGGCCCCGGGTGAGGCGGGCATGGCTCAAGCTGTATTTTACTTTCTTTGCAGGGATATGGACAGGGGGGTTTCGGCAGCATCCATAGACAGGAAGCTGGCTGGGTTGGCCTTCTTGTTTAAATGGGAAGGGAGTCCGGATTTTACTAAGGAGTTTTGGCTGCGACAGGCGGTAAAGGGGTATCGAAGGGAGCATAGACGGAGGGACGGGCGGTGCCCGGTTTCCTTTCAGATGCTTCGGGGTCTGTGCAAGGTGGTGGAGGCGGTGTGCGGGTCCTATTACGAACAGTGCCTCTTTAGGGTGGCTTTTTCTTTGATGTTTTTTGGGGCTTTCAGGATAGGGGAGCTGTTCTGCCCGGCCAAGTATCGGGTCGGGGGGTTGGAGGCGTGCGATGTGGACTGGGGTCAGGAGGGGGTCAGAATTTGGTTGCGCAAGTCAAAGACGGATCAGGAGGGGAGTGGGGTACTGGTGGAAGTGGCCCCCATTGCGGAGAGGGACATATGTCCGGTGGGGACGGTGGCGGCTTTCCTGGGCGTCCGGCCACGGGTGGCGGGCCCCTTTTTTATACATGCGGATGGTACCTTTTTGTCCAAGTTTCAGTTTAATGCCATATTGCAGAAGTGCGTCACGGCAGCGGGGTTTGACCGGGGCCGTTTTTCGTCGCACTCTTTTCGAATAGGGGCGGCTACGGAGGCGGCTAGGGCCGGGCTCAGTGCGGAGGCGGTGAAGAGAATAGGTCGGTGGGAATCTGGGAGGTTTAGGCTGTATGTTCGGCCACAGCTGTTGGTTTAGGCCGGATCAGGCGGGGGGGGGGGGGGGGGTGGAACAGGGGGGGACATACTCGACATAGCACATCTGTTGTTGGTTGTTATGTATTTACTGGGTTTCATTTACAGGTTCGGAGGTGGCTTTGGTCTGGATTCTGGGACATTCATATGTGTTCTGGGGAGCGAAGAGAGCTGATGTTCGTCCTAACGGGAGACAGCTTGGGATTCCCAGACAAGAAGCCCAGGTTCGATGGATTGGGGTCCCTGGTATGCGATGGAACAGGGTGCTGGGGGAAGTCCACAGGTTTGCCCGCTTGGACCGGCCGCCTGACGTGTTGATCCTCCATGTGGGGGGCAATGACATGGGGGTCAGGTCCATGAGGGACCTCATACGGGATATCAAGTGCGACAGCCTTCGGTTGAAGGCTGCCTACCCAGGCATGGTCTTGATATGGTCGGACATGGTGGGCAGGATGTCATGGAGGTGGGCGCAGTCAGACAAGAAGGTGGATAGGGCCCGGGTCAAGGTCAACAAAGAGGTCAGCAGGTTTTTCGGCAGGACCGGGGGGTTGGCCATCAGGCATCGGGAGTTGGAGTGTGAGACCTGGCGATACTTGAGAAGTGATGGGGTTCATTTAAATGAGGTGGGGACGGACTTGTGGGCGTTGGGCCTGCAGGAGGGGATTCAGAGGGGACTGTGTGTGTGGCGGTGCTCGAAAGGGTAAGGCTTTACCACCTTTCGAGCTGTGGCTGGTTGTTTGGGGGGTCAGTTTAGTGGTAATTAGGTTGTACCCATCCAGGGGGATGGGGATGGTGGTTGATGTACTTCCTGGTTACAAGGGGGTAACCGGAGGAGAAAAGGGGTGGGTCACTGCTTGGTTTGGGTTTAGCCTCCGAGACAGGGGATACCGTCTGGAGGTCAAGAGGTAAAATAGATGGTGCAGTGACCAGTAGGGTCCTTGATATGCTAAGGACCCATGTTCCAGTGTTAAAGGGAAAGTTTACAAGGTGTTATTATTAAAAGTTATTTATAAAAGTTTATATATTTGTTATTTATACATTTTGGTTAATAAATCAAGGCCGTTGGCCATTTACTCCAAACTCAGTCTGGTCTGGTTAATGGGGGGGATGGGTTTGGAGATAGGGAAGGGTAGAAGTGTCAGACAATACAAATGTCAAGAGAGGCACGGAGCAGCAGCCGTAGGCTGCTAAGCGGAGGGACAGCATGACATTTCGTTTGCATGCACTGTCGCCGCTTTTAATATATTACAAGGGGCCGCTTTAAGGAGTCGGGAGGCGGGGCAGCAGGGGGCGGAGCCTAGGCGTACAGCGGGAAGCCGAGCGGAAGCTAGGCCACTCGTGGAGCGGAGGAGGAAGCGATTCCCACCCACCCTCCCCTGGGGTTTGGTAGGAGGTTGGTGTAGGGGTGTGCTGGTTGTTTGGGGGGTCAGTTTAGTGGTAATTAGGTTGTACCCATCCAGGGGGATGGGGATGGTGGTTGATGTACTTCCTGGTTACAAGGGGGTAACCGGAGGAGAAAAGGGGTGGGTCACTGCTTGGTTTGGGTTTAGCCTCCGAGACAGGGGATACCGTCTGGAGGTCAAGAGGTAAAATAGATGGTGCAGTGACCAGTAGGGTCCTTGATATGCTAAGGACCCATGTTCCAGTGTTAAAGGGAAAGTTTACAAGGTGTTATTATTAAAAGTTATTTATAAAAGTTTATATATTTGTTATTTATACATTTTGGTTAATAAATCAAGGCCGTTGGCCATTTACTCCAAACTCAGTCTGGTCTGGTTAATGGGGGGGATGGGTTTGGAGATAGGGAAGGGTAGAAGTGTCAGACAATACAAATGTCATGAATTGTCTCCGTAATACAGAGAACACTCATTGAAAGTCATTGATAAAAAAAAATAAATAAAAATAAAAAAAAAAAAGCGTGAGGGTCCCCCAAATTCAATTACCAGGCCCTTCAGGTCTGGTATGGATATTAAGGGGAACCCTGCCTCAAATTTAAGAAAAAATTTGACGTGGGGTTCCCCCTAAATATCCATAACCAGACCCTTCAGGTCTGGTATGGATATTAAGGGGAACCCCGCGTCAAATTAAAAAAAAAATTGACGTGGGGTTCCCCCTAAAAATCCATACCAGACCCTTTATCCGAGCACGCAACCTGGCAGGCCGCAGGAAAAGAGGGGGGGACGAGAGAGCGGCCCCCCCTCCCTCCTGAACCGTACCAGGCCACATACCCTCAACATTGGGAGGATGCTTTGGGGGTCTGTGACCCCTCAAAGCACCTTGTCCCCATGTTGATGAAGACAAGGGCCTCATCCCCACAACCCTGGCCGGTGGTTGTGGAGGTCTGCGGGCAGGGGGCTTATCAGAATCTGGAAGCCCCCTTTAACAAGGGGACCCCCAGATCCCGGCCCCCCCTGTTTGAAATGGTAAGGGGGTACAAAAGTACCCCTACCATTTCACAAAGAAAGTGTAAAAAATGGTTAAATAAAACAAACACACTTTTGAAAAATTCCTTTATTAAAAATAAAAAAATAAAAAAAAGATTCCAGCGGCGGTAATCCACTCTTGCTATCCAGCGACGGACGGTCATCTCTCCAGCGATGGCTCATCTCATCCAGCGCAGCGAATCCATCCTTCTGTCTCCGTGTAGGAGACACTGCAGGCATTCCGGCGGCTGACGTTTCTTATATACGGAGGGCGGGGCCACCCGTCACCTGACCCCGCCCCCCTCTGACGCAAGGGGAAACCCGGGGTTCCCTGTGACGTATGGGTGACCCCGCACCCCTCTGATGTAACACAGGCAGGTTTCCGTTACATCAGAGGGGGGCGGGGTCACCTATACGTCACGGGGAACCCCGGGTTTCCCCTTGCATCAGAGGGGGGCAGGGTCAGGTGACGGGTGGCCCCGCCCTCCGTATATAAGAAACGTCAGCCGCCGGAATCCTTGCAGTGTCTCCTCCACGGAGACAGAAGAAGGATGGATCGCTGCGCTGGATGAGATGAGACATTGCTGGAGAGATGATCGTCCGTCGCTGGATAGCAAGAGTGGATTACCGCCGCTGGAATCTTTTTTTTATTTTTTTATTTTTAATAAAGGAATTTTTCAAAACTGTGTTTGTTTTATTTAACCATTTTTTACACTTTCTTTGTGAAATGGTAGGGGTACTTTTGTACCCCCTTACCATTTCAAACAGGGGGGGGCCGGGATCTGGGGGTCCCCTTGTTAAAGGGGGCTTCCAGATTCTGATAAGCCCCCCGCCCGCAGACCTCCACAACCACCAGCCAGGGTTGTGGGGATGAGGCCCTTGTCCTCATCAACATGGGGACAAGGTGCTTTGAGGGGTCACAGACCCCCAAAGCATCCTCCCAATGTTGAGGGCATGTGGCCTGGTACGGTTCAGGAGGGAGGGGGGGCCGCTCTCTCGTCCCCCCCTCTTTTCCTGCGGCCTGCCAGGTTGCGTGCTCGGATAAAGGGTCTGGTATGGATTTTTAGGGGGAACCCCACGTCAATTTTTTTTTTAATTTGACGTGGGGTTCCCCTTAATATCCATACCAGACCTGAAGGGTCTGGTTATGGATATTTAGGGGGAACCCCACGTCAAATTTTTTCTTAAATTTGAGGCAGGGTTCCCCTTAATATCCATACCAGACCTGAAGGGCCTGGTAATTGAATTTGGGGGACCCCCACGCTTTTTTTTAAAATTTTTTATTTTTTTTTTATCAATGACTTTCAATGAGTGTTCTCTGTATTACGGGAGCCGACAATTCATAATAGCTGCGAGTGATTTTAAAGGACTTTTTTTCCTGCATAAATGACACTTTGTGCAGGGACAGTTCTAAGCACGGGAAACATGCGCCCCTTCACAGGCATACTATAGACAACCCCCCCCCCCCCCTACGAAATTTAAAGGAATATTACACTTTTATTGTTTCACTTTAATCATTATTAAAATCACTGCTCCCGAAAAAACGGCCGTTTTTAAAACTTTTTTTTGCATTGATCCATGTCCCCTGGGGCAGGACCCGGGTCCCCAAACACTTTTTAGGACAGTAACTTGCAAATTAGCCTTTAAAATGAGCACTTTAGATTTTGAACGTTGGAGTCCCATAGACTTTAATAGGGTTCTAAAGTATGCTATATACTAGCTCCGTCGAATCTTCTTTATACATTCGACAGACACCATAAGCCTTCAAAGACAGATTTGACCGTGATTCATGTGGATTTTCGGACGAATGCAATTTTTGAACGAAAAACGAAATAAATAAAAACGAATTTCGGGAGTAACTAAATAAATTAAGTTTTCAGACGAAAACGAAATTCCGAAACGAAATATTTTACTCTGCACATGTCTATTTCTGCCTGGTTCTCTTATTTGAACACCTTCAGTCATTGACTTGGAACAAGTATGCATATAAATATTCCATTCAGTTTGCTTGTTTTAGATCAGTGACACAAGAAGCAATGATGGCTGATGGTCCATCATGACAGCCAGACAGCTAGCATTGTCTAAAGGAGGTCCACAGGGGCAGCTTTCCTAATCTACTAAAACAAGGAAATAAAAAGGAAGCACTCCCCTGGTGTAAAACCTTCTTTATTTGTAGACACGATAAAGAGTAAACATAATGCACTCACATGGTTCCAGTGTTCACATGCCTGTTACAAAGCTATTAATCTCAGCCAGAGTGATCCATCACTGCCAGGTGACTGTCATCCGATCTTCCCATAGATCCAGCTAAGTGGTCTGAGCTGAGATACTGCCACCAGAGCTATGACGGAGACACCCGAAGCCATTAAAGTCAATGGCGGTCAGTGTAAAGTTAGACCTCCACCGCAGATACAAGCTGATCTGGCTGAGGACACAGAACCACCGCACGTGGAAAGTCACGTGACGCAAGTCTGTGTAGCCTAAGGTTGCCATGGATATTCAGTAGAATTGAATAGAGGTCCCCTCAATTTCTGTTCTAAGTTTGGATAGACTGGTAAACAGGGGAAGGGAAGAATGAATCTCCCCAGATGGAGCCCAGAGACATCGATAAAAACTGCTGAGACTCAAACAATCTCCCTCAACAAATTCCAGATATTTGTGATACAATTGTATGCATTTGCAACTATGTGAAAAGTCGTTATGTACAGTATTTATCTGCAAAGTGCTCAACAGTTTTAGGTATGGCTTCAGAGGCCTGTACAATGAATGTGAAAGATGAAAGACTGCTCTATTTTGAAGCGGGATAGAACAGTTTTGGAACAACAATGACACTTGCACAATTTGTACCAAGTGCCATAACATTTTTCAGGGGGATACTATCTTCCACAAAACATTTCTTAAAGGGGTTGTAATGCATTAAGGTAAAAAAAAACTGGCAGTGACTGCCCCCCAGTTCCCCCCCCCCTGTTTTACTTACCAGAGCCCTGGAATTTCACCCAGCGGAGACGCTCTGTCTCTCCGCCTGGGGTTCTCAGCTCTTGATTGGATAGATTGATAGCAGCCAGCCATTGACTCCTGCTGCTGTCAATCAAATCCAATGACACAGGCGCCGGGGGGGCGGGGCCGAGTCCGGTATTCGTGTCTACGGATGCCGAATGCTGGACTCAGGGGCACGCCCACAAGGTAACTCCCCAGGAGAGCGCTTCTCCTAGGGGGTTATATGATGCGGGAAGGAGCTGCGAGAGCCGCTGAGGGACCCCAGAAGACGAGATTCAGGGCCATTTTGTGCAAAAACGAAACTGCACAGTGGAGGTCAGTATGATATGTTTGTTATTTAAAAAAACAAAAAAAAAAAACTTGAACCTTTACAATCACTTTAATCTGCTCAAAAATTACATCAGCAGTAGCTTCAGTGAGATCAACAAGGCAGTAGAACTGGTACTGGGTTTTACAAGCATCTTCATCAAAATAAATGATCACCATGGCTAATTTTTTGGTTGTCGAGATGTCTGTAGTTTCATTAATCAGTAATGAAAAGTGACAAGATGAAAGTTTGTGACACAACAGCTGTTTATTGTACTTGCCAATTATGTTTTTAATTAACATTGGCTCTTTGGTATGCATACAAGAAAGGAAACTTGCAATTTTAGAGCCTGGAAGCTAGTCAGCCATGCTATTAGTAGGATCATCTAAGCAACCGTAGTGGCAAATTGTTTTTGGCATTCAAATTAGCTGTTTTCAACTTGGTTAATGTTAGAAAAGTTTTAAATGTTTATTGCGTGACTATTAGAAAAACTATTATGCCGCGTACACATGATCGGAATTCCAGCCAGAAAAAGACTGATGAGAGCTTTTCATCGGAAAATGCGACCGTGTGTATGCTCCATCGGAATTTAGCTGTCCAAATTTCCGCCAGCCAAAAATTGATAGCATGTTCTCAATTTTCCCAACGGAAAAACGTTCTATTGGAAATTCCGATCGTGTTTACGCAATTCTGACACGCCAAAAATCACGCATGCTCAGATTCAACTACGAGATGGAAGCTATTGGCTACTGGCTATTGAACTTCCTTTTTCTAGTCCCATCGTACGTGTTGTAGCTCACCGTGTTCTAAATGATTGGAATTTGGTGTTGCCCTGTGTTTAGGCAAGACAGCTTGAGTGGAAATCCGTCGGGAAAACCATCAGAGCTTTTTCCGATGAGAATTCCGATCGTGTGTACGTGGCATTAGAAAAACAATAACCCTGAGACTGATTTTTAAGATGACTTCTGAGCACGTTGTATTAACTTGCTGCATCGTTTTGCTTTAACTAACTCCATAGTAAGTTGTAGGATGATTAAGCTTAACTATACATGGTAGAACAAGACTGTACAGGAAACACTAATTAGCCAAATAAAGTGCCATTTTGTACCAGGCACACTATCTGTTTTTCCTCAGCCAATAGAAGCATTGAGGCTATATTATTGTAGGTATTAGGAGGGGGTTGTACATCTCTTTGTGTGAATTTTACTGCATCTTTTGGTTTGTAAGCATCATCCTTTTGTGTGACGCATCAGAAATAAATTGTCTGCTTCTCAATACACCTGGAATTTGACTGATCACAAGAGAAGAATAATCCTAACAGTTAAGCAAGTTTTTCTTTTATAAGCCAATACTTCTGAGTCTGTGCTTTGTTTAGCAAACATAACAGTTCCAGAGTTGGCTTGTCTGGCTGCAGCAATAGTTTTCTTTTTGTAACTTGCGGCATGACTACGAACATCACAAACACCGCCATGTGCTACACTGAACAATTTTTTGCATCACAGACACTTACCATGCCAGAATGAGCGCTCTTACAGCTCGGTAACTGACCCCGACTGTGTAACCTGTACGCTGTATGCCTTGTGCGCTGAGATTGACTGTATGCATGATGAATTTTACTAATAAAACATAGTAGCTGCAATTAGACAGAGATTCATCAAATGTGAAGATTGTTGTGGATGTGAAGTCTAAAAGATGTCTACAAAAGAAAAGAAAAAGAAAAATCATGTAGTTGCTCACTACAGCAAAGACAAAGTGTGTGTGTGTGGTGTATAGGTGTGAAGGATACGCACTTATAGATAGATGAGCTGGTTGTCTACTCTGGTTGTGGTGTGGTGGTGGTGTCTGTAGAGTCATTAAAGTATAAAATATTAGTGCGCTAAAATCAATCCTCAATGCTCATATCAAATCACATTATAGTGAATAAATACCAAGTAAATATATAAGTATTAATAAATTGGTTGCAGCTTTTATCAGCAATTATTTTCTTTATTCATTGTCTTTATTAATTTTGGGTAATTTTTCCACATCAGCGCTTGAGTATTTTGTATTTTATTATCTGTAGAGTCATACAGCTGCTTTCTCAATCCTGTACAGTTTGCTAGGAAAGAAGAAGCAAAAACCTTAGCTGGATGTGGCCTCAATCCCTACAGACTCCTACTTCCCCCCAAGTTCCCTTCCCCACAGTAACAGTCACATAAACAAAGTAGACGTTCCAAAACAGGCTTCTATGCTTACCAGAGGACAAAGCTGCAAGAAAAGGGCTCCGATGGACTGGAGGCAGTGCCAGGGGAACCCAACAGCACAAAGAGGGAGAAGGAGAAATGCAAACATGAGAATATAGCAGATAATTTCTTTGAGAAAGCACACTGCAAAAACATCCTCTAAATGCTTACTGGATTGAAGCCAAGGGGAAGGTTTCAGGAGTTGTGTAGGCATGCACTTGATGTTCTTGATAGCTCTTGATGGTAGCGGCAGTGGTGGCACCATCTTATTGGAGCTGGCATGATTGGGAGTTCACAGTCCAGGGAAATAAAATAACAACACAAAGAAAAAAGATTGGGGGGGGGGGGGGGGAGTGAAAGAGAAAGGCAAACATGATAGTTGCATTCTCTTAAACTTAACTTAGTGCCTTGAAAATGCCCCAAATAATCTCAGTGGCAGAGTAGTACTAGCATACATACCAATTCTGTGGCTTGTGCAAGCAGAGTTACACAGTCAAGCGTGCTGAGAAAGTGGAGCTGGAGCAGACAGGGTAGCCCTAAAGCACTAAGAGGGAAAGAAGAGCACCATGAGACTCGCTAGAGCAGATCATTTGTTGACACACTACAGGAAATTGTTTACCATGATGAAGCCAAAGGAATGGTTCTCAGGAGTTGCAAGGTAGGTGGTAGGTATGGCACAGCAGGCAGGTGGTACTTCTTGAAGTACCGGCAGTGGTGGCACCGTGGTATAGGATCAGGCATGATTCATGGTCCAAGCAGGGCAGGGAAATCGAACCTAACAGCACAGAAACAAGCCAGACCCAGTAGACACTATTATCTTTGTTTTTCTTCTTCACTCTCCTCCTGGCTGGCCAAGCAAACTGAACTTAGTGCACACAAAATGCCCAAAATTATCTCAGTGGTGCCAGTAGTGTAGTAGTACATATTCACAATCGCATATATGGGGCCTAGTCTGTGTCAGCAGAGTTAAGAAGGCAAGTGGCATGGCCTTTGACACTCTCAAAATGAGTGCACAGCCAAAATGCCCAAAATAAACTCGGTAGCAGTAGTGTAGTAGTAGTAGTACACATTCATTCACAATATGACATACATCATGTGGAATGTGCCAGCAGAAATAGCCAGGCACGCAGCATGACCTTTAAGCAGCGTGGCCTTTTTGCACTCTTAAACTGAACTGGCCATTTCAGTTTACACACCAAATGGCCAAAATAACTTCAGTGGTGGCAGTGATATGGTAGTACATACAATATCAATCACATACAGTGGTGTGAAAAAGTGTTTGCCCCCTTCCTCATTTCCTGTTCCTTTGCATGTTTGTCACACTTAAGTGTTTCGGAACATCAAACCAATTTAAACAATAGTCAAGGACAACACAAGTAAACACAAAATGCAATTTGTAAATGAAGGTGTTTATTATTAAAGGTGAAAAAAAATCCAAACCATCATGGCCCTGTGTGAAAAAGTGATTGCCCCCCTTGTTAAAACATACTATAACTGTAGTTGTCCACACCTGAGTTCAATTTCTATAGCCACACCCAGGCCTGATTATTGCCACACCTGTTCACAATCAAGGCATCACTTAAATAGGAGCTGCTTGACACAGTAAGGTCCACCAGAAGATCCTTAAAAGCTACACATCATGCCGAGACCCAAAGAAATTCAGGAACAATTGAGAAAGAAAGTAATTGAGATCTATCAGTATGGAAAGGGTTATAAAGCCATTTCCAAAGCTTTGGGAATCCAGCAAACCACAGTGAGAGCCATTATCCACAAATGGCGAAGACATGGAACAGTGGTGAACCTTCCCAGGAGTGGCCGGCCGCCCAAAATTACCCCAAGAGCGCAGCGACGACTCATCCAAGAGGTCACAAAAGACCCCACAACAACGTCCAAGAAACTGCAGGCCTCACTTGCCTCAGTTAAGGTCAGCGTTCATGCCTCCACCATCAGGAAAAGACTGGGCAAAATGGCCTGCATGGCAGAGTTCCAAGGAGAAAACCACTGCTGAGCAAAAAGAACATCAAAGCTCGTCTCAATTTCTCCACAACACATCTTGATGATCCCCAAGACTTTTGGGACAACATTCTGTGAACCGATGAGACAAAAGTGGAACTCTTTGGAAGGTGTGTGTCCAAGTATATCTGGCGTAGAAGGAACACTGCATTTCATAAAAAGAACATTATACCAACAGTAAAATATGGTGGTGGTAGTGTGATGGTCTGGGGCTGTTTTTCTGCTTCAGGACCTGGAAGTCTTGCCGTGATAAAAGGAACTATGAATTCTGCTGTCTACCAAGAGATCCTGAAGGAGAATGTCCGACCATCTGTTCGTGTACTCAAGCTGAAACGAACTTGGGTTCTGCAGCAGGACAATGATCCTAAACACACCAGCAAGTCCACCACCGAATGGCTGAAGAAAAACAAAATGAAGACTTTGGAGTGGCCTAGCCAAAGTCCTGACCTAAATCCTATTGAGATGTTGTGGTATGACCTTAAAAAGGCCATTCATGCTCGAAAACCCTCTAATGTAACTGAATTAGGACAATTCTGCAAAGATGAGTGGGCCAAAATTCCTCCAGGACGCTGTAAAAGCCTCATTGCACGTTATCGCAAACGCTTGGTTGCAGTTGTTGCTGCTAAGGGTGGCCCAACCAGTTATTAGGTTTAGGGGGCAATCACTTTTTCACACAGGGCCATGATGGTTTGGATTTTTTTTCACCTTTTAATAAACACCTTAATTTACAAATTGCATTTTGTGTTTACTTGTGTTGTCCTTGACTATTGTTTAAATTGGTTTGATGTTCCGAAACACTTAAGTGTGACAAACATGCAAAGGAACAGGAAATGAGGAAGGGGGCAAACACTTTTTCACACCACTGTACATGTGGCCTGTGCATTCAGACTTAGGCTTAAGCAAAGGCAGGCAAGCTGTGTGGTCTTTTTGCTTTCTCAAACTGAACTGGGTGAGCACATATAATTTAGCCATTTGAGGCACTGTGCAGTGCGAATTTTTTTTACAGATTTACGTACTGTCTATAAATTTAGGGTCTGTTGGTAATCCTGCTGCCAGTTGACAACTTCTGTCTCAGGGGTCTCAAGGGTCGCACTTGCGACCCGGCCCCATGCTCCAAGAGGCCCGTGAGGCCCCCCCTCTACAACTGAATAGGAGGGCTGACATATAGAGAAATCGATTCCTGCCTCCTGCAGCTGCTGAATGCCCACTTCTCCTCCTTTTCCTCCTGCAGGCATTCAGAGACGGCAGGAGGCAGGAACTGATTCCTCTATATGTTACTACCCTGTCACCCCTCCTTTCCTGCTGCCCTCTCCTGCCCCTGAGCCCCTCTCTTCCAACTCCACACTGTGCTGCTCGGGAACACACCTTGACGGCACACCAAGCAACTTGCTGCTCCCAAGAGTGAGACCTCCCTGATTGGCCAGGATCCAGGGAATCGAGTGGGTGAGAGCTGTGAATGGGGGTAAGCCGTCCTAGTGTTCCACCACTGTATGGGGGCCCCAGCAGGGTTGCTTGCTGCAGGGCTCTGAGCTGAGAGCGTATCTCTCATATGGCTCAGAGCCTGCACTGACAGTTCCGTCCTCACACGGACAGGACAGGAGAGAGTCAATCTGCTTCTTCTCCACCATGGGAACTGTGACTCTAAGCAGCTGAATTCAATCGTTCAGCTACCTAGCTTAACACTTTCCTCAGTGCACAAGGGAGGAGAAGGAGCAGATTGGCTCTCTCCTGTCCTGTCCGTGTGAGGGAGGAGGGAGTGGGAACTGTCACTGCAGGCTCTGAGCTGTATGAGAGAAATGCTCTCAGCTCAGAGTCCTGCTGATGGGTACTGGTAGGCGACATTGATGAGCACTGATAAGTAGCACTGATGGGCACTGATAGGGGGCATTGATGAGCACAGATACATGGCACTGATGTGCACTGATAAGGGGCATTGATAAGCATGATAAGTGGCACTGATGGGCACTGATAGTGGGCATTGATGAGCACTGATATGTGGCACTGATAGACAGCACTGATGGGCATTGATTGGGAGAATTGATGAGCACTGATGGGCACTGATAGGTGGCATTAATGGGCACTGATGGACAGCATTAATAGGCACTGATAGGCATCACAGATGGTCACTGATAAGTGGCATTGATGAGGACTGATGAGGCTGCACTGATGATCAGTGCCCTGGTTATCAGTGTAAACAATGTATTGACAGTCTTGCTAGTTAACGGCTCTCCTTTCCTCAAATAGACACATTGTGGGAAGAAAGGACTGTGCTGATAACTGGCAAGTCTGTTTACATGTGATCAGTTGATCACATGGTAAAGGGCCGCTATGGGTAGCCCTCCTTTATTGTGATCAGCTGTGTCACAGAGCATGCTGCATGCGCACCCCAGGTGGCACGCGGGAGGCAGGGTTCTGTGAGGATGTCAATGGACACCTTCCCAGAGCTGGAAGCCCAGGGTTGGTATGGATAGTTTCTTGCACCAAGGCCCTGAAGTATCTAGTTATGCCTCTGCTCTGTCTAGTTGCTGAAAATGTAATCTTCAAGTCTGAGTTTCTACATTAAGATGTGAGGTTCCTCCACCTCTCACGTTGCCTCTTGCCTCCTCTATATTAATTACGATATACAGTATATGGCTATTATGATAAGGTCCTAGGAGAAGAACCTTTTATATATGTTTTTTTTAGTATTTATGTTGTGTTGTGTATGAGATCTAAATGTCCTTCGTATTTTTTTTATTTATTTTTTAGTTTATTGAATGAACATTGTCTTGGCTTTTCATGGTGATGCACTGTGTTTTGTAGCTTTTTGCTAAACTTAATAAAAAAAGACTTTAAAAACAAATAAAAAGAAAAATGTAATTTTCATCAAGCTGCAGAATTCTTATTAAACATGCTGGGCAAATGGTATTTAAAGAGGTTTGTGGGGTTACTAAAAAAAACACACCTACTCATCTTTATACTGCAGCATTGCTGTGATGCTGCAGCTGTTCCCCACTGACTCAAAGACCGAGAAATGAGCGATCACATGACCACTGAGCAAAGAGCGGTGATTGCCAGTCAGCACTCTCCGGTCTGTCAATCCAGTGCTCACTGGAACACTAAGCAGGAGAAGGGGTGGGCACAGCTGGCTTCAGCTTTCACCAGTGCACTGAGAGGGAGAGCCACCTGTCAATCAGGCAGGTGAGTGGGTCCTGACAATATCGTTGGGATCCTTCAACAGCACGGAGCAGCTCTGTGATGTCAGCCAACTGCGAGCCTTACCCTGCTGTCGGCTGATTCTGGGTAACAGGAGAGCACAAGTAAGTGCTTTGGCCATAAAAAAATAAAAAAAAGCTTTGGCCATACTTCTTGAAATTCTAAGCTGTGTGTGAAATAATAATTTAGCAAAATTACCTGTACCATGTAGTTCATGCAATAACTGTAGCTGAGGTTGCTACCGCATCCTTGTTTAGCAGTTTTTAAAGTTCAGAAATGAGGATATGAGGAAGTGCACATTGCAGATGCCAGCATGTGATAACCCTCACCCTCATACTCAGTAGATGGAAATGATTGCCTCTTCTGTGAACCTGACTGATGTCTGTCGGTGATTAATGCTGAAAGTGAGTTATTGGTACATGAAACCCGTACAAAGAGTACATTACAAGGGCACCCTGGGCCAGACAGTCTAGGGGAATGTTCAGCTTGCTCATCCATTGCCAGATCTGGCAAGCTTTTAAAGAGAGACAAGAGACCTAATAGTGTATGCAAAATCTTGACTTTTCCTCCTCCCACTCTAGAGATAAGCTTGGATGAGAGCTTGGATTCTATCCAAACCCAAGTTCATCAGAACCTGGATATTAGCTGTCATTGCTGGGCCAATTCGCTGTGCCCACAATTGGGCCCAGCAATGTCAGCTAACTTTTGGGTTCAGACCAAACCCATATGGGAAATGCTAAAACGCCCAATGGGGAACCCTCTGGGATGCGCTCATTAGTTCCTGGGACATAGGCAAGGGGGCCGTGGTCATATGAAAATCAGCAGTAAGGTGGCACCCCAACTTACAAATTAGCCTTTTGCATTGAACAGTTCCACTTTGTACACTGAGAACTTTTCTGTAAAGCACTCGTCCCGTGTAACTGTACACCTTCTCCTCTCTTCTGAATGCAGCATTTCTGAGGGGACAACATGAAACCTGTGTCCCAGTCCACCAGCACAGCCATGGTTGCCATCTCACTCCCAATGACTATGCAAGAATCCTGCCATTCACAGAGCACAGACCTCTGATGCTAACAAGCATTAACACGTTATTGAATCCACTTATCTCTTCCACTTTCCATACCTCCAGGCTAGGTCCATAGGTACCCTGTGCTGGCATATCGGTATGGGATACCGAATTCTAGGGAGGAGGTCAGGCTCACCAGCCCCCTCACTGCTAGGGTTACCATGGTTGAAGTAAAGGTTTGGCCATCTTTTACAGAGTTAGACATGGTCGTTAGGTGGGGGAGCTACGACATTGATCATTTTCCTATAGAATAATGCTGTAAAGCCGTCCGGGCCCGGTCTCTTGACGACTTTCAATTCTTTTTTTTTTTTAAGCTTTATTTCTTTATTAAGATATTTATTTTGTTCACAAAATACATCAAAATTAAACATCCTCTCAGTCCCCCTCCCTCCCATCGCCCTATCAGATAAGAATATAACAAAAATATTAAAAAAAAGAATCGTTCATATCTTGGGTGGCCTAAGAGGGGATTGGTATCATGGGGGCCATCCTATCTGATGTTCCATTTAATCTAGATTCCTCCTCTATCACACTTCCCTCTCATCCCCATTCTCGCACACTTCTATCCTCTTCATTTGCCCTCTTACTTTAATTCCTATTGGGCCACTTTTCATCGTTAGAATATTTTTCCACACTATTATTATTTACATATAAATCCCTCTGGCTTCCCACCAAGGTTTCCACATCTTGTCATATTTCTTTAAAGTCCCTTGTTTTATATATAACACTTTAAGAATTACCACATTCATGCTATTTATCCATTCTCTACCGGACACAGACGCCCCCGACAACCATCTTAGGGCAATCAGTTTCCTTGCCTGAAATAGGCATCTCAGAACCGCCGTCTGGCTGCTTCCCGGGTTTCCAACTCCTTCAACTAATCCCAGGAGACAATACCTCGCCTCCATCCTGGTGGAGGTTACAAACACCCGATCAATGGTTCCTGTCACCTTCGTCCAGTAGCGGATCAACTTCGGGCATCTCCAAAACATGTGAATCATGTCTCCCTCCATGTCCCCGCACTGGGGGCAGCTTGCATCTGGCCGTCGGCCAAATTGAAAAAGTTTACGAGGAGTATAATAAGTTCTATATAATAAGAACAGATGTGACATCCTCTGAGAGGGAGAGAGTGATACCAACGAGCCAGTTCAAGAATTTTATTCCATTGTATTTCAGAGATATCTCCCACATCTTTTTCCCATTTCCTCTTGTACATAGGGGTCTCTATCCCTCCCATTCTCCCCTTGTTTATATGTGGGTATATTTTCAAAAATTAAACCTTTCCCTGGTTCTGCATTAATTCTTTTTTGAAGAACTGGGATTGTGCTCCATTCTAAAGTCCTCCCTCTAAACTGCTCCTCCAGTGCGTGCCTGAAATGCAAATACTTATAGAAGGATTTATTTGGTAGAGCAAAATAGTCTCTCAGTTCCTGAAAGGTTTTCAGGGCACCATCTTGGTATAGCTGAGCGATAAATGTTATTCCACATCTCTCCCATTCTCTTACTGTCCCCATCTTCTGCAGTTCTCCCAATTTGCTATTCTTCCATAAGGGGGTATGCTCATTAAATCCTCTGTATTTTAATAGGGCCTTCTCTGTGTCCCACACTCTCGTCATTAAACTCAAAGTAGGCATGCCCATCTTTAATATTGATTGGACCCTGGGAAAAAAATTTCTTGGCCCCCCCCCCCATGCAGTTTCACTCTCCGCCTGCTCTGAGACATACAATAAATAGCAGTTAGACTCCAAATCAGTTCACTGTATCAGATCAGGCAGCAATTGAGATTGGTTGCCAGCAGTTACCTTATGGTTATCATTACTGCTTACTGACTGGTTGCTAGAGGTTACAGCACACATTACGGCTGATTAGTTGCTAGAGGTTACAGCAAATGATTTCTGCTTGTTAATTGGTTGCTAGAGATTACTGTCCAGTAATACTGCTCACTGATTGGTTGTTAGAGATTACAGCACATCATCTCCTCACTGCAGGAGAGCATGATATACATATGAATGCTGCCTTTATTTACATATCAATGCTGCCGGCCGCAGCTATTTACTTAGTAATGCAGCCGCTATTTACATATGAATTCTGGTTATTTACATGTAAACACAGGGTCAGCAGGTGAGTCATCTGTACACAACAATAGGGCAGAGCTGGGCGGCATTAGTAACAGCACTTCACACTGAGATATCGGGACACAGTACAGGACTAAAACTTCAAGGGGCAAGGGAATTTAAACTTGGATAGTTGGCAAGTATGAGGCAGATGCTTTGGGCCCCACAACAATGACAGGGCCCAGGGCAGCTGCCCCTTTTGCCCTGCCTTAAAGACGGCCCTGAAAGTAGGGAGTCCTAATGCAAAGGATCTTGCCTCCAGAGCTTCCACTGAGTCATGTGGTGTGTTTTGTAGGAGCATTTTTCTCCCTGCCTCTCCCCCTTCTAAATTACACTCCCCCATATACTGGAGTTGTGACGTGAGGAAGTAGCTAAAGAGGTGTGGGAGCGCGACCCACCCTTCCAAATCAGTTCCCTGAACACTGTGTCTATCTTTTGAAACCACATTTTATATCACCAAATTGGGGAGTTATGCAATACATAGAGAAGCTGTGGCATCCATATCATTTTGATGAAATTACAGCGACCTGCCACAGATACTGGCAGGCGTTTCCACACTTTTGTCTTCCTCCTAAACGTATTCAGTAACGGGATTATATTATCTGCTACGTACTGTTGAGGGTCTCTGGATAAGTTTATTCCTAGGTATTTAAATTTGCTTACTACTTGGATCTGGGTCACCTTCTCAGGCAAGGGGCTTCCCAGAGGATCTACTGGCAGAAGGCTAGATTTTTGCCAATTTATCTTAAGTTCGGAAATTTGTCCAAATTTGTTAATAATGTCCATAGCTTTCTGAAGGGAATCCTGTGTATCACCAAGGAATAGCAGAAGGTCTTCCGCGTATAATGCTACTTTTTCTTCCAAGTCACCCCTTCTAAGATCCTTCAGCTGAGCAGAAGACCACAGGGCAATGGCCAGGGGTTCAATTGCAATGGCAAAGAGGAGGGATGACAAGGGACACCCTTGTCTTGTCCCCCTTCCCAGTCTAAATTTGTCGGACTTTTCATTACTCACCTTTGTTCTGGCTTCTGGTGCCCTATAAAGCATTTTAGCCATTTCATGAAACCCGGTTCAAATTGGGCTTTCTCCATAACTCTCCAGAGATACTGCCACTCAAGACTGTCAAAGGCCTTGGCGGTGTCTAAAGACAAAATAGCCCTCTCTCCACTCTCATCCGTAGGGACCTGAAGATTCAAGTATACCCTCCTTATATTTGTGCTAGTAGTTCTTCCGGGTATAAAACCTGATTGATCAGGGTGGATGAGTTTCAGTATAACCTTATTCATCCTAGCCGCCAAGACCTTTGCCGGTATTTTTATGTCAGTGTTTAATAAAGCGATAGGTCTATATGAGGCAGGATCAAGTGGGTCTTTACCCTCCTTGTGTATGGTGATTATGGTGGATTCCATCATTGATGAGGGGAGCTCTTCCCTTATCAATGACCAATTAAATACCCTCAACAGCTCGGGAAGCAATACCTTCCCATACTGCCGATATATCTCGGTCGGAAGTCCGTCTGGGCCCGGGGATTTCTGTTGCAACATCTCAATAGTGACCCTTTGTATTTCCTCTATCGTTATAGGTCTGTCTAACTCAGTTCTATCTGGCTCATCAAGACAGGGGAAATTCAGATCCCTGAGAAAGCTGTCTATTCCATCCCCCATTTCCTCCTGTTGCGATCTATACAAGTCCTCATAATATTCTTTAAACTTGCCCGCTATTTCTGGCGTATATGAGGATACCATTCTATCTCCTATAGTTATCGTGGGTATAACGGATGGGGGGGAGTTCACCCTGACTAATTGTGCCAGCATACATCCTGCACTTTCCCCCTCTCCAAAAGCAAATTGTTTCTGGAAGAGATGTTTATTCTCTATTTTTCTAAGAGTCATTAATCAATAATTTTGTTGTTCCTCTATCCATTTCCTAAGTCTATCCGGTGTTGGGTCATTGATATACTGTTCTTCTGCTGTAGTTACCCTCTCCCCTATTAGTCTCTCCCAATCCTTAGTCTGTTTTTTCATTTTGAGATTTGTTGGATCATTATGCCTATTAGGAAAGCTTTCAGAGTGTCCCATACTATTCCTTCCGAGAACAGTTGGTGGGAGAGGTGGATATGAGAGGACGGCTCTCCCTCCCTCTGCCCCACACACCTGAGACACCTGAGAAGCTGATGGGGATATGGAAGCCAGCAGGGGATGCGTGAGAGGCATCAGGCTGTGCTAAAAATATCTCCTAAATGCTCCTCTCTCCAACATAACCCCACTAGCCTGGACAAGCTGTGCTGATGATGAGAGATCCCTTCCTTCCTCGCAGATCAGAGAACTACGAGGAGACTAGTTCCAGCAGCCGCAGCGTGTATGCCAGACAAAGAGCCAAGAGCAGTGAACTGTGTCTCTGAGGATCATCCCATGTGCGCTGGATGCAGGTGAAAACCTTTTTTTTCTCCCCCTGCTCTCTGCTTTCTCAGATTTTTTTTTGTACACTGTTAGCCTGGACTGTATTTATCATTGATATGCTGACAGCACTGAGCTGCTGACACACTAAGGGAGCAAACCTTTATCATTAAGTGTGATATCCCCAAGAAACAGTGTGTGATAAGGAGCTGGATGATGGGACAGATCTAACTGCAGTTTAAATGTATGCAGAGAGCAGAGGCTTGGAGGATTAACCCCTGCAGCACTGGATGAGAGGCAAAAGACTGTCTTTCTTCTTCTTTTTCATATCCAGCGTTTAAACTTGAAAGACTTTTTGAGGTAACCCCTCACCTGTATTTCCTATTGCTAATCTTGCCATATATACGCCACAGGTTATATACCAAACCTATTAAATCCAACATGTGAGCATTGTCTCCCTCTATTACCCTGGACGTAACGGACTTATTGTATATAATTTCCACTCTATTCTCAGTACATCTAACAAATCGCATTCTGAGAAAAGAGCCGTGTAGAGATAGCACACTCCATTTTACTCTTACCCCCACTATCTCCCGGTGTAGATTTTGGAAACTGGACTGTGAAGAGTAATCCTTTTGAACTGTGGTGGATCGCTTTTCTCCCCTCTCCACCTTGGAAAAAATTATTTTTTTGCCTACTGGTCCAGCGTATTATGCTATTTAGGTGGCAGGCTTTAGGGGATGGTGGAGGAGGGGAAAAAGGGGGATTGAGATAAATATATATTTCCAGGAACTAAACCACCCAACTAAAATGGTACCTCTGGGGGAAGCAGAACCATCATTGAGGGAAGTAGTGAACGCAATTAACTCTTGTAAACTTCCATAAATGAAATATCTACCCAGCTTCAAACTATTCGGGAAGACATGTCCCTCATTAGGCATGACATGCAAAAAGTATGCAAAAGGACTACCACCTTTGAGGGGAGGGTCAGCCTATTAGAGGACGACATGAACCCTCTTAAACGGGAGATAAGGACTATAAGGGAACAAATGGCTAACTACCAGATAAAGATCGACGAAATGGAGAACAGGATGCGAAGGAAGAATGTGAAGATAGTGGGACTCCCAGAATGTAGTGAGGGAACAGATCCCACTAAATTTTTGGAAAAATGGTTTAAACACTTATTTGGAGAACAGTCCTTCTCATCCCTTTTTTTGCTGGAAAGAGCTCATCGGGTCCCCTCTAGACCTCCCCAATCAGGAGCCCCTCCAAGACCCTTATTGGTAAAACTGCTTTACTATAAAGATAAAGTAACTATACTAAATAAAGCCAGAGAAATGGGTAATATTCTTCACAATGGCAACAGGATTTCTCACCTGATCTACAAAAACGAAGGGCTAAGTTTGCAACAAATTGCAACAATTAAAATTTAACTATACACTGCTATACCCGGCAAGACTACCTACAAAACGCCCCGGGGGGGACCGTGTTTTTCGATACCCGAGAGAAAGTGGAGAACTGGATAGTAACCTATAGTGGGAGACTGTAGACCAATCTGACTGTATTGCCCTGGACTGTTATTAGTAATATGATTTTGTTTAAGACACAAACCACTACACTGTTGAATAATTTAGGCAAAGAGGAGGGTGTTGGTGGTGGAAAGGTGGGAGGGAACAACGAGCATACCACCCCATGTTTCTAAGGGGTAGAGCGAAGAGTTCTGTCTATTTGTGTTGTCTGTTTTGTTGTTTGTCTTGTCTTGTTTGTTTATTTTATTAAATGTGGGTTGTATGGTTTTCTGAGGGGGGGGGGGGGGGTGGGATAGGGAGGCAAGAGTGAGAACACAAGTTTAAAGTTGATAATAACACTTAAATCGATAGACGAATGCAAAGGTCACATTAGGAAGCCCCAAAATAGACCCAGTGGGCAGGGGAATGGGGTGCATGGGTGTATAAGATGGAAAAAGTGGGTTGCTTGGTACAAAAGACTGTGTGAACACAATTATAGGCATGAGAGGAGGTATGGATGTATGGGATGGAATGAGCGGTGGGTTTGGCACAAAAGTTTGTTCGATTTAAATCACAGGTATGAGAAGAGACTCTATGGAGTCACAAAAATGATACAAGAAAACTATATAAATTTTAAAAGGCACTGGTTAGATTCACTAAAAATTAAACTTTGATGGTTATGCGCCCCCAGATTAAAAAATAAATTTTGTGCTCATGGAATGTCCGGGGAATGGGAGATACAGAGAAAAAAGCAGCAGTTCTCCTGATTGCAAAGACATACGAGGTGGCTATTCTTTGTTTGCAGGAGACACATCTTACTAAAATCTCTATTCCCCAATTGAGATGGAGGGATTACAGTACACAGTGCCATTCAGTACACACCTCCTATTCTAGGGGGTGAGTATATTTGTTAGATCAGGGGTGGCATTTTCTTGTATGCAGGCTAAGGTGAATGAATATGGGAGATTTTTTTTTTTTATTCTGTAAGATTAAGAACAGAGTCTGTGTATTAGCAAATGTGTACCTCCCTCCACCCTTTAACGTTTGGATCCTTTGTAAGCTTGCCAAGTTTGTTGTGGATAAGCCGAGAGTGCCGGTGATAGTAACGGGGGACTTCAATATGGTAATGGACCGGAGACTAGATAGGTTCCCCCCGGGGACACTAACGGGTGGTGTCACGGATAGCCGGCTCCCCGATTTTTTTTAGGGGAGGCAGGATTGTGGGACATCTGGAGAATACGGAACCCGGAGGCCCGACAATACTCATGCTTCTCCAGGACACATTCAACACTCTCCAGGATTGACCTAGTGCTGGGAAATGAGGAAATGATGTCTATCATAAAGAATCTGAACTACAGACCAAGGGGTCTGTCGGACCATTCCCCAGTGACAATATCACTAGAGCTGGGCGAGCATAACCATCCTGGGGAGTGGAGGATAAACTAATTTTGGATCGAACTGATGGAGGATCCGAACGAGATATTGGCATTAATGGGGGAGTTTCTCGATTTGAATGGAGGTTTAATTCTTTAATACGTTGTAAAACTTCGGAGACCTGTATGTCTTGGTCCATTAATGAGGTGTGGGTTTCAGACAAAAAGTGTAGTGTCAGACTATGCAGAAAGGTGTCCAAGCCCTGGGTGCAGGACTGGCTAGGGGGCGAGTATAGAGTGGTAAGGCAATGTCGGAATTTGTCCAGGACCTGCATGTGGTTGCCTGTGAGGATATTATGGCGGGTGCGTAAGGTAATGGGGTTATGGTACGCAACCTATTGGCCGTTTGTTAGGTCTATTCGCCTTGACGTACCACTTCTGACAAGCCCAATGAGCGCATGTGCGTTCCGCCTCATCTGTTAGACATAAGTCCAATTCCGTACGGCTTGGTCTAGTAGTTTGTGATTAGCAGGAGTAGGGGATAGCTTAAAAGTCATCAATAATGAGTCCAAGCGGGTTGTAATATTGTTTTGCAATGGGAGCCTGTCAGCAAGTCCCGGTCAATGATTCACGGCTGGAACATGGTATAATCACAACCCAGAGCTCTTTGTTGACAATCAACAGAGAACTCTGTACAGAGATAATTATCTAGAAATCTATTAGTAAAAGCAGCACACTGTAAACCCATTACACATAATTAGGCAGATATTTAACCCCTTGATCACCCCAGATATCAACCCCTTCCCAGCCAGTGTCATTAGTACAGTGACAGTGTACAGTATTATCAATGATCACTGTATAGTACAGTGGAACTTTGGATTGTGAGTAATGCACCTTACAAGCATTTCGCAATACGAGCTGTTTTAAAAAAAATAAATCCTGACCCGCTTTGCAATGGTTCTATCGCAAGATGAGCAGGATTCAAGCCTCTGGGGGTGCAGTACCGCATTTGGCCAGAGGTGCGGCGGCACCGGTGGCACTTGGAAACACTCAGAAACACTCAGTTTCCGAGTGTCTCAGAGTGTCTGAGTGTTTCTGAGTGTCTCCGGTGCCCCGGAACCTCTGTCCTAATACAGTACTGCATAGACAAGCAGTGGCTGTGGAACGGATTGTCTGAGTTTCCATTATTTCCTATGGGGAAACTTTTGAAATTTTGAAATACTAGTGCTTTGGATTACAAGCATTCTTCTGGAACAAATTATGCACATAATCCAAGGTATTACTATATTAGTGTCACTGGTGATGTCAGTTCCCCCCAGCATCAGTTAGTGTCAGATTGCCACTATCGCAGTCCCAAGTCGCTAATCCCCACCATTAGTAGTATAAAAGGTAAAAAAATACAGTATATATTCCAGTGTTTGTAGAAGCTATAACTTTCACACCAACCAATCAATATACACTTATTTGGATTTTTTTTTTTTATCAAAGACATGTAGCAGAATACATTTTGCCCAATTTATGAAGAAATTAGATTTTTACATTTTTTTTATGGGATATGTTTTGTAGAAGAAAGTAAAAAATATTGTTTTTTTTTTTCTTTTTTTCTAAATTTTTGGCCTTTTTCTGTTTATATCGCAAAAGAGAAAAAAATACCACAAAAAAAGCTCTATCTGTGTGAAAAAAATTATATAAATTTTATTTGGGTGAAGCATTGCATGACCACGCAACTACCAGTTAATGTAGGGAAGTGCTAAATAGCACAAAATGGCCTAATCATGAGGGTGGTAAAATCTTCCGGAGCTCATGTGGTTAAAGGACAGTTCCCACCAAGAATCTCAACAGACCCCGCTGCAGGTTCCTATGCAATTTACATGCAGTGTGGTTCGATTTGAGCCTGTTTACTTTGAACAGGCTGAATCTCACTGGACTGCACCAAAACGTAGTGCATGTATGCAAAAATGCCCTGCAACGTGATCGCGTGGTACTTCTTTACCATGCAATCTGGTGCAGACAAACGCTCTGCATTTGCGACCTGCACTTGGGGTGTCATTAACTTAAAATTGGCAGTGCATTTTAAATGTGGTGCAGGAAACAGGCAAGGAACGCGGTTCACTGGTGTGAACAGGGGCCCCAATGTTAAATGTTGCCCTACACTGGAGGTGATGATGCCGAGGGACAGTCCATTGCTGGAGCATGGGGGGAACACCGTCTGTCAGGAGAGCGGAGGATCAGGTTAGTAAGCCTCTCCTCTGGACAAAATGAGCAGTTAAACCTTGCCGTGTGGATGCAATTCTACTACAAGGGATCATTTTAAAGTTTCATCAAGTTGGGTTTTAACTAAGTTTCTAATAATGGGTTATATAGGAACACATTTATTAAAAAATAAAAACTTGTAAGGGGATATCCTTGTATTTACTATTTCATTCATACTTTAGATTGTAATCTCCATGAGCGGGGCCCTACTATTCCTTCTGTATTGAACTGTATTGTAATTTTACTGTCCCCTTTATATTGTCAAGCACTGTGCAAACTGTTGGCGCTATATAAATACCATATAATAATAATAGTAATAATGTAGATCTAAGGTCACAGCTTTGAGCTACATATGAATAAAATAGTAACTGCCAGGGGCGTTGCTAGGTGGCAAAAAAAACAGGGGCTTCAGCCCAAAATCCGAACCCAGGGGGGTGGCGTGTGTTACCTACCTGACGTGCACTGACCTAGCTGACACACACTGACCTTCCTGACCTATGCTGATCTTCCTGACCCACACTAACCTACCTGACCCACAATGACCTACCTGACCCACACTGACCATTACACTAACCTACCTGACCTACCTGACACACACTGACCTTCCTACCTGACATACACTGACCTACCTGACACACACTGACCATTACACTCACCTACCTGACATGCACTGACCTACCTGACATACCCTGACCTATCTGACCCACACCGAGCTACCTGGCAAATGAAGTTCAATGTAGAAAAATTTAAAATAATGCATTTAGGTGGCAAAAATATGAATGCAATCTATACACTGGGGGGGGGGGGGGAGAACCTCTGGGGGAGTTTAGGATGGAAAAGGACCTGCGGGTTCTAGTAGATGATAGGCTCAGCAATGGCATACGATGCCAAGCTGATGCTAACAAAGCAAACAGAATATTGGCATGCATTAAAAAGGGGATTAACTCCAGAGATAAAACGATAATTCTCCCGCTTTACAAGACTCTGGTCCGGCTGCACCTGGAGTATGCTGTCCAGTTCTGGGCACCAGTCCTCAGGAAGGATGTGCTGGAAATGCAGCGAGTACAAAGAAGGGCAACAAAGTTGATAAAGGGTCTGGAGGATATTAGTTATGAGGAAAGGTTGCGACCACTGAACTTATTCTCTCTGGAGAAGAGACGCTTGAGAGAGGATATGATTTCAATATACAAATACCGTACTGGTGACCCCACAATAGGGATAAAACTTTATCGCAGAAGAGAGTTTAACAAGACTCGTGGCCACTCATTAAAATTAGAAGAAAAGAGGTTTAACCTTAATTACGTAGAGGGCTCTTTACTGTAAGAGCGGCAAGAATGTGGAATTCCCTTCCACAGGCGGTGGTCTCAGCGGGGGGCATCGATAGTTTAAAAAAACTATTAGATAAGCACCTGAACGAGCGCAACATACAGGGATATACAATGTAATACTGACATATAATCACACACATAGGTTGGACTTGATGGACTTGTGTCTTTTTTCAACCTCACCTACTATGTACGTATGTAACTATGTAACCTGACATACACTGACCTACCTGACCCACATTGACCTACCTGACCCACACTGACATACCTAACATAAACTGATCTACCTGAACCACAGTTATTTACCTGACATACACTGACCCGCACTGACATGATAAACTGTCCTACCTGACCACCAGACTTCAGGTGACGTGATCGCCTCCTGCAGCTCAGCCGTAGTGTGCGGTGCGCCTGTAGAGTAGACAGCAGTCACTCCAGGCAGCCAGAGCCATGATGAGAAGAGAGGAGAGGAGAGCTGCCTGCCCGAGCGCCGAGTGGGGATCTTCTGACAGTGGCGCGGCAGCCGCATTGTAATTCCTGCCTTCCGGAGCCTGCAACGCCTATGATGGACGTCACACGTCCCTCGGTCCCAGCATTGGACCAGTGGGACGTCCATCATAGGTGCTGCCGGCTCCAGAGGGCTGGACCTGCTATGTCACTCAGCCACGCTTGGATCAGACCGTTCCCGGCTCGTTGGCGGTGCTCGGGGCTAATAACAAAACTGTGCATGCCCGAGACCCGGGGTTTTTTGGGGACCCACTCGGGGCTCTAGCCATCGTCAGCAAAAGCCCCCCCCCGCCGATGCCACTGGTAACTGCTAAGAAACAAATGGGGTTTGATTTACTAAAACTGGAGAGTGATAAATGTGGTGCAGCTCTGCATAGTAACCAATCAGCTTCCAGGTTTTATTGTCAAAACTGAACAAGCTGAAGTTACTCATTTATGTTTTTGGTTGTAACGTGACAAAATTTGGAAAATTTGAAGGGGTATGAATACTTTTTCAAAGGACTGCATAGTTCTGCTTTAAGAGGCACACTGTATTGCATTCATATCTTTACTGGTTTTGGCTGAGAATGGCAGAAATAAGGGTCAGGCAGAGTGTGTGAATGGAAATATTTTACCCATTGTCTGGGGGTACAAGAAAGAGAGGTGAGTAAAACTGGGAAGTCGCGTGGCTGGTACACACCGCCGTCTGATGAGTCATCGAGGTGACACCAAGGTCACTTTCTCACCAGTCTGCTTAACAGGCTTAAAGTCAATCGTACTTTATAACTGACAAAAACAGGGCACAAGGATGGGGAGAGCACACATGGATTGCCTGGTAATACGGCTACGCTTTATTTCACTTCATCTGATTTTTGTCTTATTTACCAAAGCTTGGATGTAACAGGTAAGATCACGCTAATAATAAATGCCTACCACACACATTACAATCTGATTGTACAATCTCCTACTATGTAGCACAAGGGCATGCCTGATCGGAAACAAATTGATTGATTAGTGCCGGTAGGTCCTCATATTATATTATTTTGGTAAATCTTAAGTTTATCGTACAATGGTTGTATGGTCAGATTTTACCGTGTATGGAGACCCAATAGGGCTGTATCCAAAGTACAAAGCATGTAATCTGAGAAGAGTTTGAAGTGGTTGTACACCCTGTACATCCACTTGTACCTACAGGTAAGCTTATATTAAGGCTTACCTGTAGGTGCTGGAAATAACTCCCGAACCTCCACAGTTTAGGAGACATTTACAAAAAAGCCGTGTACCAATGACTACGGCGCATTGTGCACTTTAGAAAGGGCACATTGTGCTGTTTCTAATAGGGGTCATGCCATGACTGGCAGCACCCATGCGCATGCATGGGAGTGATGTCACCCGACTCCGGGCCAGTCACAGAGCCGGAGTTCTTGGCCCCGGAATGAAGAGGGGTGAAGATGGACGCTCCCTGCTAGTGGGGACAGCGGTGACATCGCAGGCTTCGGTTTCAGGTAAGTGACACATAATGGGCTACTATGCGATGCATAGTAGCCCATTATGCTTTGCCTTTGCAGAGAATTAAAGAGGAAGTAAAAACTACCAGGGTTTGCTTCCTATTTAAAGTATAACTAAAGGCAAAACTTTTTTTTTTTTTTTTTAGTTTTGAATAGAGTGGAGAGGGATTAGAATCCCTGACAGTTTTTTTTGCTGTCTGTGTCCTTGTTAGGGAGATCCCCCCTCTCTTACCATTATCATTGTAAGTAAAGGAAAATCTAAAATTTTGTGGTGATCTTCTAATAGGGACAACTAGTTCTGGTGACCTGGGGGTCCCCAAGAAATTCCCTTAATTTGAAGGGATCTCCTCCCACTTCCTGTTTGGCTATGGGACAGAAAGTGATGGGAAGTCTCTGTAATGGGACACAGATGGCAAAAACAAAAATCTGACAGGGGTTATAACCCGCCCTTACTCTATCCAAAATAGAAAAAAAAAAGTTTTGCATATAGTTTTACTTTAACCACTTCAGCTCCAGAAGATTTACCCCCCCCCCTTTAATGACCAGCCCATTTTTTGCGACACGGCACTGCGTTATTTTAACTGACAATTGCGAGGTCGTGCGACGATCTACCCAAATAAAATTGTCATCCTTTTTTTCCTACAAATAGAGCTTTTTTTGGTAGTATTTGATCACCCCTGCGTTTTTTTTTTTTTTTTTTTGCGCTTTGCTTTTGTTGTTTACAAAAGCAGATCCCCATTCTGCCTCTGTACTAGGCGATCGCGGGTCACCTGTGGACATCGAGTTCGCCTGACCCGCAGGCATGCTCCTGCAGTGTGGAGCGAGAGCACCCGCCTGCTGTCACGCCTGTGCGAGCCGATGTACAGCTATGGCGATTTGCGCAGGAGAAGCAACCATATAACAACGCCGGCTGGTCGGCTAGTGGTTAAAACAGTATTATCATAATTTTAACTGGGCTAAGCTGGGCATAGATGGGTCAGTTTTTTTGTTTAACCAGGGGATAGAACAAAAAACTTCCCTGAATTCCCCGTCCACACATTCCAGGTGGATGGGGAAATCACTCCCACTGAAATATTGTATTCTGACAGCAGAGAGACTTCTCCGCCATCAGAACACACTAGAGCTGCACAATTAATCGTTAAAAAATCGTGATCTCGATTCACCCCCTCTGATGATCTCTCCTGCAGAGGTTGCCCATTCTTTCATATAAACAAGTATTAAAGGGATTGTAAAGTGAATTTATTTTATTTTTTTAAATAACAAACATGTTATACTTACCTCCACTGTGCAGCTCGTTTTGCACAGAGTGGCCCCGAACCTGCTCTTCTGGGGTCCCTCGGCAGCTGTCTCAGCTTCCCTCCTGCAGATGCTTCTCACGTTCATGCGAGCTCCCTCGCATGGTGAGAAGCATCTGCGGGCGCGCTCCCGTGATACAGCCGGTGGCTATAGCCGCTCTCTGTATCACACGGCCCGCCCCCCCGGCGCTCCGCGTCTGTAGATGTGATTGACAGCAGAGCGAGCCAATGGCTGCGCTGCTTTCCATCCATCCACTCCAGCCAATCAGCGGCCAGGCTGAACGGTGGAAAGGGCGTCGGGGGCGAGCGCGGGACTTTCGAGGGGTGATGTAAGTAAAACGGGGGGGCTGGGGGCCAGGGCTGGTGCAAGGATTTTTGACACCCTAGGCGAAACCTAATTTTGCCGCCCCCCCCCCCCCGGCTCAACCCCCGATCCCAACCCCATTGCCCTGCCCATGTACACCCCACCTTTTTAATGAGGGGACCAGACCACACCAGAGGTTTTTGTGTGTGTAAGGGATGCATTTTGTGTTTCGGTGTCTGTGTGTGACTGTAAGGGATGCCCATCAATGCCACTTCACCAATGCCAATCAATGCAGCCTCACCTGTGCCCAACAAATTCAGGCAGTTTCACCAGCGCCCATCAAACGTAGCCTCACCTATACCCATCAAATACAGCCTCACTCACCTTTGCCCATTAATGCCAATTCACCTGTGCCCATCAAACACAGTGACACCCATGCCCATTAATGCTCCTTCACCTGTGCCCCTCAAATAGTTTCATATGTGCCCATCAAATAGTCTCACCTGAGTCCATCAAATACAGTCTCAGCTGTGCCAATCAATGCTGCTTCACCACTGCCAATGCAGCCTCACGGGGGGGGGGGGGGGGGGCTCGGTACATACTTGGCATTTTGGCAAATCAGTGAATATAAATACATATACACACATAACATTTGCAAATTGCATGTCATTGTCAATATATACAATATCGTTATTATCTAAGACAGCAACAGTGTTTACTCACCACACACTAGGTGATGGTATTGGGCTCAGCAAACTTGTATCTAAGGACATGAACCTGTCTAAAATTCATGTGTACGCCTGTACGTGCCTCTGTCTGTGCCTCTTCCAGGCTCTGCCAGGCGCCATGCTATGCTCTCCACTCCAGTGTGACACGGCCAGTCCAGGAGAGCGTCTTCGGGGGAGGGGGGTGTAGTCGTTAGACACACGCAGGGGCGGACTGACAACTGATGGGGCCCCCGGGCAATAGAAGATCATGGGGCCCCCTGCGTCCCAAGCCACTCCTGCGCAGGGTGACATGGGGGGCGGGAGCACAGCACAGAGGGGGACACTGTGGGTGGGAGAGCACACAATGGGACACTGGGGAGGGGGAAAGCACACAGGGGGACACTGGGGGGGGCACACAGGGGGACACTGTGGCGGGTGGGGAGCACACAGGGGGACACTGTGGGGGGGTAGGGAGCACACAAGGAGACCCTGGGAGGGAGGGAGGGCACAGGGGGACACTGGGGGGGAACACACAGGAGAACACTGTGGGGGGGACACAGGGGAACACTGGGGACACACACATGGGTACACGGGGGGGACACACAGGGGTACACTGGGGGGAGCACACAGGGGAACACTGGGGGGAAGAACACAGTGAGACACTGTGGGGGGGGGGGAGAGCAGACAGGGGGACGGAGCACACAGGGGGACACTGGAGGGGGGCACGGGGGGAGAGCACACAGGGGAACACGCAGGGGAACACGCAGGGGGGAGCACACAGGGGAACACGGGGGGGGGAACACAGTGAGACACACGGGGGGGGGGAAGAGCACACAGGGGGGACACAAAGGGGAACACTGGGGGGACACCCACAGGGGAATGCTGAGGAGGGGACACACAGGGGGGGCACACAGGGGAACACTGGGGGGGACACACAGGGGAACACTGGGGGGGACACACAGGGGAACACTGGGGGGGACACACAGGGGAACACTGGGGGGGACACACAGGGGAACCCTGGGGGGGGACACACACTGGGGGGACACACAGGGGAACACACAGGCAGGGGAACACTGGGGGACACACACACTGGGGGGGCACACAGGGGAACACTGGGGGGGACACACAGGGGAACACTGGGGGGACACACAGGGGAACCCTGGGGGGGACACACACTGGGGGGACACACAGGGGAACACACAGGCAGGGGAACACTGGGGGACACACACACTGGGGGGGCACACAGGGGAACACTGGGAGAGCAAACAGGGGGGGTAGTGTGGGGAGGGGGGAGAGCTCACTGAAGTCTGGCCCAGGCCCCATTGCAGTGCCCCCTCCCTCCGATGGCGGCCCTCCAGAAAAAAAAATTAAGTTTCACTAACCATGGTCACCCGATGCCTGTAAGAATGCCGCTAACGGCGCGCTGCTCCTCGCCGGCCCCTCCTCTCTTCTCGTCTGTCCTAGGTGATGTAGTGTACAGTGCATGCACCTGTGACGGACGGGAGGGAAGGAGGGGCCGGCGGGAAGCAGCGCGCTGTTAGCGGTATTATGACAGACGCTTTAAGGGGCCTCTCGTTGGGCCGGCCACGGGCCCCTAATGGGTCCGGGCGCTCGGACGGCGACCGAATGACCGATGGGTCAGTCCGCCGCACACACGTCAGAGCGCAGAGCGTGGGATTGGCTAGTGCTGCTGGACACATGTCACTATTACTCAGAACTATCTCCGCTCTGAGTCAGAGCGCAGAGTGGAGAGCGGGCTGGGGGGTGGGATGGCCGCTGCAAACTTGTCAGGGGGGGGGGGATGTGCTGGACAGTGCGGACACATATTATGTCACTGATGTGTCAGCGCGGAGACCGGGGGGTGGGGCCGGAGACCGGGGACCTGGGGCGCTGCTTCACACATGTCAGAGGCTCTGAGCGGCTGCCTGGTGTATAGTGCAAGCTCTATGGACAGTGCGGGAGTAGGATAACCAGCGGCCGGCGGGCGCCCTAGGTGGCAGTGCGCCCTAGGCGGCTGCCTAGTCCGCCTAGTGGTAGCACCGGCCCTGCTGGGGGCGCAGGCACTGTCAGATGTTTTTTCACCTTAATGCATAGAATGAATTAAGGTGAAAAAACATTTACCTTTACAACCCCTTTAACTTGCAACATTGGAACTAAGCTTCCTTCTTAGATCAAAGGGATAGAACTTCTGTGTAAATAAATAATTTGGGCAGTCTGCCAAGTTTTCAATGCAAGGTTTAAATGCAGGAAGTTTAACCACTTAAAGTCTAAATCTTTTTCTGACGCTTGTTTCTTAAGTTAAAATCAACATTTTTTGCTAGAAAATTACCTGGAACCCCCAAACATTATATATATTTTAGCAGAGACCCTAGGGAATAAAATGGCAGTTGCTGCAATACTTTATATCACCCTGTATTTGCCCAGCAGTCTTCCAAATGCAATTTTTTCGGAAATTCACTTAAATGAATAAAAAAAAACAAAAAAAAGAACAGTAAAGTTAGCCCAATTTTTTTTTGTTATAATGTGAAAGATAATACTGCGCTGTTACGCCGCGAGAATTGTGAGAGAATCATGATCTATCTTCTAAGAAAAAAAATCGTGATTCGCATTTTAGCCAGAATTGTGCAGCTCTAGAACACACTGATCAGTGCTGCCATCGCTGATTCAGCTGTATTTATCTGACAGGGTGGTTGTGCAAAATTCAGTCGGCAGGTTGATTTCTGTACAACCATGCATGATTTGAAATTTGGCTAGTTCCTGCTGAACCGACCACATTTCGATCCATGTATGGCCGTCTTTATGTTCAAATTATAAAAAAAAATGAACATGGAGATTACAATGGAAAAGGAAATAAACTTGTCTCTAGAATTGAGACAGAGTAGTCTTCATGTACTATTCAATAAAAATCTTACATTATCATAAAAACGTATTGCATAAAAGTCTTTTAATTTGGGAGGGAAATGAAAAGGTGTCTAACACTAAGCAGGGATATGTAGGAAATACAAAGGGACAGGGCAAATGAAAGAAATGAGAGGGGGAATCTATCCTTCCAAATAGTTCTAAGTCCTTGTACACACGGTCAGACATTCTGACAACCAAATCCGTTGGATTTTGTCCGACGGATTTTGTCCGAAACCATTGCATACACACGGTCGGACAAAGTTGTCGGAAAATCCGATTGTACATAATGTGATGACGTTATTTCGTTATGACGGGACTACGTTCAGGCTAGTAGCCAATAGCTTTGGTCTAGGAATTTGATCTTAGCATGTGTGGCACTTTGTCCATCAGAGTAAGCTACACATGATCGGAGTATGTCCGATCGGAGCATTTTGTTGGAAAATTTTACGGACAAGTTGGAAAACTTGGTCTGTCGGATACTCCGACGGAAACAGTCTGATGGAGACCACACACAGTCGGATTATCTGACAAAACGGTCCGATAGGACACATTCCGTCGGAATCTCCGACCGTGTGTACAAGGGCTTAGGATTACGTTTGTTCTAAAGAGAGACCTCGCTCTGTTAAACTAAAATCTATAGTATCGAATAAAAAATACACATAAAAATATAAACCTCACAAATATGTCAATCCAATGTATAAATAATAAAAAAAATTTTTTTAAATTAAAGACGTGCTCTGTGTTTTTAATTCCATCTATAAGTGAAAGGAAAAAGTGCCACCAAACAAAGGAAAGTCTTGCCTCTTTGCCACCAGAGTGCACCGCACTCACCGGAAGGATTTGACCCCCTTTTTTCAAGTTTCAGACATCGCTTGGGTATAAATCTCTATGTTTATCCATTCTGTTCTCTCATTCCCCACTGGCGTTCCGAACGGTTATTTAGCCTCTGTGTGGATAGCGGTGCTCCTGTGCCTTTAAGACTTTCTGTGTAAAATTCCCTCTCCACAAATAAGGATAGAGGAATTTCTCATAGTAACTACTACTATGCTAACCACATAGAGGCTAAAATAACCATTCAGACACTGGTGGGGAACAAGAGAACACAACAGATAAACACAAAGATTTATACCCAAGCTATTTTAGACCCTTACTTTGAAAAAGGGGGTCAATTCCTTCTGGTGAGTGCGGTGTGAGCCGGTGGGGAAGACGCAACACTTTCCTTCGTTTTGTGGCACTTTTTCCTTTCACTTATGGATGGAATTACTGGAAAAAGGGCACATGTTTTATGGACTTTAATTAAAAAAAAAAATTTTTTTATTATTTATGCATTGGATTGGCATTTATAAGGTTTATGTTTTTATGTGTATTTAGCACTCAACACTATTAACTTTAGTTTTACAGAGCGTGATCTCTATCCAGAACTGATTTAGAGCTTCTTCTTTAGCTTTAAGATGTGCAGCTCGCATTCACATACATTTAAATATATATATATATATATATATATATATATATATATATATATATATATATATATATATATATATATAACATTGTTTGTTTTTATTCATCACGTGTTTTTGCGTGGGTGTTATTTGAGATTTGAATTTAGGATTAGGTTGGTTTTATAGAATCAGAGAGGTAGATAAAAAGTAGGGGAAACAAAAAATCATTCATTGGGGACCAGATTAGATGTCTTCATGGTGTCATTTTAATGGGCAGTTCATTTTTTGAAGAAAATTGTGTGGACCATATTGGTAAAAAAAAAAAAAAAAAAAAACTATGGTAGGCAGAAGGTGGGGGATTTTCAAAAATGTGCTATTACTTTTTTTGCAGCTGCAAATATGTGTACACATATTTTGAATTGATTAGTAGAATATTTCTGTGGCTTTTGGTTCAGCAATGCTACATATCGGTCCTTGTGTAAAAGAGAACCCAATTTGTATCTGCGGAAATATTTTTTCTTAGTTATTTTTATCCTCTTTGTATTATTACTTTAACCACTATTTTTTAACAATAAGACAGTAAGTAATGTACACTTCTGGGCAATTATTTGTCTTAAAAAAAATGGTGTGAATTTTTAGAAACTTGTCTCTTACAATTTACTACCAGGAAAATCCATCCATGGAACTGATTTTTTTTTCTTGGCTTTCTGTCATACAGATTATCATTTTGCACATCCATTTTTCCTTTGGTAATATGACTGTTCACAATACTCGTGCTGCATATATATGTCTCCTGTTACCTGTAAGCATATTGTGCAAACCTATGCCTTCCTTGGTGGAGAAAGATGTTAGCGTTTATGGAATTATCTACATACAAGGAAGTGGAAGAACAATTCTTGTTTGTATTTTGCTGAAATATAAGGATTATTCTTATCATGTTCCAATCACTATGCATGTGATCAGATTACTTTTTCTCTTAACTCAAGCATTCAACAAGCTGGATATTTTCTGCTTGACCACAGCTGGTCATCATATCATTCATCAATGCTAAATTTTTGCCAACAATTCTTAAATTATCTGAAGTGCTTACAACCATGCCTCCATTAATGACTGGACTAAGAACAATTCCAATAGGATCATTTTTTGGATGATTTTAAGCAAACATTCTACTTTCTAGAACTCAGGAGCACTTAAACGTCTAAACAAAGATGAATCAGACAACTTTTTAATGAAAGGTAAAGTAACTTTTATTTTAAGTAACAGATAAAAAAAACGGATTAAAAAAATTAATTATGATAAAATTGTACATCAATATTTTCAGTAATAATGAAAATAACATTTCTATGATATATATTTTTTACATTTGATAGTTAACATTAGATGTACATTTTGAAAAACATTTTCTCTAATAAATTTTATATCATCTATAACTACATGTGGATTAGATAAAGATGTGCATTTCTTCATATTTCACTGGCATATAATTGGGCATTAAAAGTGAATATATCATTAATTTATTGACATTTGCTTTGTAGCATGAAAAATCTCTGTTCCTTTAGTAAATCAGCCTCATGGAATATCTAAGTTTCCCATAAATCGAGCCAATCTGGGTTGAGTAAATGCTTCAAAAACCTGTGAGAACACAATGGAACAGGCTAGGTAAAAAAAAAAAAGCTTGTCAAAATGAAACTGTATTCATACTTTTTTATTATTATTATTAAATTGGATATGCAATGTTCACAATTTGGTGTCCTCAGTTCCTCACAATGGCGATTCAAATATAAAAGTTTCACTTTAGTCACAATGACCCTGATTTACTAAATGAGTAGAGTGTGGTGGCTTTCAAAGTGAAATTTTTAACATTTGTAATGTAAAAGTGAATGAGATGAAACAAAGTTAGAAATCCCCTTCGCAAAGAATACCTATTAATGTGGAAGGAAATAAAAAAAAAAAGGTTGCTCACACATAATTGTGTAATTAAAATCAGAAAAACTTCAATTTATTTGTTAAGCTAAGTAAAAATTAATTTTGAAAAGTTGAGTGAAAATTAATTTTGAAAAGTGAACATGCTCTACTTCTTTGGTAAGTCAATACTATAGGGTACTTTAATATCCTGTGTAAAAAAACAAAGGCTAAATCATAGGCGCTAATTAGAAAACTGATTGTTTTGTTCCTCTGTCTTGTGCCAGAGCTTGAAATAGCCACACACAATCATGCTGATTTAGCAAAGCATTTGAGAATGTTCACAGAATAAAAGGTATGAATATTCATTTTAACTTTCCAATTATCTGTGGATGAAATAAGTAAATAGGGATTTCTCTTCCTATGACTGGATAATTGAATATTCTCAAATCATTTTTATTATCTGATTGCACAATCTGCTAAAGTTAGGCTAAATTTTACAAATATGAAAATATCTTAAAATTAAAACTTATTCGATAATCCTAAAAGAAGTGATTGTTGCATGGGTGACCACCTTTACAATACACTTCGGTCTAAAGAAAGACATTTCAGCTTATTCCGTTGCTGTTTTAAAGAATCTTATTCACGTATTATGAATGCAGTGGATTGCATGTGCACTTACACAACTGTAATTTATATTATAACATGTAGCCAGCTTAACTTGAATGATAAAACTGCTATATATAGGTACAGATACAAAATGATTTACTGAAATCATTGAAGAAGATTACTTAAGGTAATTATATCTAACTCTATCTAGTCTTAAACCTGAATAGATGTAACAAATAGATTTAGTTAATGTGTTATTTACATTTTATTTATTTGGGTTAATTTACTAAAGAAGAGGCTGTTCATTTAGAGAAATAAATTTACTGGCTTTAGTAAATAAGGTGAAGCTGAGCTCTTGGCAAACACCATATCTTTTAGTAGATTGACTCCACTGACCTATAAAAGAAATCATTTTACAAGTAACTAAATTACATATAATATACTGCAATACTGTACAGACAAGGCTTTTTGATAACCAGGTAAAACAGTCCAAAAATAGATCTTTAATGGCACTGTTTATTTCCAGTGTAGGTGCTGGTACTTTCCACACTAGCGCTCATGGTTGGCATGGTTAAACTAGCAGTAGACAATAATGAACGGCAAGAATGCAATAGTCTTGGCAAGGCAAGTTGTGCCCGGCGTCTGAAGCCAACATCCAGGAGAGCATAGATGAGCGGGTTGGTGCAGCTGTTGGCAAAGGCAAGGGCAGATGCAACATGCAGTCCTTGCTCTATAGCCACCCATGCTGAACAGGGTATGTATGCAACAAGCCTATCCATCAGCAACAAAGTGTTCAGGGTGTTATAGGGAAGCCAAGAAAAGCAGTAAGCTCCAACAAGGCAAGTCACAATACGTAACCAGCTGTGCCGACTCCGGGGTCTCCCCTTCCTGGATAACTTGTTTACCTGCCTGCCAAAATAGTTCCACAGGTACTTGGCCATGCGACAGTAGGAAAAAACCATCACAGAAAATGGAAACACAAATGTCAGGAAAATTACTGCAATCCGAAAGCATAAAATGACGGTTGAGTCATCAGAGTCCATGCAAACGAAGGTCTCGGCGTCAACGTCCCGAGTCTTTAGTGATGGGCATCCAACAAGGATTGACACAGCCCAGATCACACAGCAAGCCCCGATGGAGCAGGATCGTGTCCGCAGTGGGTGCACCTTTGTTCCCTTTATCACCGCAACATAACGGTCAATGCTCATGATGGCCATGAGAAGAGAACTGGCACAACGGGTGACGGCCATGGCAAACCCACTGGCTTGACATAGGAACGTTCCAAAGATCCAGTATCTTTCTTGTGCCACTGAGGATATCCAGAAAGGAAGGGTGAGGACAAAGGTCAGGTCAGAGACAGCAAGATTCAGAATGAAGGTGTCCGCTCGTCGCGAGGTGCGCCTGGACACCACCATGATCACCACTATATTGCCTATTAGTCCAATCACAAAAAACACAGAGTACAGGGTAGAGAGGATCCAGCGGGCATGAGGCAACTCCTTAGGATGGCAAGGCTCGTTCTCATTCTCATAATAAAATGTTGAGTAGTCCTCCACTGGAGGCTCTGTGGCCATTGTGACAGGGAGTAAAAAAACAGTGGCTGGGTGCCACCATGTATAGCTAGGTATTTATATGTGTTCTGCCTAAATGTATTTCTGCTTTGCCTTCCTGTATTTACACACACCCATCATCTATACCTGAAGGGAGGGCACATCACTAATCATACCAAATGCACAAAAATGGCCAGCAAGTCAGGAACATACAGGAATTTTATGGAAGTTTGAAAGTTTAGTGTCAGAGCAGCACACTGTGTTGATTGAATCAAGTTAAGAGGAAAAAACCTAACCTGAACCTGAAATTAGGTCATTTTAAAAATATTGGTGAGGGTACAAAACAACAAAGTCTAGGGGAGGCAGGAAAAATGTATGTGCATATATATATATATACATATATATATATATATATATATATATATATATATATATATATATATATATATATATATACACAGTATACAGCAGGGATGGCCAATGTTCCTTGATTTTTATATTTATATTTAGATAAAATCAAGGAAGGAAAATTATATTAATATTAATTTTTTTCTTTATTTTAAAGATTTAGTATATGCCCAAGCTCAATGTAAAGTAACATTTACCAGAGTCAACAAAAAAATTGTCATTGTTTGGACATTTCTAAACTGAAGAAAATGAAAACATGTTTATTCACTTACTTGTTCACTTACTTGTTATTCACTCACTTAAATAATTGACTAAAATTGTCATTGTTTGGACATTTCTAAACTGAAGAAAATGAAAATGTGTTATTCGCATCCTTATTGAAGTTTAGTAAGCCTGAATATGTAGTGTTTAGATTATTTTTATTGTTTAATGCTAAATTCTACAAGTTACGTTTTTTTCTTCCATTCTCTACACTGAACTACATTGTCGGAGTTGTATTATTAAAGGTAAATTAACCCTCAATGAGAATTCTATGGTTCTCTAAAAGTGTGGCCAACATCCCAATATTACTTGTTTTGGAAATCCCAAATTACATATATATATATATATATATATATATATATATATATATATATATATATATATATATATAGTGTGTGTGATTAAAAGGGCATTGATGGCCAAAGTAAAATTAAAACGTGTTATTCACATCCTTATCATCCTTATTGAAGTTTAGTAAGCCTGAATGTGTAGTGTTTAGATTACTTTTTTTGTTTACTGATAAATTCTACAAATTACGTTTTTTTTTTTCCGTTCCCTGCACTGAACTACATTGTTGGAGTTGTAAGACTATAAATGAATCATAACGCAAAATCATACTAACCACAGTTTTTTTTTTTTTGTTTTTTACGTTTTTATTTTCATCTGTTCTGATTTGGAAAATGATGGCAATGACATGTAATGCACAGAAATGATTCCAGCATTATAAAGCATAGCTGCAAGCAGGGTGACTTACTAAAGAAGTAGAAGCTGTTCTTAATTGTAAATAAGGTTAATATGTGTTAATATATAGGGTGAACCATTAAATACCCAATGAAAGAAAAATATATATTTTTTAATCCAGCATATGATTGGTTGATTCAGCATCGTTGTATTTACTAAGCTTTGTGAATATTCAATTTGCAAAGTGAACAGTGGCAAATCCTTCAGTAAATCAACCCCAATGTAATGCAAGATCACAGTGTTGCAGAACAGTCCTCCTTAACCTCCCTGGCGGTATGATTATTTCAGATTTTTGGTGCTGAAATCGGTACAATTATTTTGCATGGAAATTTGCCATTTTATATTGTAGTCCTTTAACTCTTAGGAATAACTCACTTAAAGTGGGATTCCACCCTAAAGTGGAACCTCCGCTGATCGGATCCCTCCCCCCCTCCGGTGTCACAATTGACACCTTTCAGGGGGGAGGGGGGTGGAGATACCTGTCAAAGACAGGTATTTTCACCCACTTCCGGGCATAGACTCCCATGGGAGTCTACGCCATTTCCTGCCCTGCCGCGCTGTCTGCTAGGACACACACGGGTCCCAGTGACAGCGCGGAGATTTCCTATTGCACGGCGCGGCTCGCGCATGCACAGTAGGGAGCCGGGAAGTGAAGCTGATTCGCTTCACTTCCTGATTCCCTCACCTAGAATGGTGGCGGCAGCAGCCGAGAGCCGAGCGATCGATCGGCCTCGGCTGCCGGCATCGCTGGAACCCGGGACAGGTGAGTGTCCATTTATTAAAAGTCAGCAGCTGTAGTATTTATAGCTGCTGGCTTTTAATATTTTTTTTTTTGGTGGAATCCCTCTTTAAATCTGCCCAAACCAGAGTCTAGTAGACATCCCGGGTATGATAAAATTTGAAAAAGAAAATCATAAATTAAAATATAATAAATAAAGAATTATACCAAATAATATAATAATAATAATAATAATAATAATAATAATAATAATAATAAAAATTATTCAATAATGTATTCAAATCAAAAACACTGAAATTTGCTCAGTTGCAGAATTGTCACTGTCATTACTTTTCAGTATTTGATGACGAATTTCCCCAGAAATCAGTATCGCTCAATTCTGCGAGTGATTCTAATTTATTATCGCTGTTTTCTAACTGGTCTAAAACCACTTTTGATGTAAAGGGAGAGTTTTGGTTGCTATGGACAATCTCCAGTTTCCAGGCAGAAAGACAAGTTTTTATAATATAAAACTACAAACCAGGGCACTGGGCAGACCACTAGGGACAAAAGGGATGTGAATTAATTACATACAGTAATGTATTCTGTAAGATTACATTATACTGTATGTAATGTGTGTGTTTTACTTTTTGAATTTGGCGCCGTTCTCCGTCCCTGTGCGTCGCAACTTGTTTTTGTCAATTTGGATAGAGTAAGGGAGGGTTATAACCCATCAGATTTTTTTTCCCGCCATTTTTGTCCCATTGCGGAGATTTCCCATTACTTACTGACTCATAAACAAACAGGAAGTGAGAGGAAATCCCTGCAAATCAAGGGAATGTCTTGGGGACCCCCAGGTCACCAGAACTAGTGTCACCATTGGAAGATTCCCCCTCTGTTTTCTGGGGACAACCCAAAATTTGGGATTTTCTTTTACTATCACGTTTGTTGAGAACACTAAACAAGACAAATAGAGAGGGGAATTCTCTCTAAAGGGGACATAGCAATAAAATCTGAATAAAATCTGACAGGTGTTCTAATCCCTCTGCACTCTATCCAAAAGAAAAAAAAAAATTTTGCCTTTAGTTTTACTTTAACCACTCCCTTTCTTGTACCTATATACACCTTATGGGCCCAAAAATGTTTTACATTTCCACTGTAGACCTATTTATTGGGGCGATAACTTTGTCAATACTTAAGATCACAACGTAATACATATTTTTGGGGAGGGGGACAAGACTTTTTTTTGCCAGCATAGTCTACAATTTTATTTTAAATTTCCTATGAAATCTATTTACAAAAAAACATAAAAATGAATAAAGCATTTATTCTCTTTTGACCAGTTTAAGTTTTCTGGTACAAAGACATGGTTAAGTCACTTGCAAATGAAAAAAAATAATTTTGTTCTAATTTTCCAACAAAACAAATGAAAATAAATAATGGTAAAAATTAGAAATTGGCATCCTAACAAGTTTATTTCATTTTAGCATCTCTTATGTTAAAAATACTCAATTGTTGGTGGTGGTTCTGTTATCCTGACTGGGTGTCATACGACATCCAGCAGGATAACATGCCCCTGCGCGCCCTATGGGGCACGCTGTGCAGCGATCTGAGGTGCTGTGTGTTTTTTTCCAGACATTTTTTCCAGACATTTTTCCAGACATATAAGCCTATGTTGACCCCCCATAATAGGTGGTCAATGCTCTTATCATAAGAGCAGTTTATTTTCTATTTTTTTATAACCTTTCTGAACTGTCGTTTAAAGGAGTTGTAATGTCTCGTGATTTTCACCTTAAAGTGGAGTTCTCACTGTTAAACTTTTTTTTTTTTAGGATGCATATGTTTTGTTTCTAAGGCCGCGTACACACGGGCGGACTGTCTGACGGACTTGGTCCGCTGAAACGTGTTTCAGCGGACAATCCGCTCGTGTGTGGGCTTCAGCGGACTTTTTCAGCGGACAGTCTGGCGGACTAAGTCTTTCGGAATTTCCGTAATATTGTCCGTCCAAACTTGGTTTCAGCGGACAGTCCGCTCGTGTGTAGGCAAGTTGGACGGACTAAGTATGGAGCATGCTCAGAAAGGATTTACACGGCCGAAGGTTGCATTGCAGTGTATTGGACGTCGTATTTCTAGTCCCGTCGTACGTGCCGTATACGTCATCGCGCAAGCTTTCAGCGGACTATCTGTTTGTCGTGTGTGGTCAAATCCGTTCATTCAAAAGTAGGACGCACTGTCTGTCGGATTGTCTGACGGACTTAGTTGGACGGATAGTCCGCCCGTGTGTACGCGGCCTAAGGCTTATTTATAGCACTTACGTTTGTGTGCTTAATCGGCGCTCGATTGCCGATATCATAGAGGAATATTGTCAGAAACCATGAACCAGACCGAGACAGAAGTACAATTAAATCACACTTGTTTATTAATAAAAAATAAAAAGGTAAACAGAGTAAGCGTAGTCAAAGCATAGCCAGAGTCCAGTAACCGAATCGAGTAGTCAGCCAGGCCAGAGTTCAGTAACCAATCGGGTAATCAGCCAGGCCAGAAGTCAGGGATCCAAGTAGAGGAACAGCAATCAGGATAAGGAGCCAGAAGGGATGTCAGCAAGCAAGTCTTTAAAAAGGAACGCAGGAGATGGTTTCTTGTGATGTGACCAAGGCGAAGGCAGAGATGAAGTGAGCTGGACAGCTTTTAGTAGGCAGGTCAGACGAGCAGGATCAGGAACAGCTGGGTAACTGTGAGAGAGATGAGAGCTGACAATTAGCCGACAGCTGAGCAGTCAGCCCAGAGAAGGAAGAGCTAAGCCAGCCCTGACAGTACCCCCTCCTCTCCCTCGGAGGGCTTCTGGGCTTGAGGGGAAAACATCTATGGAAATCGTGAAGGAGGGCAGGGGCATGTACGTCCGAGGATGAAACTCAGCAGTGTTCCTTCGGACTGTACCCCTTCCAATGCACCAGGTACTGTATGCGCCCACAGAACCTACGGGAGTCGACAATGGATTGTACCTCATATTCCTCATGGTTCTCAACCTGTATAGGGTGAGGACGTGGCACCGAGGTGGTAAATCGGTTCCAGACCAACGGTTTCAATAAGGAGACATGAAACACATTAGAGATGCGCATACTAGGAGGAAGGTCCAACGCTTAAGTCACTGGGTTAATCCTGCGAAGGATACGGAAAGGCCCAATAAACCGAGGTGCAAACTTCAGTGAGGGAACACGAAGTCGGAGGTTGTGAGATGACAGCCAGATCCTCTCCCCAACCTGGTAGGGAGGAGCAGGCAGGCGTCTGCGGTCAGCATGGAGTCTGTACCTATCATTGGCATGATGCAAAGCCTCCTAGACTTGTAAGTGGAACAAAGACCATGGAGATGCTCCTCTAACGCAGGAATACTCTGCGGAACAAACGAGTCAGGCAACATGGAAGGTTGGAAACCATAATTCGCGATAAATGGAGACAATCGGGAGGCAGAATTCAAGGCATTGTTGTGAGCAAACTCTGCCCATGGTAATAGGTCTGACCAGTTGTTATGGTGGTCAGAAATATAGCAATGTAGGAATTGCTCCAAGGACTGATTGGCTCACTCTGCGGCCCCATTAGACTGCAGGGGATAAGCAGAAAAGAAAGCAAGCTGAATTCCCAACTGTGCACAAAAGACTCGCCAGAACCGGGAGACAAACTGACTGCCCCTGTCCGAGACAATCAACTTGGGTAGCCCATGTAAGCGAAAGATCTCCTGAGCAAAAATGGAAGCCAGTTCCTTAGTAGGAAGTAGGCAACTTCTTAAAGTGGTTTGGTACCTAAAAATGAAAGTTCATGTTATTAAAATCAACAGATAGCATACTTACCTAAACGAACCCTGAAAAAAAAAAATATCATTTTCTTACCTTTTATTTCTGATGTTTCAGCTGACTTCCTGGTTGTCCTCCCGTGGGAGTAGGTGTGGCTATCGTCCTCGCAATGGTCCCTGGGAAATTTCCCAAGAATCCATGGGGGACAATGAAAGTTTTTCTTTCCTTGTCACTGCTCTCACTGAGCATGTGCAAGATGGAGCGGAGCATGCTGGGAGCCAGACGTCATCATATACCAGGAAGTAAATGCCTGTGGGCTTCAGACGCCCACAGTTAAAATGGAAAATGCCAGGGCAGGTTTTTATAAGTCATCCTGAGGAAAAGATTCGTGGCGCCGGGGGTCAAATAAACGCCGGACGTGGATGCCAATCGAAGGTAGCACTCACCCACCAGTGAGACAGGTAAGAAAAAAATAAAAAAAGAGTGGAATCCCGCTTTAAGTGGAATATAATGACACATCTTTGAGAACCGGTCAACCACCATAAGGATAACAGTGTTGCCTTGGGAGTTGGGCAATTCCACAATGAAATCCATAGACAGGTGAGTCCAGGGTAGGGATGAGCTGGGTGTTCGAGTCGAATGCATGTTCACCTCGAATACCGGCTGTTCACCCATTCGGCGAAGCCAGAACTTTGTGGGCCATTCACGACATATTCATGTGGCGCTCATGGCCCACAATGCACTGCGCCATTGCAGGGCATTGCTGGCTGATGATTGGCCAAGCATGCACTGTGACCCTCCTGCTTGGCCAATCACAACGCCAGCAGCGAGGAGAGCCATAATTGGCCAATTATAGCTCAGGGGCTTTAGTACACGCCCCACACTATATAAGGCCGCCTGCACGGCAGCCTTGTGTAGTGTTTTGTGGCATTCAGAGAGATAGGATAGGCAGGGACAGTGTCTTCTATTCTTGTGATTGAACTTAGCACAGTTAGAGTGGGTGTATTGTCCCTCCTGCACAGTATACACCTGAAGCTACCCACAACTGCTGGTGTTGTTCTGTTTCTATACCACAGGCATCTGCAGCAGTTACAGTGGGTGTATTGTGCCTCTTGCACAGTATATACCTGAAACTACCCCCAATTGCTGGTGTTGTTCTGTTTCTATAACACGGGCATCTGGAGCAGTTACAGTTAGTGTATTGTGCCTCCTTCACAATATACACCTGAAGCTCCCCCAATTGCTGGTGTTGTTCTGTTTCTATACCACAGGCATGTGCAGCAGTTACAGTGGGTGTATTGTGCCTCCTGCACAGTATACACCTGAAGCTACCCCCAATTGCTGGTGTTGTTCTGTTTCTATACCACAGGCATCTGCAGCAGTTACAGTGGGTGTATTGTGCCACCTGCACAGTATACACCTGAAGCTACCCCCAATTGCTGGTGTTGTTCTGTTCCTATACCATAGGCAGCTGCAGCAATTACAGTGGGTGTATTGGGCCTCCTGCTCAGTATACACCTAAAGCTATCCCCAATTGCTGGTGTTCTCATCTCCCTGCAGGCCATTACTATGTCTGGAAGGCCAACAAGGAGAGGCAGACAGCCACGAGCCAATAAAAGAGGGCAAGTGGGCTCTGTGTCTAGAGGCAACAATGCTGGTCATGTATGCGGTGCATCGTCATCAGCACGTGGCCATGGGACATGCTTGTCCTTATTTTCGGCAGCTGGACGTGTTGAGCCGCAACATGCCGAAGACTTGGTAGAGTGGATGACCAAGCCCTCCTTATCCTCCTCATCCTCTCTCACCCAGGCTCAGGGTACTGGCAAAGCAGCTGCCAACACGTCCTCTTTCCTCGTCTCAATGTCATCAGTCACTGAATCACACCGCAGAGCTCCGCCTGTGAAGGGCGCTGCCTCTGCGCGTTATTCCAAAAGTTCTTTGGTGTGGGCCTTTTTTGAGACGAGTGCATCAGATCGCACCACTGCTATTTGCAACATATGTCTCAAGCATATCTCACGTGGCCAAAACATCAGCTGCTTGGGAACCACATGCTTGACCAGACATATGTTGACCTGCCATGCAGCTTGTTGGCAAGCGTACCTTAAAGACCCACACCAAAGAACAAAGCAGACCTCTCCTTGCTCCTCATCAGCTGGGATCTACAACCCCACTATACCTTCAGTCCTCTCTGAAACCTGCACTGTGAGGAATGAAGGTGTAGAATTAGGTGTGTCAAAGCCAAGTACTTGTGGGCACTCTGCTAGCAGTACACCGACATCCGATTATACCAGGCAAATTTCCCTGCCCCAGCTGCTGGACCGTCTAAAGAAGTTCACTCCCAGCCATCCACATGCCCAGCAGTTGAATGCTAGCTTGGCTAAATTGCTAGCACTTCAACTGCTGCCTTTTCAGTTGGTAGACTCGGCCCCCTTCTGTGAGTTTGTGCAATGTGCGGTTCCTCAGTGGCAGATTCCCAAACGCCACTTTTTCTCATGGAAGGCGATTTCGGCTATCATTGGGTCACTCTTCTGGCATCTGGGAAGAATGCAGGACAAGGTGCAGTAGTTTTGTAGGTTGTTCCGCCACCACGCCTCCAAAATGCTACTACTGGTTGTGACACACCTCTCTCTTCCACCCCCTCCTCTTCTTCCATGGCCTCTTCCTGTGCTTTGTCCTCGGAACCAGCGGTGCTCCTTAGGCGTTCAAGGGGCTAGGCAAGTTTGCCGGCAAAAAGATGCCATGCCGTGCTTGCTCTGGTGTGCTTGGGGGACAGGAGCCACACTGGGGCAGATATTTTGTCAGCTCTGCAGGGGCAGGCGGAGAGGTGGTTGACGCCATGCCAGCTTAAGCCAGGAATGGTGGTTTGCGACAATGGCACCAACCTCCTCTCCGCCCTCCGACAGGTACAACTGACCCATGTGCCCTGTGCGGTTCACATCCTTAACTTGGTGGTGCAGTGGTTCTTGGTCAGGTACCCAGGCTTACAGGATGTACTGAGGCAGCCCAGGAAAGTCTGTGTACATTTCTGCCGATCATATAATGCCTGTGCTTGGCTGGTTGAGCTCCAAATGGAGGTGAACCTGCCCAAGAACCGCCTTATCTGTGACATGCCCACCAGGTGGAACTCAACGTTGGCTATGCTGCAGTGGCTGCACACACAGCAGAGGGCCATCAATGAGTACCTGTGCGACTACGGCACCAGGACAGGGTCAGGGGAGCTTGTTTTTTTTTTCACCATGCCAGTGGGGCATGATTAGGGATGCATGCATTGTCCTGTCACCATTTGAGGAGGCCACGAGGATGGTGAGCGGTGACAGTGCATGCATCAATGACACTGCACCTCTTGTCCATCTGTTGGAGCATACGCTGCAGGGAATAATGGACAGGGAACTTGAGGCAGAACAGAGGCAGGAAGAGGAGGACTTCCTTAGGGCCCCCTTTATCCAGATAGTGTTCCTGCTGTCCAGCTGATCACACAGGAAGAGGACGAGAAGGAGGAGGATTTGGTCAGCATGGAGGTGGAGCCTGGCACTCAGCATCAGCAGCAGCAGTCTTTTAGGGATGATTTACAGTCCCAAGAAACCTGTGGACTTGTACGTGGCTTGGAGGAGGTGGCTGCGGATCATGTCGTCCTTAGTGACCCAGAGAACTCCGGACCGAATGCCTCAGCTAACTTACGCTGCATGGCCTCCCTGATCCTGCAAAGCCTCCGGAAGGATCCTCGTATTCTTCAGATCAAGGAGAGGGATCATTACTGGCTGGCAACTCTCCTTGATCCACAGTACAAGGGTAAGGTTGCGGACCTTATCTTGCCAGCGCCGACTCGGTTGATCGACTGACCTTCATGAAGATGAATCATTCTTGGATGAGACATCTCCAGGAGGCCTTGCAGAAAGGTCTGTGCAACACATTCCCAGAGACTGAGAGGTTACAAACTCCTGGTCCTGGACAACGTGTTGCTGAGGCTTCGGTCAGTCACAGAAGGAGCGGTGGAGAACGTGGCCGTCTGACCAATGCGTTCAGACAATTTTTTAGTTAGTATAGCTTGGAAGAACATTTTTGGTTCTGGGCACCGCCACCAGTGGCTAAGGCCCAATTTTTCAGCCCCTGTTTAACAGGGGCATGTAATTACAATTTTTGATGTAGTGCTTTGCCGCAGGGCTCATTCCTGCACTCCAACTAGCGTATCTGGGAGAGGTTGCAGTGTCGTGGAACCAGCACCAGTGCCTAAGGCCCAATTTTTCAGCCCTGTTTAACAGGGGCATTTAATTACAATTTTTGATGCAATGCTTTGCAGCAGGGCTCATTCCTGCTCTCCAACTAGAGTTTCTGTGAGGTGTTGTAGTGTTGTGGCAGCAGTGCCTAAGGCCCAATTTTCCAGCCCCTGTTTAACAGGTGCATGTGATTACAATTCTTGATATAATATTTCACAGCAGGGCCCGTTCCAGTGCCCGCCAAGAGTAACTGTGAGGACTTACAGTGTTGTGGCACCAGCACCACCACCACCACCACAACTACCAAAGGCCCAATTTTTCTACCACTGTTCAACAATGGCATGTAATTACAATTCTTGATATAATCGTTCGCAGCAGGGAGCTTCAGCGCCCACCAAGAGTCACTTTGAGGGCTTGCAGTGTTAACTTGTGGCAACACCAACACCTTAGGGGCAAATTTATGCAGAGCATATAGGGCAGGCCCCTACTTTCAAACATCCAACTTACAAACGTCTCCTACTTGCAAACGGAAGGAGACAACAGGAAGTGAGATTAAAAAACGACGGACGGCCAAAAAAATTATACAAGGGTGAAAACCCTTCCCTATGTTTTCCAAAAAGCTTAAAAATAGATTTTTTGATTAGAGCTACACTTTAAAAATGTACCACTTCAAAATTACAAACAGATTCTACTTAACACAACAAACCTACACAGTCCCTGTCTTGTTTGCACCGCCTGTATACTGCTGTTCTGAGTATATAGGGCCTGCGGGCCCCACACCTTTCCTTTTTTTTATTTGGGTACGGAGTTCCCCTTAATATCCGTACAAGACACAAAGGGGCTGGTAATGGACGGGGGGGCTACCCATGCCATTTTTCTCACTGATTTTCATCCATATTGCCGGAACCAGACATTACATTAAAACCGCAAGCAGTTTTAAATGACTTTTTTTCCGTTAAATGTCATTTTGTGCAGGGACTGTTCTAAACACGGGAAACACGTGCCACTTCACAGGCATACTATAGACACCCCCCAGGCATGATATTTAAAGGAATAATTCACTTTTTTTTCACTTTAAGCATCATTAATATCAGTGCTCCCAAAAAAACAGACGTATATAACTTGCATATTAGCCTTTAAAATTAGCACTTTTGATTTCGACCGTTCGAATCCCATAGACTTAGGGTTCTAAAGTTCATGCGAATTTTCAGTCCGTTCGAAGGTTCTGGTGCGAACCGAACTGGGGGTCTTCGGCTCATCCCTAGTCCAGGGCCTCTCTCTATTATGTATGAGTTGTAGGAGGCCCACTGGAAGGTCTTACTCTGAGCACACACAGAACAGACAGCTACGATGGCATATATCAGCCCATAGACTAGGTCACCAGAATTGTTGGGAAATGGCCCAAATGAGTTGATTCTTCCCAGGATGGCCAGCTGTCTTGGGAGAATGGTAAGTCTGGAGCACGGCAGTACAGAGACTCTCTGGGACAAAGCAGCGGTCACAAGGTTTCTCAGGAGGAGCACGGACCTGAGCAGCAAGAATTTTGTCACCCAAAGGAGAAGTAAGACTGGTGCGAATAGTAGCCAAGATACGATCAGGAGTAATCACAGGAACCCGGAAACCGACTCCGACTTGGAAAATTGAATCAGCCCTTACATTCTTAGTACCGGGTAAGAATGAAGCAATGTAATTAAAACTCGACAAGAAAAGAGCCCATCGCGCCCTTCTGGGAGATAGGCCAATAAGAATCAGAACCGGCACAGTGGTACCTTCAAGGAGATGTCTCCATTCTTTCTGGGCTAAAATGCTCGCCAACAGCTCTCTGCCACCAATCTCGTAATTGCACTCAGCAGGTGACAATTTCTTGGAAAAGTAGCCACACGGATGCATAGTACTCTCAGAGTTAGGACGCTGAGACAGAAGGGCGCCAACTCCAGTCTCAGAAGCATCAACTTCTAGGATAAAAAGCAATGTAGGATCAGGATGTGCCAACACAGGAGCAGAAACAAAGGCAGCCTTGAGGGTCTCAAAGGCCTTAATGGACTCTGTGGATTACCGTCCTTTCTGGTCAAATCAGTCAGGGGCTTGACCAGAGACGAGAAGTTACAAATAAACTTCCGATAGTAGCTGGCAAAGCCCAGGAAACGCTGTGTAAACCCACGGGTCGAGGCCACTGTAGGACTGCCGAAAGTTTCTCTGGGTCCATCAAAAAACCAGCAGTGGAAATGACATGTATATAGCAGTAGGAATATAACCTGTTCACGATGGAACTTGCACTTCTCCAGTTTACAATAGAGATTGTTCTCTCTTCGTTTCTGAAGCACATAACAGACATCTGTGTGGTGGCTCTCCAGGGACTTGGAAAATATGAGGATATCATGGAGATAAACCACCACACATAACAGCAACAAATCTCGGAGGCCGTCATTAATAAATTCCTGGAAAACTGCTGGGGCTTTACAAAGGCCAAAAGGCATTACCATTTACTCATAATGGCCTGTTTTGGTATTAAACTCAGTTTTCCACTTGTCGCCCTCCTTAATCCACATGAGAGCGTATGCCCCTCTTAAATCAAGCTTCGTGTAAACCGTTGCTCCCTTGAGGCGATCAAATAACTCTGTAATCAATGGAATCGGGTAGGCATTCTTAATTGTGACACGATTGAGACCCCTATAATCAATACAAGGTCTCAGTTCACCGCTCTTCTTCTTCACAAAGAAGAAACCAGCTCCAGCAGGAGACGAGGATTTGCGGATGAAGCCTTGAGAAAGTGCGTCTGCAACATACTCCTCCATGGCCTTATCCTCCAAGACCGATAAAGGGTAAACCCGGCCACGAGGGGGTATGGCTCCAGGTTGAAGGTCAATTGTGCAATCATAAGACCGGTGTGGAGACAAACTACCGGCTTGACCTTTGTCAAAGACATCGCTAAAATCGCAGTTCTCCTCTGGCAGGGAGGAGAGTGAAGAGGTGCACAGGACCTTGGATACCTTCAGGAAGCATGTCTCACTGCATTGTGGTGACCAGGAGAGAACTTCAGCACGGAGCCAATCAAAGGAGATGTTGTGCCTCTGTAACCATGGATAACCAATAACCAGCGGAAACCTGGGGGAGGAAATAACTTGGAATTGGATTATCTCATGGTGAAGAGCACCTACGGCCATGGACAACGGAACCATCTCATGAATCGCATGGGCAGTCTGTAGAGGTCTCCCATCAAGAGCCTCAATGGCAAGTGGAGTGTCATGCAGCTGCAGCAGAATCGAGTGCTGCGATACAACGGCAGCATCAATGAACAGGCCTGCAGCCCCAGAGTCGATCTGAGCCTGTATCTCGATGGACAACTCAGCCCAAGAAAGGGTGACCGAAACCAGGGGCTTATCCTTTTGGATAACTGGGGATGAAACAACGCCACCTAAGGTCTGTCCATGACAGAGCCTCAAGGTTCGGGCGTTCCCTGGATTGGTAGGGCAAGACTTCAAAAAGTGACCTGCTTGGCCACAATAAAAACACAATCTCTCCCTCCTCCTAAAGGCTCTCTCATGGCAAACGAGATCAAGCTCTCCAGCTCAGTGGGTATATCTCGGGCTGCTATCTCATCCTTGATGGAATCCGAGAGACCATGAGAAAAAGCAGCCATGAGTGCCTCTGTTAGGTACCTGGTTGGTGAGCCTGACTTGGTGGAAGAAGACTTCTCTTACGACTCTGGTTCAGAGCCCACTGGAGTGAGACAGTGGTCCCGTGAGCGCAGCGGGGTAGGAGTGTCTGAGCCAGATTCAGCAGCTGGTGCAGGCAGGGAAGATGGTCCTCCAGAAGGCTGGAACTGCAGAAACTGGCAGAAGCTGGCAGAGCAGAAGGATGGTCAATCAGCCGGGTGGAAGCAGGCACAGGAACAGCGGCAGTGGATCCTAGATAGAACTCAGCACACTTGGGACAAGCAGAGGTTTGGTCAAACAGTCCGGGTCAGAGTAGATAGGCAATTAGGCAGAAACGGCAGACAAAGGCAAGGTCACAGGCTAGCAGAGGTTCAGCATCAGAGATAGGTAGTCCATAAACAGTGTCAAACAGGCGGGATCAGGGCAGGAGAGATCAGCAGAGTCAGACGTAAGCCGGGTCAGTAGTAGCAATCAGATTGGTAGGTAACAGGAGTCTCAGGTACAAGCTGCAGACAAACAGCACTGAACAAGTGCAGCTGTCACCTATAAATAGGGCCACTGGCGCCAAACCGTGCTAGCGCGTGCACGTGCAGTGCATGCACACGTGCCCGTTGTGCAACCAGATTGTCAGGTAACACGCGCCGATGCCTAAGTTACCTAACGGCACACGCAGATTCGCCCGCACAGCGCGAGCAGAGCCCTGACAGCCTCATTGTTCCAAGCAACCTCTGCTGCCAGAGTAAGGAATTCAATGGTGTCATCGGCAACAATACTCATACTCTGTTTGATGGACTTGAGGCACTTGGCAGCAGAAGCGGAGCGTGTGGGAACATCAAATACCCTTTTAAAGGGGGGCACAAAGTCAGGGTAACACAAGACAACAGGTTTTTGTGTCTCCCATAGAGGGTTTACCCAGGCTAAGGCCCTCTCAGAAAGCAAAGATATCACAAACCCTACTTTGCTTCTGTCCATGGGAAACACCTGGGGCAGCATCTTAAAGTAAATCTCAACCTGGTTGAGAAACCCTCTGCACTGAACTGGATCGCCCCCAAATAGATGGGGAAGCAGAGCGGAACCAGACATACCTCTTAAAGAGGTAATACTCCAGGCGGGTGCCTGCACAGAGGTTGGCGCAGCAGCAGGGATGGCCTGCAACACAGGTTGTACTGGAGCAGCCACAGTGGGGGATTCCAGGTGAGCCGTGCCAATCAGGAGCATTTGTAACACTATGGCAAACTGATCCATGCGGTGATCTTGCTCATCCAATCTGGAAAACTCGCCTTAGAAAACGAAGAGACCACAGCGATGGACACCTTACCTCAAGGGGCAGCCTTTAATGGTCCAACCAGTAACCCCCCATTGGCTCGTGTACAACAAGGTTTCCATCATTCCCCAAGAAGGGGTAATATACATGGTAGACCAAAAACAGAGCCAAGGCTGCCCAATAGAGGGACTGGGCAACGTTATTTTGATGCCCCAACCCGGGGATGGAGAGGGAATGGGGGTTATGGATCGGACCCATACCAATACTCGAACACAAGGAGGATGCAGGATGGCTCCCAAACCAGACGGCCCCCCCATAACTATGTACAGGGATATGATAGAACCCATTCGATATATTACAATAGAGACAGTGGGAATTACGATGCAGGGATTAATACCCAGAATCGATTCTTTCCTCTGTCTGACCTGGAGGCATCTGACCACACCGGACAGGTGGATGGCCCAAGGAACAGAGGGGGACATGTTGATAGCCCTAGGACACATCATCATTCTGGCTATGTACAGGATCTAGATAATATGGGACCCTCCCACTACCCAGATTCTCTGGGTGGGAGGGAAGGTCACAGATGGAGGCAAGATGACTGCAGGCCTTCACAATATATAGACTCCCCCAGAAGGAGAGACGGCCAAAATTTGGATTTTCACAGGGACAACAGGGGCATAAAAAGGCCCGTAGAACGAAGAGAGGAAGCAGAGGGGGGAGGAGAATCCAGTCAGCTAAAAAGAAGGAGACCATAGGGTCGGGTATTTTTAATCTGAGCAAACAGACTTTGTCGGACCCAGAGAAAAGACTATTGGATAAAGGTTTAAAATTTGCCCCACCAAGAAACATGAGTAAGTTCCAGACATATATGGACATACACAAATATGTCCGTATGCTAAATATCAAAAGATATATGCTTAACAACACAATTCTGGATGGAGGAAGGAGCAGGTCAGTGTTCCAACACTCTAATCTTTCTAATGCATCCCTCTTCAATCCCCCAGGCCCCATACCACCCAACATTAAGGTTTTTAGAGATGTGGTATTGCGTGATCTTGATTCACTTAAAGCGAAGAAAGTCAGAATGCAGAAGGACCTTGATGTTGGTTTAGATTCACTGTGTACTAACAAATCTTTGGTTATCCGGCCAGCGGACAAGGGGGGGGGAGGATTGTGGTGTTAGATCGCGAGGATTATTTAAAAGAGATGCACCGTATCCTAGACGATAGCGAGACCTACACCATATTGAATAGGAACCCTGTCTTGAATTATAAAAAGACTCTTGAGAGTATTGTTGATCTGGGTCTACTTAATGAAAAAGAGAGGCTGTTTCTGGTACCGCGTGCTCCCCGTACGCCTGTAATCTACTATCTCCCCAAAATACATAAGAGTGTAATTTGCCCCCCGGGACGTCCGATAGTGAGTGGCATAGACTCAGTCACGTCCCGGGTGGGCAAATACATAGACCATTTTTTACAGCCATTGGTCCACACCATGCCGTCCTACATTAAGGACACTAAACAAGCTATTAACATTCTGTCCAGGTTAACCCCCGAGAGGGGCCTATGGTTAGTAACGGCTGATGTGACGTCACTATACACAATTATTCCACACTGTTTGGGCTTGGAAGCGGTTAGATTATATCTGGAGAGGGGGTCAGGCCTTGTTTCCGCACAGATTGAGTTCATCATGGAACTCCTGGAATATGCAGCCAGTCACAACTATTTTTGGTTTGATAATCAATTTTATCGCCAAGATAGGGGAGTGGCCATGGGGGCTAAGTATGCCTCTAGTTTGGCCAATTTATTCATGGCCAAATGGGAGGAGGACGTCATCGATGCCCCTAGGAGACCGGAAGTGGCCCTATGGGCACGGTACATCGATGACGTCCTCCTCCTATGGGATGGAGCGGAGACCGAATTACACACGTTTATGGCCACCCTCAATATGAACAATAGGGGCATCAAGTTTAACTTTGAGGCCACCCAGGCAGAGATTTGCTTCCTGGATCTCAAAATTAAGATAGAGGACAATCGTTTTGTAACATCCACTTTTTTTAAAACAACTGACCGCAATTCCTATATCCCCCTAGACAGTTGTCACCACGAACCCTGGTTGAGGGCCGTACCTCAGGGGCAGTTTACGCGCCTGAGACGTATCTGCACTGAAATTAGCACTTTTGAGGATCAGGCAACCCTCCTTTCAAATAGATTCTTAGAAAAGGGATACAGTAATGAATTTCTATCGAAAGCACTCGAAACGGTCTGAGCGAAGGACAGGGCAACTTTGCTAGGGGATGGGAGACCCGCAGACACAGAGGCACAAAATAGGATCCCATTTATCACCACTTTTTCAGCACAGCATCGTAGAATTAAACAACTAATACAAAGACACTGGCACCTGCTAACAAGCGATCCAGTTCTCTGTACTATTTTACCAACCAAACCACAGGTGGTGTTTAAGGGGGCATCCTCTTTAGGGAGTCGTGTGGCACCAAGTGTACACGACCCCCCAGAGGCTAACAGATCCTTTTTTCAAGATATGAAGGGTTATTACAAATGCAGAAACTGTCAAGTTTGTACTTTAAATGGTTGCAGAGACAGGAAGATTAATAAGTTTTCATCCACGAGTTCATCAACATCGTATGACATTTAAACATTTATTACCTGCTCATCCGAGGGAGTAGTGTATCTGATACAGTGCCCTTGCGGCCTACAATATATAGGGAGGACCAAAAGGGCACTAAAAACGAGGCTCAATGAACACATTGGCAACATTAGGAGAGTCAAAAAAGTTTTTTTTTAGGTAAACCAAACCTAGGAAATGGGACATTAACGGTGCAAAAAGTCAAAATTATATTCGTAAATAAAAGATTTTTCCATACAAAATTTATTATACAAAATTCATAAAAACAGAACAGTAATCTGTGTAGTCATACTAAAGTTGTATACAGCTTTGTGGTCCAACGAAAGGTAGAGTTGAGGTAGTTGCGATTGATTTATCCCGACATGTTTCGCTTAATGCTTCATCAGAGGATAAGCCAACTACCAACATAACAAATTCAAAAATAAAAGAGAGAACATAAATTAATTTCACAAAATACAATTCTTTTTACACCATTAATACATATAATCAACATATATAGTGTTTTGTTTAAAAGACACGAGTAAGGCTCAAAAGATGGAAATATGCTCACCCCCACTTTACCGACCCATTCGTCACCCAGAAAAAAATATTTAACTGCCAGATGGATTGAAGAGTGCAGGGCAACAAATACAGCAGCCAGGCAATATAGCTGAGGAGGGCATAGACGGCGGCTAATCGGGACAGAAAGATTATACAATATTTCAGCATACTATTTATAGACAAGAGCTATTTTATCATTTCAATTATACTATAATCTAAATATAAGTAGGTCCTATAGCCATTTTAGTTTATTTTGTCATGTGTAACAATCATTTTAAGTTATGCATTTTGCTTTTGATAAAAGTATTTTATTTAGTGGAGCAAAGTTATTATTGATTTAAGATCATCAACTTACATAACTGACGATAGAGTAGAAGTTCCTTAGTTTTTATAGTCCAAGGTTTAATATTGCAGCCACCGAAATGTGCAAAAACTCCCTTCGGATTAGGACAAACCCAGAGGGGTAACGCACCCAGGCAGGCTTCACAGCCTGTTTACAGGGTGTCTGAGAAGAGAAAAATATATTTGGCATTTGTTTAAATATGAAAGAAAAAAGAAAAATCATCTTTAGCAATCCATTATTAAAGTTACTGACCAGTCTTTGGACGTGAACTTCCTCCTAGCACGGCTCCCCCACAACTGAGCCGGGTATCATGATGTCCCAATATATAGAGCCGCCGTCCATCGAGCCGGCGTCTGACGTCACCGGCTCGATGCGGACGTATAGAGCGGTAATGCGCATGCGCGAGAGGACCTGTAGGGGAATCGGGAAACTACGTTTCCCATAATGCATCGGTATAGATACCGGCACCCAGGGAAACGTTAAAGGGGGGACAGCGAGAGCACGGCTAAAGCGATGCTCCAGCCAGCACACTCGCATTGCCCCAAGATGTAAGATTCCCCGGTCTCGCACGCAGGCACCATCGCTAACCAACGGGCAGCCTGCTAGGTCGGATAAAATCCAACCCAGCTAAGATGCCCTCGGGCGTCCATATGCTCCTCCCCAATGCCAAAATGCTAAAGGTCGCCGATTGGGAGCCATGCATATAAATAACATGCGATACTAAAAAATATAGGAGTCGCATGGTGAGATAGATGTGGGAAACGAAAAGGGGGTATAAGCAAAAACAGGGGGGGAGAGAAGTAAAGGGGGAAAGGAAGATATACCCCCATATGTCAGTCGGTCCGATCGCGATCATGGACCAGATTAATCGCGAAATCCGTATACATATTCAAAGCCCATCTCATGCCTTAAAAACAAAGTACATATACAAATCAGAAATTCTAATTATCAATATAATAGAGTATCACAGCAAAATACAAATACATCCAATATACCAATATAGTTAACGGTTATATAAAAAAGAGAAAAAAAAAAATAATAATAATTGATAAAGAACAAAACAAAACAAAATAAAATAATATAAACAAGACAAAACTATAAACAAACCCCCCCCCCCCCCACAACACAACTCCACCACCATCACTCCACACAGGATCAAAGAAGCAAGAGGCACTAGTAGTTAAGGCAACAATGGCATTTTAAAGAAATGATCGATAACTCAAATTTTCATTGAACCCAGGAAATGTTGTTGCTTTTAGATTGTATATCTATCTTGCTTCTATCTGTAGGAGTTTTTTATCAACACTTCCTCCTCTCAAAGAGAGTGGAACATGATCTAATGCCTGGAATTTAATATAGTCTGGATTAAAGTCATGATGTAAGCCTATGTGTCTGCCAATTGCTGTAGTCATTTTTTTATTTAAAATTGGTTTTATATGATCTCGCATACGTGTCGAGAAGGCTCTTTTAGTCTTACCTATGTAAAATCCTCCACACCGGCACTGTGCTAAATACACTATGCCCAGTGTGGAGCAAGTCACATAGGATTTAAATTGATGCCAATTTCCATTTGGTAATTTAAATCTACTGCAGCTAGCCATATATCTGCACATGTCACAATGTCCGCATGGGTAGGAACCATATTTCCCTATTTTGGGTTCATTATCACAATCAATAAAATGACTATGTACCAAACGATCCTTCAAAGAAGGGGCACGTTTATAAGTAATCTCTGGGTATTCATTGACGTATTTTTTCACCACAGGATCAGCCAATAGTAGAGGCCAAAATGTCTGTATTATATCTCTAAATTTCTTATTTTGATTAGAATGTCTAGTGACTAATCTTACTGTATTAGCTTTTTTAACGGGCTTATTAGAGAAAATAAGGGTGTTCCTATCTTTTTGCTGAACTAGATTATATGCTTTTTTCAGGCACTTGTGGCTATATCCACGTACTTTTAATCTATCATACAGGGCTCTAGCTGCTTGTTTATAGTCTGATTCCTGGCTACAATTTCGTTTGAGTCTGAGGTATTGACTATATGGTATAGATCTTATCAAGGACGGCGGGTGTGAACTATTAGCATGTAAAATAGTATTTCCAGCCGTCGGCTTCCTAAAAATAGAGGAAGTCAATAAGCCATCAGAGTTAACATGAATCTTTAGGTCCAAAAATTCAACCTCCCTTCTATCATATTTAAGGGTGAACTAAAGATTATAATTATTGATCGAGATTAGTTGGAAAAATTTATTTAATTCAGTTTCAGTTCCAGACCAGAAAATAAGGATATCGTCCAAATACCTGTACCAGGCAAGGACTTTCTCAATCATAGGTGTCACATCATCTCGCGAAAACAATTATTTTTCCCACCCCCCCAGGTACAGGTTGGCATACGATGGGGCACATTTGGTCCCCATCGCAACTCCCTGTACCTGGAGGTAATGGGTCCGATCAAACTGGAAAACACTGTGTCTAAACACAAAATTCAACAATTCAATTACAAAATCCGTATATCTAGCACTCCGAGGACCTCTTTCATTCAGGAATGTCTGTACAACCTCCACCCCCCTATCATGGGAGAGGTTTTGATAAACACCCGGTGTCGCGTCATTTTGACCAAGTACACAACAGGGACCCCTCCAACACGTTGTATGTGGGCATTGACAAGTACAGACCCCATTGGAGGGGCGGGTCACTCGTTAGGGAGATTTCCAGGCAGGAAATGGCCTGGATATATAGGCTAAAAACGTATGTTCCGTTTGGCTTGAATGTCGACACGGATATGAACGCCTTCATCAATAACTCATGAGGGCGCGCACATCCTTGCTACATTCTTCTATTCTTATTTTACTTTATTTTGCGAACACCCTATGAGTGGTTGGGAACTCCCCTTAGTGTGGGGCCTCCGATATTGACTATATTTGATGTCCTGTAGGAGCTTACTTTGTGTGTAATATAGAATATCTCCTTTTCATGTGTCTTTTGATAGATATGGTATTAAGAATGGCGAACATAGTTACACACTGTTGTTTACATTATTAGGACAATGATGTTAGTTTTTTAAATCTATCTTTACCATTATGTTTAATTTGTGACATTGTGAGCTCTCCCTACTAGACTGACACTCTGGGCCGGCGGCTCTACGGTATACGCTTAAGAGGGATATCAAGAAGAAATTTTCCTGGGTCAGGGTTATGAGGAATTTTCGGTATATCTCCACCCTCAGGGTCTTAGTGGGGAGAATGAGAAAAGGGTTATTCCTGCGCCTAATCAGGGAAGAATCCGATAATCGTACTGCTGCATACACTGAAATGGGGATGCTTGGGTCCCAATAGCGGAGTAAAGAGGTAAAAAAGTAGTGATGCGCGGTACTATAATAGGGAGTTGGCCTAGGAGGCTTAATAAATTCTATAGGCACTAAGATTGTGCGTGATATATATATTCCCGTATACAGTAAGAGAAAGGTATATAAAAAGTTGTGCGTATTTTTATAAGGGGGTGGTGGACAACTCTCACCACTATAGCATGATGATATTCAAGATAGGAGACAAATGTAATGAGTAAGAAAAAAAAGAAAAAATTGCAATGCTTGGAATAAGTAATCCCTAATGCGATTTTATAACTGACAGAATCGCATAAAGTGCCAGTGCTAGACAATAAATAGAATCATGAAAGTATTAACTACACCATAGATTAAATAAAACAATATATATAAAGCAGTCACAAAGAATAGTGAATCGCAGTGCGATTTGTTCACGCTGACAAAATCGCATAAAGTGCCAGTGCTAAAGGTGAGAAGGTGTGTGGAATATTCTATTACACAATAAGGTAAATAGGATAATATGTATAAAACAATCACCAACTCGATAAAACGTATGTGCAAGAAATGGTGAGTTGTAGCTGCCAGAAGTCGCATAAAGTGCTAGTGTCACAGAAGTGGTAGAACAAGGTCCGTGCGGGTGTTCTCTACCATATAATCATCAAAACAATATTCCTGCGACCGTGAACAGCTCAATAGTTCAATTGTGCAAGAAAATGACAGAAAATCAAAATAAACGCATAAGTAATATTGGTGTTAAGGGAGTAAAAAGAATCCCACAAACTAATCAAAAAACTGTGTGTGATACCTACAAGAAATTATATAAAAAATAACAATAGCATATATCAGAGTGTGACCATTCTGCTTTGTGCGATAAACGGTGGCGATTATGTCAAAAGTCGCATATGTCGACAAATCGCATATAATGTCCGTGTCTGTATATAAGTGCACAGAGCAATATAATCGGTGATGGTGGTGAAAGAGGTGAATATATCCCACGTGGTCCTGTGTGGTTGGAGTATGGGTGTCCCCTTACCTTACAGCTGTAAGGTAACAGCGTGTGATATGTATATCCTCAGAACTCCTGTACTTTATCCCTCGAGGTCTTGTCCCGATATTTACAGATCCTGGTATCCACGGATCCTGGCGTCTCCTGCCTATCACGCTGTGTTGGTCCCTTTAAGTATTTGCTCAGCAGCACTCAGCGTGGGGGGGGGGGTGTAGGTTTACCTCGGCAATTGGTGCATATGTAAGGGGTTAAAGAAATAAGGAGGAAGGGAGCCCCATAGTGTAGTAATTCTCAACACATATGATTTATTACAGCAAAACAGTAATGTACTCACAAGCAGACAAGTTTCAAATGCAGTGTATAAACGAGCCTCGAGCTCGATTGCGTCACTTCCGGTAGCGTCCCGACGCGTGTTCGTCACGGTCACGTGACTTCATCAGGGGATGCCTATTACACCGTGTTGGTCTCCTTAAGTGGACGTTCAGCGGTACTCAGCATAGGGGGGGGGGGGGGTTGTTAGGTTGCCTCAGCGGTGGTTGTTATGTGAGGGTTAAGCAGATAAGGAAAAGGGGAGCCCCATAGTGTAGTAATTTTGAACAAGATTTAAGTTTTATTTAAATATAGTGGATAAAATACTCACAAACATATAGAGATTTCTTTGCAATGTAAAAACGAGCCTCGAGCTCGATTACGTCACTTCCGGTAGCGTCCCGACGCGTGTTCGTCACGGTCACGTGACTTCATCAGGGGACATTCATCCCCTGATGAAGTCACGTGACCGTGACGAACACGCGTCGGGACGCTACCGGAAGTGACGCAATCGAGCTCGAGGCTCGTTTATACACTGCATTTGAAACTTGTCTGCTTGTGAGTACATTACTGTTTTGCTGTAATAAATCATATGTGTTGAGAATTACTACACTATGGGGCTCCCTTCCTCCTTATTTCTTTAACCCCTTACATATGCACCAATTGCCGAGGTAAACCTACACCCCCCCCCCACGCTGAGTGCTGCTGAGCAAATACTTAAAGGGACCAACACAGCGTGATAGGCAGGAGACGCCAGGATCCGTGGATACCAGGATCTGTAAATATCGGGACAAGACCTCGAGGGATAAAGTACAGGAGTTCTGAGGATATACATATCACACGCTGTTACCTTACAGCTGTAAGGTAAGGGGACACCCATACTCCAACCACACAGGACCACGTGGGATATATTCACCTCTTTCACCACCATCACCGATTATATTGCTCTGTGCACTTATATACAGACACGGACATTATATGCGATTTGTCGACATATGCGACTTTTGACATAATCGCCACCGTTTATCGCACAAAGCAGAATGGTCACACTCTGATATATGCTATTGTTATTTTTTATATAATTTCTTGTAGGTATCGCACACAGTTTTTTGATTAGTTTGTGGGATTCTTTTTACTCCCTTAACACCAATATTACTTATGCGTTTATTTTGATTTTCTGTCATTTTCTTGCACAATTGAACTATTGAGCTGTTCACGGTCGCAGGAATATTGTTTTGATGATTATATGGTAGAGAACACCCGCACGGACCTTGTTCTACCACTTCTGTGACACTAGCACTTTATGCGACTTCTGGCAGCTACAACTCACCATTTCTTGCACATACGTTTTATCGAGTTGGTGATTGTTTTATACATATTATCCTATTTACCTTATTGTGTAATAGAATATTCCACACACCTTCTCACCTTTAGCACTGGCACTTTATGCGATTTTGTCAGCGTGAACAAATCGCACTGCGATTCACTATTCTTTGTGACTGCTTTATATATATTGTTTTATTTAATCTATGGTGTAGTTAATACTTTCATGATTCTATTTATTGTCTAGCACTGGCACTTTATGCGATTCTGTCAGTTATAAAATCGCATTAGGGATTACTTATTCCAAGCATTGCAATTTTTTCTTTTTTTTCTTACTCATTACATTTGTCTCCTATCTTGAATATCATCATGCTATAGTGGTGAGAGTTGTCCACCACCCCCTTATAAAAATACGCACAACTTTTTATATACCTTTCTCTTACTGTATACGGGAATATATATATCACGCACAATCTTAGTGCCTATAGAATTTATTAAGCCTCCTAGGCCAACTCCCTATTATAGTACCGCGCATCACTACTTTTTTACCTCTTTAGTGGGGAGAATGTTGTGGCAATAGACCCGTCTCTATTTGATGTGGGATGAGCCCTTATATAATATTATTAAAAAAAAGTTTTTTAATTTTCTTAATTCATTTCTCAATTTTTATTAATTTATTATTCATTTTATATTTCTGTATAGTACAAAATAACTATTTTTAGTTTCTCCTCTCCTCTCCCCGTTTTTCTGATGGGGCAGTATTATGCTCCCCCAGCCCCAGGGACATTTTGGGCTGGTTCCTGAAACAGCCTATGTTAGGCATTTGGGGTGATATGGGTGGGAGCTGAGTGTCACCATTAGACTGGCGGTGCAAATATGGCCTGTATGGGATTGTGCGCTGCTTCACAGTGAGTGCGCTCTGAGGCGCTACTGTGAAGGCTGGACCTGTGGGTTGACCGCCGAGGCGGCCATAGGGTTAAATGTTGTGCGCTTGTGGGTGGAGATCGGGCGCCGGACGGGACGCACTGGAAGTTACTGGATGATGATAGTGAGGCTTGGTAGTTCCTGACTTAGCCACACACCGGATATGACATACCGGTATGAGAGTGAGGCTTGGTTGGCTTGTCACAACCACACACCGGATATGACCTACCGCAATGACAATGAGGCTTGGCTGGCCTGAATATAGCCATGTATTGGATGTGTCATACCGGAAGTGATCCGGGACCGAGGGCGAGGCTGGGTTACACCGGATGTGGCCGTAAACCGGCAGTAAGGAACCAGAAGTGGGGTGGAAGAAGGTTTAATCCAGTGTTTTTCGGTTTTTCGTTTTTTCTTTCCTGTCAAAACCACCAGAGGTATGTCTTAATAACGATGGGCGTGCGTCCCAGGGAATATAGTGGATCATATAATACCCAACGGTTTGTGTACCAGGCCACACATTCAATTATAGTTTTGATAGATATCAGGAACAAATATGATTGGTTGTTTATATGGGGGGTGGGCTGTCACCTGACTTGAGTCAGTCCCTGATTGGCCCTTGGGGGTAAGATCTTTTTTTTTTTTTTTTTTTTTCTTCCCTCCACTCAGTGAAATCAATTTAATAACCATGGGACCACCTCAGCTTACAGCTCAGCGTCCCTACCAAGCAGTCACATCATCGTGGCGAAAAACATAGGAATAGATTTTTTTTTTTTTTTTTTTTGAAAGTATTCATTCCAAGCTACAACTCTATTTAATAACCATTTCATCCCTCTCGGTGTCATACTCCCATATTATCCCCCTTCTAGCCTTAAATTCCCCCCCCCCCATCCTATCTATCTGTGGACCACCTTATCCTGTTTTTCCTATGGGGCCTTTTAATTTTATTTTCGCTGATTTGCGCCTTGTTATAACCTATCTGCACCTATCTTAGGGCTTCTTCAGCCCCTCTGATATAAGCCATTTCTTCCTAAAGTCTACCCAACACTTCCATTTCTCTATCATTGGTGTACTACTCCACTCTTCCAGACTGCCTCTCAAGCACTCCATCTTGTAGGTCTTTTCAACCGAATCCACCCATTCCCACATTGCAGGGGCCTCCTTCTCTTGCCATTTTTTTGGTATTAATTTTTTGCCTGCATTCAATAAATGGGGTATCATTGATTCCTTATATTGTCTCAGTCCAGTTCTTGTCCCGTGGAATAACACTACCCAAGGGTCCACTTCTACCTCTATGTTTGTAATTTCTTTAATGCAGGCTATGATTTGGTTCCAGTACGATTTTATTTTTGGACAACTCCACCATAAGTGCGTCATCGTGCCCAGTTCACTACAACCCCGCCAACATTCCCTGGCGCCATCCTGCTGAAATTTACTTTTCCTCTCGGGGGTGAAGTACCATCTCGTCACACATTTGAAACTCATTTCTGCCGTTCTAGCGTCTACCGCTGAGCTGTGCACTAGTTTATATATTCTCTTTAATATTGTGCTATCTGGTAGTGTACCTAATTCCCTCTCCCATTTTTTGATGTACGGAGGTACCCACAGCTCTACTCCCTCCAGCAGCGTTTTATACCATCTTGAAACTATTTTCTTTGAGACCTTTAAAGTACATAGCTATTCCAGAGGGGTTAAATCTTCCGCAGATCTAATCTGTGGGGGGAGCCTTTTAATAAAGCTCGAGAGCTGTGCGTACCTCCACCCATCAATTGTCATCAACTCTTTTTTTTGTGCCAACTCGTGATATGGTGCAATCCCCTCCCCTTTCATAACATCCTTTAATTTTACTTCTTGCTTTACCCAATTTCCTCCTATCTCCTGACACCCTGGTAAAAAGAAATTGTTTTGTTTTAGTGCTATCAGTGGTGAATTATATTTCCCATTAAATTTCCTATATATCTTATCCCAAATCCTCAACGTGTTCCGTGTAATGTTGTTTCCTTCCAAAACTATACTTCTCTTCTTAGGGGGGTTCCAAATTTGCTTATCCAATTGTGTTTTACATAATTCGTGTTCCAGTCTCACCCACCTTTTCTCTGTGTTGTCCCTTATATTCCATTCGCTCACTCTAGATACAACAACTGCTTCATAATAAAACTGTACGTCTGGCATTGCCACTCCACCCCTATTCTTTGGTTGTCGGAGTATCGTCCAGGCCACCCTGGCTTTTTTGTCTTTCCACACAAATTTCAATAGGATGGTTTTTAATTTTGACAGGTAAACATTAGGCAAGGATATTGGGAGCATCTGAAACCTGTATAATATCTTAGGAAATATTATCATCTTTAGTGAGTTTATTCTCCCCAACCACGATAGTGGTCTATAACTACACCTTTTACATTCTGCCTGTATCTCATCTAATAACGGGATGTAGTTGTAGCGGTACATTTTTCTCTCTGTTTTTGCTAATTTTATCCCTAAATATTTAAGTTCACTCTTCCACAGGAAATTCCACTGCTGTTGCAAACTTTGTGCCTCTCGCGTTTTTATATTGATGTTCATTATCTCCGTTTTTAACCTGTTTATTTTGAAGTTTGACACCTCCCCATATTGATCTAGTAGATTTAGTAATGCTGGCATAGATGTCTTAGGGTTGTGTACATACAATAATATATCGTCCGCAAAAGCGGAATATTTGTATTCAATTTTTCCCACTTTCACCCCCTCTATTCCAGGGTCTCCCCTTATTGCTGCTAAAAGTGGTTCTAATGAGAGCACGAATAGGAGGGGTGAAAGCGGGCAGCCCTGCCGAGTACCCCTTTCCATCTCGAACGCCTCCGATTCACATCCGTTAACTTTTATACGTGTCTTTGGATGGTCGTACAATACCTTAACCCTCTGTATCCTCTTTGGTCCTATTCCCATCTTCTCCAGTGTCTTAAACATGAACCCCCAGTCTACTCTGTCAAAGGCTTTCTGCGCGTCTAACGACATAAGTAGACTGGGGGTTCCACCCAGTCTCATCTTCTGGAGCAGGAGAAGAGTCTTTATTCCGTTATCCTTTCCTTCCCGGCCACCTATAAAACCTGTCTGATCTGGGTGCACCAGAGTTGTCATTAAGTCCTTCATTCGCTCCGCAAGTACTTTAGCATAAAGTTTTGTGTCTGCGTTTAACAACGAGATCGGCCTGTAACTAGTGCACTGTAGGGGGTCTTTGCCTTCTTTCTGAATTAGTGTAATTGTTGCCGTTAGATCCTCCCTACTCATTCCATACTCTTCTCCCAGACCATTCATATACCGACACATTTGGGGGACAAGGGCCTCTCTAAATGTTTTGTAATATAATGTTGTAAAGCCATCTGGTCCCGGGGACTTCCCTGCAGCTGATTTTAGTAGTGCTTTAACTATTTCTTCTTCCGAGACTGGCCTTTCAAGCATCTCCCTTTCAATACGGGTGATTTTAGTTAATATAGTGTTCCTTAGAAATTCCCTGATCTTCTTCTCTTTCCCTCCATTTTTTGCACCTATATTACTATCTGAGAAAATCCCCTCAAAATATGATCTGAAGATTTCTGCTATATCTTTAGTGGAATAAACCATTTTTCCATTTTTGTTCTTGATTGCCCCTATGAAATTTCTCCCTTTTCTCTTTTTTAACATTCTTGCTAGAAACTTACTTGATTTGTCCCCCCATAGATACTGTTCCTTGGCCGACCCCTTAAACACCATCCTAGCTTCTTGGTCCAAAAGATCCTTCAACTCTATCCTAGTTGTTACTAACTTTTTAAATACCAGATCTTTTTGTGTTCTACTTTTTTTATGATCTTGTTCTAATTTGTGTATCTCTCTCATTAGGTTGTTGATTTTTTCGGTTCTCATTTTTTTCTTTTTAGACCCCATGTATATCAGTATTCCCCTTATGTAGGCCTTATGTGCGTCCCATAGCGTACAGCTTTTAATTCCCCCTGTGTCGTTGTGTATGAAATATTGTTCAATCTCGCTCGCTATTTTTATTCTATCCTCCTCCCCAAGCAGAAGTTCTTCGTTCAACCGCCATGTAGAGGTTTTCCTCCCTATCCTTGAAATATTCAGACATAAATTTACCGGGGCGTGGTCCGAGAGGGTCATAACTTCTATCCCGGTGTCCGTCACATATTCCAACAGCCCGTGGTCTATAAAAATATAGTCGATCCGGGAATACGTTCCGTGGACTGTGGAGTAAAAGGAATAGTCGCGTGCCAGAGGATTCTTAGCTCGCCATATATCTACTAATTGGTTGTTGTATAGTTTTTGTAGTATGTTTTTATGTGCCGAGCTTCTTCCCTTCTTTACCTCCGATGAACTGTCTACTACCGGATTGAGGCCAAAGTTGAAATCTCCCATCATAATTACATATCCTGCTTTAAAATTCATAAGTTTATTTAATATCTTGTTTAAGAAACTGATTGGGTTGCTATTAGGGGCATATAAATTTACCAAAGTGCATTTCTGTTCTTCTAATGTACCCTTTAGGAACAAATATCTTCCCTCTGCATCGCACAATTTTTCGCTTAGTTGAAATCTTGTGTTTTTAGAAAACCCTATCGCTACCCCTCTGCTTCTAGCCGAAATGGTGTCGCTATAATACCAGACCGGGTAGTTACTGGAGTATAACCTTATGTTTGATGCCAGGGAGATATGCGTCTCCTGGAGAGATACAACATCGGCCTCGTACCTTTTCAGCTCAGCTAGAATCTTATGACGTTTTGTTGGAGTATTCATGCCCTTAACATTATAGGACATGAATTTCAAACCTTCTTTTTTGCTGTTACCCATCTATTTGTCCTAGGGCTCCCCAGCCCAACACGAGCACTTTTCAACCTATTCACTAGGGTGGTCCACACTGTCTCTCTTTCTCTTTCCTCCCTAACCCCTCTTTCTACTTTACTTCCCCTCCCCAGCCTTACACCTTCCCACCTCCCCCCCCTTACCCCCCTCCCCCCCCCCCCCCGACCACCCACCCCACCCCTCCCCCTCCCCCGCCCCCCTCCTCCCACCCCCCTTGGCCTGTTTCTGGCCCTTGTTAGGTTGATGGTCGTACATACCCCTACCATCTCCTAAACTCTTTGTTATGTGGGTTGGGGTATCCCGCCTGCGCCTCTCCCGCCTCTACCCATAGGACGGGAGGTACTGAATTCCACCTCCATATTTTTGTCAATATCTTCCTTCTTTCCTTTCCCTTCACCCCTCTTCCTTTCCCCGCGCCCCCTCCCCCCCCTCCTTCACGATGACCCCATTATTTTGTCTTGCCAGCCCGGAAGTGCTGGCCGACGTACACCCATTTTCTCGCAGAAATCTTCCAGATCTTCCGGGAAAGTTAACTTTGCCGATATACCATCCTTAATTCCTATCAAGCAAGCAGGGAAACCCCATCTGTACTTAATATTCTGGGTGTGCAGTTCCATTAACAGCGGTTTCAGGAGCTTTTTCCTTTGGAGCGTCTCGGGTGCAATATCCGGAAATATCTGTATTTCTCTACCGTCATATTCCAGTGGGGTTTTTCCCCTTAATTTTTTCCATATTGCCTCCCTATCCTCAAAAAATGTGAACCGCACTATTATATCTCTTGGTCTGTCCATATCTCCCGGTCTTGCTTTACCGATTCTGTGGATTCTATCGATCCTTAAAGGGGCTCTGGTCTCATTCCCCCAATAGGGGGATAAAATGCTATTTAGTAGTGATCTTAAATCTTCGCCTTTTGTTTCCGGTATCAAGCGGAGCTTCAAGTTTTGCCTTCTGCTTCTGTTCTCCTGATCTTCCAGTTTATATAGTGTATTCCTTTGTGTTTGTTGTAGCATTTTTAATTGATCTGAGACTTTGTTTAACTCTAGGGCTTGGAGATCAAGGCGGTTTTCTGTAGCTTCTACTCTTTCCAATAGTCCACCCAAATCCTCTCGAAGTCCCCTAATATCTGTTTTAATTGCGTTCTCTAGTTTTAGCAGCATCTCTGCCATTTCTCCTTTCGAGGGGGGGAGATCTTCTGTCCTAGATTCTTCCACTTTGCTACTCTCCCACTCACTGTGTGATGTTATGTCCTCGCTGTCTAGCTGTATGCCTCCACCCTTGTGTTTACCAGATCCCTTTTTGTGATCTGAAATGGTGGATTGCCTTTTGTCCGTTCCCGATTCTTTGGGACTTGCTCCTTGTGTCATGTATTGTTGAATGGTCGTGTCGTGGCTCTTATCCTTTAAATTTCGCGAGGCTCCACTTTTCGCCATTTTGTTCGCTGATTTACTCATCTTCAGTCTATTTCAAACTCCTGTGAAACCGAGCGCCCCCATAACTCTTTCCCTTTGATCCTTTGATCCTGTAACTTTGACAAAGTCGTTACCTCCTATAACTCACTTTGTGTGGCAAACTGATTCTACTACTCTCTTTGCTTCCCGATTTGCTTAAAGGTTATCCCCCTTCCTCTCGGAATGTACCTATGTACAATGGGAAGCCTCTAGGTACGCCACCCCTCCCCCAGGCGGGAACACCGTGTAACTCTGGGGAGCACCGTGTCACACCAGTATGTTGTCGTGTATCATCAACACCTCACCATATTAATGTGTCATACCTAGAACAAGGAGGGCTAAAGGGCCGGCTGTAGAAATTGGCCTCAAGGCCTTGTTCAGACGTTCACCGCTCAGAGGAGAGAAGAAAAAAAGAAAAAAACGAGAAACAGGCAAAAAAAGAGGGAGAAAGAAGAAAATGTAGCACGGAATCCGTGGGACAAAATACACTGATCTGGGGGCCACTCACGGGGTCAACTCATGCAATTATCCACCGTGCTGTTAATTGTGCACAGTGTCTTGTATATTTGAGGTACTCTGTCTTATATTATTCAGTTTGTCCGCTGCGGATATAATACATATCTATCCCTCCGGTCTATCAATATCCTGTGGCGGTATCCTTAGAATTCCCACTCCAGGTATTTCCGGCCCGCGCTTAGGCCTACGGATGTATGTTAGCCCCTACCATCCCGTTATCGTTTATTCATCTTTGCCAATCTTCTTCTCCGGGCTACCTAATCAGATTAAATCAGATTGACATGTCTGCTCGATTCCATGCATGCCAGGGAAAGAGAGAAGGCGAGGAGAAAAGCATTTTTTATCTCAAACCGTTATATCCATGTTCTAAAATATATACACTGATTCTGCAGTCTATGTTGCTTATAAGTGGAGACACTTCTTTTAGCAGGTACAGTATCGACCGAATCACGATGAGCCCTCAGCGGCTTATCAATATGTATTTAACTCTATAATTTTTAGTACTATGCGACTCTTCCAGCATGTGTTTCACAAATACAGTTGTTATAGGCAGTTTTGGGTAGCCTGTAATATCTTATTTGGTTTGTTTGCATGGATAAAAATATAGCTACCCCGCGGATCTACCACTGTTTTAGGAAGGTGCCTTCTGAGATCCCGACTCACAAATACCAAGCAGCATTCAACGTAGGGATGAATGGTATAACTATAGTCCTGTTTATGGTTTATCCGTGCACCTTCTCTTTAGGACACTAGGTTCAAATCTACTCAGCGGGGACACCCAGCCACATGAGTGCGCACCCCGCATCAGAAACTTCAGCCATATATATATACAGGACTGCCTTCACCAGCATATGCTATTTCCATATTACGTTGATTCTTTTCCCTTTAAACATAGATGTTACACAGCCAAGTCATTAAGATATTAATAAGGTTACCGTCCTCTTCACTGCTGTGTCTCCTGCTGGATCCTGATGATTCTGGGCATAACAACACTTCCGTATGCCTCTGCAGTTTCTGATGCTAGGGGGGAGATTCAGCTGTACAGGAAAGCTGGGGAGGGGGCAGTCGAAGAGTTGTGAAGGCCAGGAAGAGCTCTGTTACGGGGGCTGTGGAATCCTGCAACACCGCTCCGAACTACCGCCCCGTGGGCTCTCGCATGGCTGGGCTGGGATCTCTCACCTCCCCGCTCCACGCCATGTCCTGCTTCTTGTTCGTCGGAGCGGTGTGCTCAGCACGAGCGGCCCCTCCCCCCCGGCGAACGCTACGCCCTCTCGACGCGCATCCCCCTGCGCCGACGAGCTCTGGGGGGGTAAGATCTGATGAACCAGATTGGGACACTGAAATGACGCTTGGTTTTGGCGGGAACAGCCAGGCGCCCAGAGTGAGGCTTGGAGGGCTAGAGACAATATAAATGGAGGTGATGCAGCGCGCCGCTCGTACCCCTGGATGACGCAATTATGTTGTGAAACGCGTAGGGATGAGCGGTACGCTATACATCACCTCGTGTTTGTGACGGTTTCCAGGAGAACGGGTCTGTCCGTGTGCGTCCGGCCGGCGCAACGGACTTAAGGCTTTTTTTCTTCTACACATTATAAGTGCAATTTTACTTTTTTATCTTCAGTAATAAAGGGTTTTACACTATTTGGAGTTCTATTTTTCCTTTATGGTTTTGATGTCCCTGCTTTGAGTCCCTTTGGACCTATGAGGAAGACGTTTGGGAGCAGTTTTCCATTTAACTCTCATTGGAGTGGCGAAACCAGGAGAATACTGAGGACCCCTTTTTGGCTGGAGGTTGAATCTACTCTTACAGGTCTCGTGTGACCCTCTGTAGCGGGGGGTCATGTTTTTCTGGTAAGCGGCAAATTTTATCACATGTTGGTGGTGGTTCGAGCACTGTTTCATTGGACCCAGTAGTGAATCTCCTAGGATTTCTGTGGTTCATCTGTGGAGGACTTCATTCACAGTTTTTGATAACTAGTCCCTTGTGGGTCATATATATGGACTTATTGGTTACACACTGGGTGTTTTTTTTCCCTCTTTTTTCCATGTTGTCATAGGTTTATATAAATGGAATTTCATATTGTAAAGAATAATTTGTATGGTTTGAGCTATTAATGTACTTGTGTTTTTTACTACGCACGATATAGGCATATGTTAATCTATATATAGTTGCTCATATTGGTTCATGATTTATTCCAAATTTTGCACAATTAGATGTTTGTGTGGGTCAAGTGCGGCTTATTATTTTTCATTTTGTTTTTCTGTATTTATGTGACACAGTGAAGCTGCTGCTAAACGTTCATTCTTAAGAGTATCACACACGATTCTTTATTTATTTTATGTTTCACCTTAGCGCAGTTTTTTCTCCTTTTTTTATCTGGAAAAAATGTTATCGACAAGTGGATTGACTGCATCTTCTGAATTCATGGCCCTCGACCTACTGTCAGAAATCATGAACCAGACCGAGACAGAAGTACAATTAAATCACACTTGTTTATTAATAAAAAACAAAAAAGTAAATAGAGTAAGCATAGTCAAAGCATAGCCAGACTCCAGTAACCGAATCGAGTAGTCAGCCAGGCCAGAGTTCAGTAACCAATCGGGTAATCAGCCAGGCCAGAAGTCAGGGATCCAAGTAGAGGAACAGCAAGCAGGATAAGGAGCCAGAAGGGATGCCAGCAAGCCAGTCTTTAAACAGGAATGCAGGAGATGGTTTCTTGTGATGTGACCAAGGCGAAAGCAGAGATGAAGTGAGCTGGACAGCTTTAAGAAGGCAGGTCAGACGAGCAGGATCAGGTACAGCTGGGTAACTGTGAGAGAGATGAGAGCTGACAATTAGCCGACAGCTGAGCAACCAGCCCAGAGAAGCAAGGGCTAAGGCAGCCCTGACAGTACCCCCTCCTCTCCCTCGGAGGGCTTCTGGGCTTGAGGGGAAAACATCTATGGAAATCATGAAGGATTATATATATATCTTATATTCCTCTTTCCTGGCAGGTTCCATAGTGCTTGTGGGCCTGCGAATCTTCAGGGCTCTGGTGCAGCTGAGCGACCAGCATGCACCGCCCGTTCTCGCACATGCACAGTATGCAGCGCCGTACACTTTTGATGTTGCCATCACAACAGGTGGCATTGTCGGAAGTGCTGCCCCCTTTGTGATGGCAACAAAGCCCTCAGCGCTGCCCGCTGGCTTCTGGGGCAGCAATGCTTCAAAAGCCTGTGAGAACACAATGGAACAGGCTAGGTCAAAAAAAAAAAAAGATTGTCAAAATGAAACTGTATTCATAAGTTATTTTTTTATAACATTGGATATGTAATGTTCACAATTTGGTGTCTTTAGTTCCCCACAACGGCAATTAAAATATAAAAGTTTCACTTTAGTCACAATGATCCTGATTTACTGAATCTTTACTTTAAATGAGTAGAGCTTTCAAAGTGAAATTTTTAACTTTTGCAATGTACAAAGTTAGGCCCCTTTCACACGGGGCGGATCAGTAATGATCCGCCCTGTGATGATCCGCTCGCTCAGCGGGGATCGCTCCATTGTCCCCGCTGAGCCGGCGGCGGACAGGGCGGTCTCCGCACACTGTGCAGGGACCGTCCTGTCAGATCTCCGCTCTCCTCTATGGGGGATCGGATGAACACGGACCGTCTGTCCGTGTTCATCCGATCCGCTCTGCAGACGGATAGAAAAATAGGATTTTCCTCCGTCTGCAGAATGGGACTGTTGCGGAGGCGGACAATAGCGGGTGTCTGCGGATGTTCATCCGCAGACACCCGCTGTCCCATAGGGATGCATGTATGTCCGTATTTCATCCACAAAGGGATGGATGAAATACGGACATAATGTCCGCATGTGTGAAAGGGGCCTTAGAAATCCCTTTGGCAAAGAATACCTATTCATGTGCAAGGAAATGAAAAAAAAGGGTTTTTGCTCACACATAATTGTGTAATTAAGATCAGAAAAACTTAAATTTATTTGTTAAGCTTTCTCAAAGTTCATTTTGAAAAGTTACGTGAAAATTAATTTTGAAAAAGTGAACATGCGCTACTTCTTTGGTAAGTCAATGCTATAGGGTACTTTAATATCCTGTTTAAAACACAAAGGATAAATCATAGGCACTAATTAGAAAACTGATTGTTTTGTTCCTCTGCCTTGTGCCAGAGCGTGAAATGGCCACACACAATCATGCTGATTTAGCAAAGCATTTGAGAATGCTCACAGAATAAAAGGTATGAATATTCACTTTAACTTTCCAGTTATCTGCAGATGAAATAAGTAAATAGGGATTTTCTCTTCCTATGATTGGATAATTGAATATTCTCAAATCATTTTTATTATCTGATTGCACAATCTGCTAAAGTTAGGCTAAATTTTACAAATATGAAAACATCTTAAAATTAAAACTTATTAAAAATCCTAAAAGAAGAGATTTTTGCATGGGTGACCACATTTACAATCCGCTTCAATCTAATGAAAGACTTTTCAGCTTATTCCGTTGCTGTTTTAAAGAATCTTATTCATGTATTATGAATGCAGTGGATTGCATGTACACTTATACAACTGTAATTTATATTATAACATGTAGCCAGCTTAACTTGAATGATAATACTGCTACATATAAGGTACAGATACAAAACGATTTACTTAAATCATTGAAGAAGATTACTTAAAGTAATTATATCTAACTCTATCTAGTCTTAAACATGAATAGACAGAATAGATGTAACAAATAGATTTAGTTAATGTGTTATTTACATTTTATTTATTTGGATTAATTTACTAAAGAAGAGGCTGTTCACTTAGCAAAATACATTTACTGGCTTCAGTAAATAAGGTGAAACTGAGCTTTTGGGTATCATGCAGTCATGTCTTTTTCATTGCCCTCACACATGATTGGATATTTAAACTGAACAATTTATGGACTTATTCACTAAACAGCCACCTTATCTTTTAGTAAATTGACTCCACTGACCTATAAAAGGAATCAGTTTACAAAATTAACTAAATTACATATAATATACTGCAATACTGTACAGACAAGGCTTTTTGATAACCAGGTAAAACAGTCCAAAAATAGATCTTTAATGGCCCTGTTTATTTCCAGTGTAGGTGCTGGTACTTTCCACAATAGCGTTCATGGTTGGCATGGTTGAACTAGCAGTAGACATTAATGAACGACAAGAATGCAATAGTCTTGGCAAGGCCAGTTGTGCCTGGTGTCTGAAGCCAACATCCAGGAGAGCATAGATGAGCGGGTTGGTGCAGCTTTTGGCAAAGGCGAGGGGGCAGATGCAACATGCAGTCCTTGCTCTATAGCCACCCATGCTGAACAGGGTATGTAAGCAACAAGCCTATCCATCAACAACAAAGTGTTCAGGGTGTTATATGGAAGTCAGGAAAAGCAGTAAGCTCCAACAGGGCAAGTCCACAATACGTAACCAGCTGTGCCGACTCCGGGGTCTCCCCTTCCTGGATAACTTGTTTATCCACAGGTACTTGGCCATCTGACAGTAGGAAAAAACCATCACAGAAAATGGAAACACAAATGTCATGAAAATTACTGCAATCTGAAAGCATAAGCTGACGGTTGAGTCAACAGAGTCCATGCAAATGAAGGACTTTTTGTCGACGTCCCGAGTCTTTTTTTTTTTTTTTTTTCAAATATAATTTTTATTAAACACCGCTCAAAGGGAGGAATCCCGACAGTACAATCAATACAAAGATACATATATAAAGCGCCTGTACAACATAAAAACAGTACTAGCGATATCACAGGGCCAGGCGTTTGACGTCCCGAGTCTTTAGCGATGGTCATCCAACAAGGATTGACACAGCCCAGATCACACAGCAAGCCCTGATGGAGCAGGTTTGTGTCTGCAGTGGGTGCACCTTTGTTCCCTTTATCACCGCAACATAACTGTCAATGCACATGATGGCCATGAGAACAGAACTGGCACAATTGGGTACGGCCATGGCAAACCCACTGGCTTGACATAGGAACGTTACAAAGATCCAGTATCTTTCTTGTGCCACTGAGGATATCCAGAAAGAAAGGGCGAGGACAAAGGTTAGGTCAGAGACAGCAAGATTCAGAATGCAGGTGTCCGCTCGTCGTGAGGTGCGCCTGGACACCACCATGATCACCACTATATTTATATTTATTCAAAAAGAAAATGTTATACATAAAAAGAAAAAAAAGGGACATATAAATTCACAAGGCTTAGTAAATACAATGACGCTGAATCAACCAATCATATACTAGGTTAAAAAAATCAAAAATTTTTCTTTCATTGGGTATTTAATGGTTCACCCTATTTATTAACACATATTAACCTTATTTACCATCAAGAACAGCTTCTACTTCTTTAGGAAGTCATCCTGCTTGCAGCTATGCTTTATAATGCTGTAATCATTTCTGTGCCTTACATGCCATTGCCATCATTTTCCAAATCAGAACAGATGAAAATAAGAAGTATAAAAAAAAAAAATGCTGTGGTTAGTATGATTTCATGTTATGATTCATTTATAGCCTTATAACTCTGACAATGTTTTGGAAATCCCAAATTACAGGGATATCAGTACCCCCCCCCCCCATACAGTAGAATTTTTAAGGCGAACAAAATTTATATAAAAGAAAAGTATTTATTCAAAAAGAAAATTTTATACATAAAAAAGAAAAAAAGGGACATATACATAGACTAAAAAATCCATGCAAAACATAGATGCATGGATATATGTACACGCACATATATATACAATCTCTGAATACAGTACATTCAATAATCATAAATATGAGCTCCAAAAATCTGACATGTTTCAGGAAGAAATCCCCTTCTTCAGAGGCCTGTTTATAGGTGACCAGATATAACTACAGTCATTTTCATTCTAGGCAAATGCCTTTTGCCTGATAAGACACCAGAAGTGGAGACATTGTATATGTCTCCAATGATACTCTGCTTTAAAACACAGACCTGTGTATTCATAGGATGCCAGCCGTTTTTGGTTCCTTGGTGCGGTCTGATGTGCGTCCATGAGCGGTGATCCATTATTTTCTTGCTTAATTCTGGCAGCAAATTTATAAGTATATATATATATATATATATATATATAGCGGCCGCAACCTTTGCTGTGCGGCCTGGTTGGGCTTGCCAGTTACCTTCTCTCGGTCTGCTCTTCCACGTCTAGGGGTTCCCTGGGTTGATACCCAACAACTTGAACACTGACACAGATGAAGTCCTCTTTAAAAGGTTTTATTTTGCGGTAATAACTTCGAGACAACACAGTCTCTTAGAGAACAGATGGCACAGGTGAAGAACTCAGGCACCTTGAACTGCAGGTCTAGAAAAGTCTCTAATTCCCCCCAGAGAGTAGCCACTCGCAGCTGGGTACTTCAAGGCTGAACAGATCTCTAGCCAAAGATCATGGCAGTCAGCACGTTGACTCAAAAACTTGAAACAGTCCCGTGAACGTGGCCAAATTGTAACTAAAGGTGAACAGGAACCTTTTCCTCAGTACCCAGAACGTTTCCTGTCTCCTCAATGGTACTAGAAAAGCGTGAATTTGTCAATGTCCTTCCCAACTCAGTAACCAGGCACTTCCCAGGATGCCACTTGCCGGCCCTCCTCCGAAGAGTCCTCCCCCGGTCACTTCCACGAGCTGTGGTGCCTCTCCAAGCCAAGAGCCCACCCGTACACCTTGAATCCTCCCTCAGTTACTGCGCCTCGGACCAGCCGAGTCCGAGACTCGGGAACAGACGGATCCCTACCCCAGACCAAACGGGTCTATCAGGGGCCTTCAACAGGAACATGTTGCAGGGTATTGAACACCCCGTGACCGGGACCCCTCACGGGGTTACCCCAGTCCTGGAACCAGACCAGACCCCACAGGTCTCACAAACTCCTCCCCCACTAACACTTCACCCACACCCCTTAAGTACCCCTTCCCAGACTCCTCAGCGGGCCCCAGCACTCCCACTGATTGGTTCCGAGAAGGCTGATACCCAAACATCCAACCAGACCTGGTTCTGGCCTGTCATGTGCACCACACCGTTCACATAATCAGGCAGAACTTCCAAACACAGCCTGGCCAGACTGGTGTTAGGCCCACCTACTTAATTAACCCTCAGAACCCCTACTGTTCTGAGGCAAAAAACTAAATTTACATGCGTATGACATTTCATCCAAAATGTCATCCGCTACATATATATAAAAACGTTGAGAGCATATATCCATACAAAATATTTCTGCCTAGAATGAAAATGAATGTAGTTATATCTGGTCTCCTATAAACAGGCCTCTGAAGAAGGGGATTTCTTTCTGAAACATGTGAGACTTTTGGAGCTCACATTTGTGATTATTGAATGTACTGTATTCAGAGATTGTATATATGTGTAGCGGGGTCTCTTTAAGAACTATAAAACTACTGTTCCCAGAACCCCGCTGGTTCCCAGGATGCTTTGAGTTATGCCCCAGAGACTTATGGGGGAGGAAATATAAGGAGGGGGAGAGGCCTAGTTCGCTCTCTTTGGACACCCCCCTCTCTCCTAGCAAGAGGAGGTCTGTGCTGAACTGCTGAAGGCACAAGGCCTAAAGCCTGGGCCTTGTGCTCTTTTCCAAAGAGCCCTCTGCCAGCTTAGTTGCACCTGAGAGACATTTTCTCATTCCTTGCTGCAGTACACCAGAAGGATTGAAGACTCGGAGGTTGGTGGATTCCTGTTCCTAGACGAAAAGGCAGAGAAACCGGATTTGGACTTGTCCGGGTGGTGAGAGCTGTTTAAAGACAGATGCTTTATCTTTATTATTATACGTTTGGATTACAAAGTTGTTCTTCAAGTGCACCACCGAAAGATTGCTAGCGAATATTGTTTTACTGGACTTCCATCTAGATCAGTCAGGCCTGACTGCATAGGTAGAGAGTGCTGGGTGTTAGTTTACCCATGCGGGGAAGTAGCTGAAAAAGGGCAGCACTAGAGTTGCATAGAAATACTTTATTATGCTGACTACTCTGTTTATCTTTATCACTGGTTACTGCAGGGACCTGTTTATGTGTTGCAATCCAAATGTTTGATTCATGTTATTCCTTTTATAAAAACAATAAGTAAAGTCAGTTATATACTTTCAAGGATTGTCTATGAGCTTGAGTTATCCACCCACGCACACACACATATTTAGAGTATAAGTGATTTAATGTGTATTGCTAGATACTAACTGTGCCAAAGTGGGTAGTGCAGATTGCCGGGGGGTTGGCGGAGCTGTGCTCAGGACCCAAACCAAACTTGCGGCCCTCTTAAGTGAGGGTATCGCTATACGTGGGGGCTCGTAAATCCGGGATTTCTGAGACAGCGGTGAACACGCCAGAGGTACCGGCATGGACCCACAGGGAGTCAGAGCGTGGTGTGAAGCGGCTAAGGCCGACCCAAGTCAGTCAGTGGTCATTAGCCTCCCAGGGGAGGAGCCATCGCCAACGGGATCACAGCAGGCTGGGGCCCGTACCTCACCCGAGAGTCTCAGATCAGCACCGGCCACCCTTAGCGCAGAACTGTGTGCTGTCCTGGGGGAGATTGTGGCCCAGTGCAAGAAGGATCCCACAGATTACCCGATGTCGGGGTACAGAAAACTCCAGATGTTTTCAGGGAGGAAACCTGTACCTTCGGATGAAGAGGGATTTGAAGAGTGGTTAGATAGCACAACTCAGGCACTAGAGGAATGGGAAGTTCCAGAGCGCAGAAAGAAGCAGAGGATTGTGGAAAGTCTAAAGGGGCCTGCTCTAGAGGCCGTACGCAACCTGAAGATGAGCAGGACAGACTGTAATGCGCAGGAGTACCTAGATGTACTACAGACTGTGTTTGGTGGGACAGAGAAAATCTCTGAGCTTGCTTATCAGTTAGAGCATTGCTACCAGAAGAAAGGTGAAAAACTATCAGACTACATGGGACGTTTAGATAAAATCCTGCATAGGATGATCCTAAAGAAGGGGATCAGCCCAGGGGAAGTAGATGAAGCCCGTGCCCAACAGGTACTGAGGGGAGCTCAACCCATGGATCCTATTGCATGGACACTACGTGCCCGACAGGATGGGAAGAGTCTGGAGTACACTGACCTCATCCGAATGATCAGAGAGGAAGAGGCCCTACTGAAAGAGAAAAGGGAAGAAGATCTCACCGAGCCCGTCAACCAACCGGTAGCAATAGTTACACCGGCCATGACTCCCGCTAGAGATAAGGAGCTGGACACTTTGAAGTTACAGATGTCCCAGGTGATGGAGATGTTGACTGCTATGATGGCGAAAGGTCAAGGGGGAGCCGAGAAACCAAGTCCTAGGAGGGAGTTGTTTCCAGATACACCAACACCAAGCCCCACTCGAGACCGAGAAGAGATGCTATGCTACAACTGCGGGGGCAGTGGCCACTTCGTCAGTAGATGTTCCAGTCCCAAGAAGAAGAAGAAGATAGATAACCGCCAGCTGGCGGGAAACTTCAGAGGGCCCCGGTGAGGGAGTCAACCGGGTGCCCATGCCTTTCAGTGAACTCCAAACTGAATAGAAGGAAGAGAGAGAGAGGAAACCAGACCCCTCAGAAGGAATGTCTACAAATAAGAGACAATAACATCCCTCAGCGGGTTCGTACTCCCATTACTGTGGGGAGGGTCAATGCATACCAGGCTCGAAAAAGAGTAAAGTCAAAAACCAACTGGATGAAGACGGGTCCCCAGAAGAGGGTGGCCTCAACCCGGCCCTTCCCAGAAGAATTGGTCGGCCCGTCCCCCACTGTCTCCATCCAGGTGGAAGGAGTCTACACGAAGGCCCTCCTGGACACTGGAGCTCAAGTGACTTTGTTGTACAGAGACTTCTATGATAGGCACTTGAGCCATTTGCCTATACAGAAGATAGAAGAGCTGGAGATATGGGGCCTGGGAACTCAGAGTTTCCCCTACGATGGTTACCTGCCCATAAAGCTGACCTTCGATCCATCTGTGGCGGGGAAAACAGAGGTGTTTGACACCCTGGCAGTTGTGTGTCCTAGACCGCCCGGGGCCAGCAAGATGTCCCTCATCATAGGGACCAATACGGATCTGGTGCGAAGACTTCTGACCCCTCTAGTGGAGGCGAGTAACAATCAAGATCCCAATATCCATCCCATGCTGAAGACAGCCTACCAACGGTTGGTCCTAGAGCAGAAGACCCCAGGAGAGGGGATAGGGAAGGTGTGGAGACTTGGGAGAGAGGGAGTGGTGCTGCAGCCCGGAGAGGTAGCCTGCCTCAGGGCCACGGTGAAGCTTACCTGGGAGCAGCCTGGCCCCTTTGTCATGCTGGAATCCGATCCAAGGGAGGATCACTCAGGCCTGGAAGTGATACCGGAAGTGATTTCAATCAAGGCCCTGAAGAAGGCTCGAGGAAGAGTCACAGTGAGTGTGAGAAACCCTACGGAGAGACCCATAGAGATCCCTGCCAGAATGCTGTTGGGGCAGGTGAGTCCTGCGGCCCCAGTCAGCTGGTCAGAAGTAAAAGGAACGGGTGAAGGAGGAGATGTTTGGGAAAAACTTTCCATGGAGTACCCGGACCTACCTGGAGCCTGGAAGGAGAGAGCCAAGGCCCAGCTGACTAGATGGGAGAGGATTTTCTCAAAGGATGAGTTTGATGTGGGATGTGCCAGGAGTGCCACCCACCGAATCCGCCTCCAAGAAAACAAACCCTTCAGGGAAAGGGTTAGGCGGGTCCCTCTAGCTGATCTGGAGGATCTGAGGGAGCAGCTTGCGGAGTTGAAGAAGACTGGTGTAATTCGGGAGTCTAGAAGTCCCTACGCCTCCCCCATAGTGGTGGTCAGAAAGAAGAATGGGTCGTTGAGGCTTTGTATCGACTACAGGACTCTCAACAGGAGGACCATCCCTGACCAGTATACCACACCGAGAATAGAGGATGCCCTACAGAGTTTGTCTGGTGCCAAGTGGTTCAGTGTAATGGACCTCAAGAGTGGGTACTACCAAATCCCCATGCACCAGGAAGACCGAGAGAAGACAGCTTTCATAACCCCAGTGGGATTCTTTGAATTCAACAGAATGCCTCAGGGCCTGTCTGGAGCCCCTGCTACCTTTCAACGCCTCATGGAGAAGACCGTTGGAGACATGAACCTCATAGAAGTCCTTGTGTACTTGGACGATGTCATTGTCTTCGGGAAGACTTTGGAAGAACATGAGGCCAGGTTGGAGAAGGTGTTGAGAAGACTCAGCGAAGAGGGACTCAAGCTTTCTCCCGAGAAGTGCCGGTTTTACCAATCCTCTGTGAACTATCTGGGACACATAGTGTCTGAAAAGGGAGTGGCTACAGACCCTGAGAAGTTGGAGGCAGTTACCTCTTGGCCAAGACCGACAACAGTCACAGAGCTCAGATCTTTCCTGGGGTTCTGCTCCTATTATAGAAGATTTGTGGATGGGTTCGCCCGGATTGCCAAGCCACTAAACGAATTGCTCAAGACTGAAGGAGAAGAGGATGGCTTGGGACCCAGGAGGGCCGGTGAGTCGGTTCAAGATCAGTGGAGCCCAAGGTGTGAAGAGGCTTTCCGAACCTTGAAGAGGAGCCTTACCACGGCCCCAGTCCTGGCCTATGCCGACCCCACCAGACCATATGAGCTACATGTCGATGCCAGTCATGAGGGCCTAGGCGGAGTGCTCTATCAAGAGCATGAAGAGCAGCTGCGACCAGTGGCCTATGTGAGCTGGAGCCTGACTCCCTCGGAGAAGAACTACCCCACTCATAAATTGGAGTTCTTGGCCCTCAAATGGGCAGTAGTAGACAAACTGAAGGACTATCTCTATGGGGCGGAGTTTACCGTAAAGACAGATAACAATCCTCTGACCTACCTCTTCACTACTGCAAAGTTAGATGCAACCGGACACAGATGGTTGGCTGCATTATCCGGATTCAACTTCAGTCTAAAGTACAGACCAGGGGCTGGAAATAGGGATGCAGATGCCCTGTCCCGAAGATCTCATGTCATGGTCAATGACTGGGAAGACTGAACCCAGGTAGCACCGGAAGGAGTGCGAGCACTCTGTCAGGGTGCTGAGTTTCAAGCAAGAGGGGGCCCCAGAGCAGAGGAGATAGGAGTCACCGCAGTGGGAGTCCCTCGACCCTACTGTGGGGTAACTCAACTAGCAGAGGAACTCCTGCCAAAGCTGTCCAGAAAGGAGCTGAGCTATGACCAATTGGAAGACCCCATGGGGAGATTGGTCCTTGAAGCTTTGGAGAACGAGAATCCAGAGGGACTTCGACATCACCCTTCCAAGGAGGCTCGCCTGCTGAGGAAAGAGTTGGATAAGCTACAAGTGCATCAGGGAGTGGTCTACCGAAGGGGCCCCTCTGATAACTCAGAAGATAAGTGGCAGTTGTTTCTCCCAGAGAAGCACCGAGAGACGGTACTAATTGCCTTACATGACCAGCATGGCCATCTAGGGGCGGAGAGAACTTTCCAGCTTGTCAGAAGCCGGTTCTATTGGCCCTGTATGAGGGCAGAAGTGGAGGAATATTGCCGTTCTTGTGCACGATGCATCCAGAGGAAGACTCTACCCCATCAAGCTGCCCCAATGGGCCACCTACAGAGTCAGGGTCCAATGGATCTGGTGTGCATTGACTTTCTCTGCCTCGAACCCGATTTGAGTGGATTGGGAAATGTTCTGGTGGTAACCGATCATTTCACCCGTTATGCCCAGGCTTTCCCCACCAAAGACCAAAAGGCCTCCACTGTGGCCAAGGTGCTCATGGAAAAATACTTTGTCCACTATGGATTACCACAGAGAATCCACTCAGACCAAGGAAGGGACTTTGAGAGTCGTCTGATCCGGAACCTACTGGACTCATTGGGAGTAGAGAAGACCCGGACTACACCTTATCATCCACAAGGAGATGCCCAACCTGAGAGGTTTAATCGGACCTTACTAAACATGCTTGGAACTCTAGAGACAGAGAAGAAGCAACACTGGAGCCAACACATATCAGCTCTGGTGCACGCTTACAACTGCACCACAAGTGATGTGACGGGTTACTCCCCCTACCGGCTCATGTTTGGGAGAGAAGCAAGATTGCCGGTGGATCTGGCCTTTGGCATTTCCCTAGACCATGCCTCTGCTACCTCCCACAAGGGATATGTGGACCGACTTAGACACAATTTGAAAGTGGCCCATGAACGAGCTCAGGCGGCCTCGGACCAAAGGGGAGCTCGCAACAAGAGGAACTTCGATCTGAAGGTTCGAGTGCAAGACCTGCAGCCTGGGGACCGTGTACTGCTACGCAATCTGGGGATCCCTGGGAAGCACAAGCTTGCTGATAGATGGAGATCGGAGCCCTATGTCATTTGCAGAAAGCTACCTGGATTGCCTGTGTATAAGCTAAAACCAGAGGGGAAAGTGGGGCCCTTGAAGACTTGGCACAGGAATCATTTGCTCCCGCTTACTGAAGCAGTCAGAATACCTCCAGTGAGAAGTCCACCTGAATCTGTTTCCATTCTGGATACCCCGGGACCTAGCACTCGGTCTCAGACCTCCCGGGTTAGAGATGGACAAGATACCCAACGAGGTGAAGGTGGAAGAGGAGAGCTTGAGTGGCTGTGGCCTTCATCAACTCCAGGAAATTCTGCCATAGATCTCCCACCTACTGAGGATACACAGGATGGGACACTGAACCCAGAAGCTACAGAGTTCATTCCATCTAGTGGTGTGCCTGAAGGCTGGGAAGATATCCCTAGCATTTACTCAGAAGAGGAAGGAACCGATGTTCCAGAACCAGTGATGCTGTCAGAATGTGTTCCTGAAGTAGAGCCTGTGGCACTAGAGCCTGAAGTCCCAAGAGAACAGAGAGCTCGCCGAGTTGTGAGACCCCCCAAGAAGCTAACCTACTCTCAAATGGGGGAGAGCTCTGAGGACTCTGTTGTGACTGCTAGAAGAAGTGCTGAACGCTCTAATCCTTCCACTGACCATTTGGTGGAGGGCAACCCCAGCTCACTCTCTGGCACAGTTAGGCAGGCCACTCATGTCAGTGTGACCTGTGGGACAGGGAATCCCACCTCTGAGTTCTGGTGGAAATTCCCTGTACCAACATCATACTCAGCACTTTCAAAATTGGTACAGGATATGTGTTAAAAGTTTATCTTTGGGGACCAAAGAGTTTAAGTGGGGGGAGTGTGTAGCGGGGTCTCTTTAAGAACTATAAAACTACTGTTCCCAGAACCCCGCTGGTTCCCAGGATGCTTTGAGTTATGCCCCAGAGACTTATGGGGGAGGAAATATAAGGAGGGGGAGAGGCCTAGTTCGCTCTCTTTGGACACCCCCCTCTCTCCTAGCAAAAGGAGGTCTGTGCTGAACTGCTGAAGGCACAAGGCCTAAAGCCTGGGCCTTGTGGTCTTTTTCAAAGAGCCCTCTGCCAGCTTAGTTGCACCTGAGAGACATTTTCTCATTCCTTGCTGCAGTACACCAGAAGGATTGAAGACTCGGAGGTCGGTGGATTCCTGTTCCTAGACGAAAAGGCAGAGAAACCGGATTTGGACTTGTCCGGGTGGTGAGAGCTGTTTAAAGACAGATGCTTTATCTTTATTATTATACGTTTGGATTACAAAGTTGTTCTTCAAGTGCACCACCGAAAGATTGCTAGCGAATATTGTTTTACTGGACTTCCATCTAGATCAGTCAGGCCTGACTGCATAGGTAGAGAGTGCTGGGTGTTAGTTTACCCATGCGGGGAAGTAGCTGAAAAAGGGCAGCGCTAGAGTTGCATAGAAATACTTTATTATGCTGACTACTCTGTTTATCTTTATCACTGGTTACTGCAGGGACCTGTTTATGTGTTGCAATCCAAATGTTTGATTCATGTTATTCCTTTTATAAAAACAATAAGTAAAGTCAGTTATATACTTTCAAGGATTGTCTATGAGCTTGAGTTATCCACCCACGCACACACACATATTTAGAGTATAAGTGATTTAATGTGTATTGCTAGATACTAACTGTGCCAAAGTGGGTAGTGCAGATTGCCGGGGGGTTGGCGGAGCTGTGCTCAGGACCCAAACCAAACTTGCGGCCTTCTTAAGTGAGGGTATCGCTATATATGTATGTGTGTGTACATATATCCATGCATCTGTGTTTTGCATGGATTTTTTAGTCTACGTATATGTCCCTTTTTTTTTCTTTTTTATGTATAAAATTTTCTTTTTGAATAAATACTTTTCTTTTATATAAATGTTGTTCACCTTAAAAATCCTACTGTATGGGGGATACTGATATCCCTGTAATTTGGGATTTCCAAAACATTATCGGAGTTATAAGACTATAAATGAATCATAACATGAAATCATACTAACCACAGCTTTTTTTTTTTCCTTCTTGTTTTCATCTGTTCTGATTTGAAAAATGATGGCAATGGCATGTAAGGCACAGAAATGATTACAGCATTATAAAGCATAGCTGCAAGCAGGGTGACTTCCTAAAGAAGTAGAAGCTGTTCTTGATGGTAAATAAGGTTAATATGTGTTAATAAATAGGGTGAACCATTAAATACCCAATGAAAGAAAAATTTAGATTTTTTTTAACCCAGTATATGATTGGTTGATTCAGCATCGTTGTATTTACTAAGCCTTGTGAATATTCACTTTGCAAAGTGTACAGTGGCAAATCCTTCGGTAAATCAACCCCAATGTAATGCAAGATCACAGTGTTGCAGAACAGTCCTCCTTGAATAAATTAAAGTGTATGTATCCCTAAAGTAGAACTATAGGCAAAACATTTTTTTTTTGTCAATTTGGATAGTAAGGGAGGGTTATAACCCTCCCTTACTATCCAAAGTTATAATCCATCAGATTTTTTTGCTTCACCATTTTTGTCCCATTGCGGAGATTTCCCTTTACTTCCTGACTCATAAACAAACAGGAAGTGAGATGAAATCCCTGCAAATCAAGGGAATGTCTTGGGGGGCCCCCAGGTCACCAGAACTAGTGTCACCATTGGAAGATTTCCTCTCTGTTACTTTTCTGGGGACTTTTCTTTTACTATCACTGTTAATGATAACATTAAACAAGACAAATAGAGAGGGGGATTCTCCCTAAAGGGGACACAGACAGCAATATATATGGACAGGTGTTCTAATCCCTCTGCATGCTATCCAAAACAAAAAGTTTTACTTTAACCGGTTCCCGACCAGCGCACGCCGATGTGCGTCGACAGAATGGCATGGGCAGGCATATTGGCGTACAGGTACGTCCAATCTTCAATGCCGCCCTGCCATTGGGAGCACGCCGCCGGCAGCACGCTCCCGCGCTGGTCAAGACCCCCGTGAGTGCGGTCGCGGGACCCGCGGACTCGATCGCCGCGGGCATACCCGCGATCGTCTCACGGGATGGCTGAATGGAGGAAATGCCGTGTAAACAGCATTTCTCCATTCTGCCTAGCAGCTAGTGACGCTGATCTCTGCTCCATGTGATTGGAGCAGAGATCAGTGTTCACTAAATGAAAGCCCAACCCCCCCACAGTTAGTAACACACCCCTAGGAACACTTAACCCCCACACTGCCACCCACTGGTTAACCCCTTCACTGCCAGTGTCATTTACACATGGTCCCAAAAATGTGTCAAAAATGTCCGATGGGTCCCCCACAATGTCGCAGTCACAATAAAAATCGCTGATCGCCGCCATTACTAGTAAAAAAAAAAAATAATAAAAAATTATTAATAAAAATGCTATAAAACTATCCCTATTTTGTAAATGCTATAACTTTTGCGCAAACCAATCAATAATCGCTTATTGCGATTTTTTTACCAAAAATATGTAGAAGAATACGCATCGGCCTAAACTGAGGGAAAAAAATTTTTTTTATATATTTTTGTGGGATATTTAATATAACAAAAAGTAAAAAATAATGCGTTTTTTTCAAATTTGTCGCTCTATTTTTGTTTATAGTGCAAAAAATAAAAACCACAGAGGTGATCAAATACCACCAAAAGAAAGCTCTATTTGTGGGAAAAAAAATTTCAGTTAAAGCGACGCATTGCCTAATCGCAAAAATTGGTCTGGTCTTTGACCAGCAAAATGGTCCGGTCTGTAAGTGGTTAAGCACTCCCTTTCTTGTAGCTATATACACCTTATGGGCTCAAAAATGTTTTTACAGCGTAATACATACTTTTGGGGAGGGGGACAAGCCAGCATGGTCTACAATTTTATCTTAAATTTCCTATGGACAAAAAGACATAAAAATGTATAAAGCATTTATTCTCTTTTGACCAGTTCAGGTTTTCTGGTACAAAGACATGGTTAAGTCACTTGCAAATAAAAAAAAAGGCATTTTGTCCTAATTTTTCAACAGTGAAAAAATATCAAACAAAAAAAATGAAAATAAATAATGGTAAAAATTAGAAATTGGCATCCTAACAAGTTTATTTCCTTTTTAGCATCTCTTATGTTAAAAATACTCAATTGTTTAACCATTTCCCACCCAGCCTGTAGATTGAAGGCCGGGTGGTGGTTCTGTTATCCTGACTGGGTGTCATATGACGTCCAGCAGAATAACATGCCGACATGTGCCCTATGGGGCGCGCTGTGCAGCGATCGGAGGTGCTGTGTGTTTTTTTTCCAGACATTTCTCCAGACGTATAAGCCTATGTTGACCCCCCCATAATAGGTGGTCAACGCTCTTTGGTAAGGGCACATCCTATTTTTTGGTGGTGGTCTCACAAGGTGGAGGAAGTTGGTGACACAACAGTCAAAACTCACTTTTTTGTCACGTTTGGGACTCTTGGACTCACATATTTATATTATTTATTTACTGTTTATTTTTATTTAAGCGCAACATACCTATTTACCTACTTACATTTTGTGATAATATCGCACTTGATTATTGCAGCAGTTTATTTTCTATGTTTGTTATAACCTTTCTGAACTGTCTTTTAACCACTTAAGTCCCGGACCATTTTGCAGATAAAGGACCAGGCCTTTTGCTATTCGGCACTGCGTCATTTTAACTGACAATTGCGCGGTTGTGTGACGTGGCTCCAGAACAAAATTGGCGTCCTTTTTTTCCCCACAAATAGAGCTTTCTTTTGGTGGTATTTGATCACCTCTGCGGTTTTTATTTTTTTGCGCTATAAACAAAAATAGAGCGACAATTTTGAACAAAATGCAATATTTTTTACTTTTTGCTATAATAAATATCCCCCAAAAATATATAAAAAAACTTTTTTTTTCCTCAGTTTAGACCGATATGTATTCTTCTACATATTTTTGGTAAAAAAACATTGCATAGGGGATATAGGGGATAGTATTATGGTATTTTTATTAATATATTTTTTTTTTACTAGTAATGGCGGCAATCAGCAATTTTTATTGTGACTGCAACATTATGGCGGACACGTCGGACAATTTTGACACATTTTTAGGTCCATTGACATTAATACAGCGACCAGTGCGATTAAAAATGCATTGATTACTACTGTAAAAATGTCACTGGCAGTGAAGGGGTTAACCACTAGGTGGCAGTGTAGGGGTTAAGTGTTATCTAATGTGTTTTTTTACTGTGGGGGCGTGGCTTGGTGTGTGACATCATTAATCATTTTTTCCCTATGACAGGGAACAGACGATCAGTGACAGTCTCACTAGGAAGCACGGGGAGAAGTTTGTTTACACAGACCTCTCCCCGTTCTTCAGCTTTGTGACCCGATCGTGGGACACCGGTAGTGATCGGGTCCGCGGGTCAATTTTTTTGGTAAAAAAATTGCAATAAGCATTTATTGATTGGTTTGCGCAAAAGTTATAGCGTTTACGAAATAGGGGATAGTTTTATGGCATTTTTATTAATATCATTTTTTTTTACTAGTAATGACGGCGATCAGCGATTTTTATCATGACTGGGACATTATGGCAGACACATCAGACATTTTGACACATTTTTGGGACCATTGTGATTTATACAGCAATCAGTGCTATGCAAATGCACTGATTCCTGTGTAACTGACACTGGCAGTGAAGGGGTTAACCACTAGGGGGCGGTGTAAGGCTTAAGTGTGTCCTGGGAAGTGTTTCTAACTGGAGGGGCATGTCTACGTGTGACACGTCACTGATCTCTGCTTCCGATCACAGGGAGCAGAGATCAGTGACACTGTCACTAGGCAAAACAGGGAGATACTTGTTTCCATTAGCATCTTCCTGTTCTTCCTCTCCATAAGGCGATCGCTGGTATCCCCGCGGCGATCGAGTCCGCGAGGCCAGCGACCCGACTCACAGAGGTCCCGGATGGTGCACGCGCGCGCCGCCGCCGGCACTCACGGGATGACATGGCGGCACAAAGGGATGTACAGGTACGCCCATTTGCCCAGCCGTGCCATTCTGCCGATGTACATCGGCGTGTTTAACAGTGGGAACCGGTTAAAGCGGAGTTCCCACTGTTAAACATTTTTTTTTTTTTTAGGATACATTTCTTTTGTTTCTAAGGCTTATTTATAGCACTCATATTTGTATGCTTAATTGGCGCTCGATTGCCGATTTCATAGAGGAATATATCTTATATTTCTCTTTCCTGGCAGTTTCCATAGTGCTTGTGAGCATGCGAAGCCCGCAAGCACTACCGTATATACTCGAGTATAGACCGACCCGAATATAAGCCGAGGCCCCCAATTTACCCCCAAAAAACTGGGAAACTTATTGACTCGTGTATAAGCCGAGGGTGAGACATGCCTGTCCATCCCTGTGTGTCTGTCCATCCCTGTGTGTCCGTCCATCCCTGTGTGTCTGTCCATCCCTGTGTGTCCGTCCATCCCTGTGTGTCCGTCCATCCCTGTGTGTCCGTCCATCCCTGTGTGTGTGTCCATCCATCCCTGTGTGTGTGTCCATCCATCCCTGTGTGTGTGTCCATCCATCCCTGTGTGTGTGTCCATCCATTCCTGTGTGTGTCTCCATCCATCCCTGTGTGTGTCTCCATCCATCCCTGTGTGTGTGTCCATCCATGCCTGTGTGTGTGTCCATCCATGCCTGTGTGTGTGTCCATCCATCCATCCATCCCTGTGTGTGTGTCCATCCATCCCTGTGTGTGTGTCCATCCATCCATCCCTGTGTGTGTGTCCGTGCAGCCGTGTGTGTCCGTGCAGCCTTGTGTGTCCGTGCAGCCTTGTGTGCCCGTGCAGCCTTGTGTGTCCGTGCAGCCTTGTGTGTCCGTGCAGCCTTGTGTGTCCAGCCTACCTGTGTCCCGAGCCTCCGTCCCGTCCCGAGCCTCCGTCCTTCTGCCATGCCAGGATCGCCGCTCTTCGTCGGCGCCTCGGCGGCCATTCCACTGTTCAAAAGCCGCGCCTCCGTCTGTGATAGGCGGAACACTCAATTTCCCAGCAGTCTGTGTTCCGCCTATCACGGACATCCTCTCATCCTCGTCCGTAGTATGAGGATGAGCGGATGTCCGTAATAGGCGGAACACTGACTGCTGGGAAATTGAGTGTTCCGCCTATCACAGACGGAGGCGCGGCTTTTGAATAGTAGAATGGCCGCCGTCTGTCTGCTCGACACGCTGATCGGGCAGGCAGATGGCGATGACTCGAGTATAAGCCGAGGGGGGCACTTTCAGCCTCAAAAAAGAGGCTGAAAATCTCGGCTTATACTCGAGTATATACGGTATCTTCAGGGCTCTAGTGCAGCTCAGCGACCTGTATGCACCGCCCGTTCTCATGCATTGGGGCAGTATGTACAGCGCAGCACCGGGCACTTCTGATGCGGCCATCACAACGGGCGGCGGCGTTGGAAGTGCCCACCCCCGTTGTGATGGCAACAAAGCCCTCGCCGCTGCCCACTGACTTCTGAGAAATGATAACAAGCATCTCCCAGGAGCACTAGCAAGCCACAGGTGACAAGGGAAATGAAGTCAGGTGCCAGGGAGAGGAAGAGGCAGGTTCCAAGGCACCCCTTAGCAACAGACATCAAAATGTGAGTAAAAAAAAAATGGGTGGAGCTCCGCTTTAATGCATTCTATGCATTGAGGTGCAAAACCTTCTGTGCTGCAGCTGCCCCCCCAGAGCGCCCCTTTCTCTTACCTGAACACGATCTTTCCAGTGATGAGCAGGAGCCCAGCAGCTCCAGCTGCTGTCTCAGGTCCTCATTGGATAGATTAATAGCAGCAGGAGCCATTGACTCCTGCTGTTGTCAATCAAATCCAGTGACACAAGAACTGGAGGGGTGGGGCCGAGTCCTGTTGTGTGTGTCAAAGGACACAGTAGCAGGACTCAGAAGCACGCTCGCACGAGTGCCCCCAGGGAATGCGGGTCTTCGAGGGGGCAATTGATGAAGAGGAGGAGCCAGGAGCACCGACGAGGGAATCCAGAAAAGGAGGATCAGGGCCACTCTGTGCAAAAACCTTGCACAGAGCAGGTAAGTATGACATGTTTGTAAATGCATTAAGGTGAAAAACCTTCTTTAGTGCTGCAGCCCCCCATTTTACTTACCTTACCTTACAGGGCGAGAGAGCCCCCTCCTGAACCATACCATGCCACATGCCCTCAACATGGGGAGGGTGCTTTGGGGTCCCACCAAAGCACCTTGTTGCCATGTTGATGGGGACAAGGACATAATCCCAACAACCCTTGCCCGGTGGTTGTGGGGGTCTGGGTGCAGGGGGTTTATTGGAATCTGGAAGACCCCTTTAACAAGGGGACCCCCAGATCCCACCCCCTATGTGAATGGGTAGGAGTATAAAGCCGCAGGGGGGACCTCAAAGCACCCTGCTCATGTTGAGGACATGTGACCTGGTACAGTTCAGGAGGGGTGGGGGGTTGCTCTCTCGACCCCCCTTTTCCTGTGGCCTGCATGCTCAGATAAGGGTCTGGTATGGATTTTGGGGGGACACCCAACCCATTTTTTTTAAATGTTGGCGCGGGGTTACCCTTAAAATCCATACCAGACCAGAAGGGCCTGGTATGGATTTTGGGGGGACCCTAATGCCATTTTTATTTTAAATTTTGGTGCAGGGTTCTCCTTAAAATCCATACCAGACCTAGAGGGCCTGGTGTGGATTTTGGGGGGGACCCCCAATGCCATTTTTTTTTACATTTTGGTGCAGGGTTCCCCTTAACCACTCCAATACACTGTGTTATATAAATTGTGCTGCCTGCATTGACTGAATATAGAGTCTATACTGAATAATTAGTCTACGCTAAATGCAGAATATATATATCTATATATATATATATATATATATAGATATATATCTATATAGATATAGATATATATAAAAACATGTTCTGCAATGCAAAATTGTCTTTATATCAAATGCTCTTCAAAGCATAAAAATGGTTACATACTACTGTACAGTTATGAGCATATCATGCTCTTCATCAGGCTTAGTGCAATGATCTACTTCCAGCCACATACTTTTATACTAATGCCCTGTACACACGATCAGACTTTCTGACGGAAAATGTGCGATTGGATCGCGTGGAAAATACGATCGTGTGTGGGCTCCATCAGACTTTTTCCGTTGGAATTTGCGACACACAAAGTTTGGGAGCAGGATCTAAAATTTTCAGACAACAAAATCTGATTGTTTAAATTCCGATCGTGTGTAGATAATTCCAACGGACAAAATGGCACACATGCTCAGAATAAATTACGAGACTAAAGGTATTGGCTACTGGCCTCTTTATAGTCCCGTCGTACGTGTTGTATGTCACCTCATTATGAATGATCAGATTTTCCGACAACTTTGTGCGACCGTATGTATGCAAGACAAGTTTGGGCCAAAATCTGTCAGAAAAAAATCTGATGGATTTTGTCATCAGAATGTCCGACTATGTGTACAGGGCATTACACTACAGGGTGTAGCCTCACAGGTGTGTCACACTATTTCAATTGTCACTAATACACAAAAAACGATTTAACCTATTATCATACCTCGAACCTGCTCCAAGCTAAAAATTAAACATCATCGTCTTACATCGATTAAATAGTTATACGACTACTCATCATTAAAGGGTACAAAACCAAGCCCCGTAATTCAATGGGACCGTCTGTCAGCCAAAGTCCATCACTGGATATATTCCATATTTCCTGTCCTGTATAGTTCCATTCAGCCTGTAAGGAAACATGAAATATATCTCTCACAAGTTTATAAAAACAGGTATGAATCATAATCCCTATTCATTCCTCCTGGGTGCAGGGACCTCAATTTATTTATCCACCAAACTTCTCTTTGTTTTAATTTGAGTATCCTGTCAGCCCCTCTGCGATCTCTGGGTACCTCCTCTAAAATCATAAATCTCAAGTCTGAATCACTATGACCCTGTTCAAGAACATTACTAGAAACCAGCAAAGGTGAAAATGCAGGTGAAATCTAAATCTGTACCACCCACCACTTATGCCCCGGTGGAGACTTTTGTCAAGGATGTAACTCGTGAAGTCAAAGAGTTGACTTCTTGTATTGATTATCGGGATCATTTGCTCCTCAGTTGTATGAGCAAGAGATCAAAAAACAGCTAAATGATTAATTAGTATATAAAAAAGTGACTTGTGACCCCACTTGGGCTATAAGGATACAGCTTGAATGTATTCTTAAACCTATGCTTAAGGAAGGGATTATTACCCAGGATCTTTTTGAATTTTTGTTGCCTACCCACACTAGGATTCCTGTCCTGTACACCCTACCTAAGATCCATAAGGATAGTCAATCTCCTCCTGGATGTAACATTTTCTCAGGGAGAGATTACATTTTTGTCCCTTCAACACAAATTTTGGACAAAATCTTGTCTCCCCTGGTGAGAGATACCAAGTCTTACATCAGAAATATTAGCGATTTTTTACATAAATTGAAGGAATTTTCTCTGTGTCAAGGCAATGAACTGTTGGTTACCTGGGAGGTTGTGAGCCTGTATACATCAATCCCGCATTCATCGGTGATCGGTGCGGCTATGAGACTTATTAGGGAGAGTGAGAAATTCTTTGAGTCACAACTATCATTGTTTGAAAAGTTATTTCAGATTGTTTTGTCTAATAACAATTTTTTATTCAAGGATCAGTTCTTTATGCAGCTAAAAGGAGTTGCGATGGGCTCTAATGTTGCTCTGCCATATGTCTGTGCTTTTATGAATGATTTTGAACATCAATATATATTTCCTCATGATTTATTTAAGATGCATTGCACCACCTGGTGGTGCTTCATTGATGATATTTTTGTCATACGGTCGGGGCAAACATTGAGCCTTTGAAAAAGATTTGATACAATGCTCAATGATTGTTGCCCTGAAATCCAATTTAAAATTAAATTAGGGGTAAGTCCGTTCCTTTTTTAGACACTAGAATCTATATAGACCGGAGCCGGATAGAATCTGATCTATATATGAAACCTACTGACTGAAAACAATTGCTGTCATTTGACAGCTATCACCCACCACGTGTCTTTAGATCGATTGTGAGGAGTCAACTCCGTAGGGTCAAACATATTGTTAGTGACATGACTTTGAGAGAGATCAGATTGGATTCGAGTGGCGTGTAACGGCCCATAATGCACTGCAGGGGGTGCAGTGCATTGCTGGCTGATAATTGGCCAAGCATGCACTATGACCCGCATGCTTTGGCCAATCACAGCGCCGTCAGCAAAGAGAGCCATAATTGGCCAAAGGCAGGGTGCCTTTGGCCAAATATGGCTCAGGGGGTTAAGTCCACTCCCCAGACTATATAAGGCCGCCTGCACGTCGGCCCTGTGTAGTGTGTTGCTGGCGTTGACCGAGAGAGTGTAACTTCATTTAGATTGAGCAGGCAGGAGATTCAGTTAGCTGCAGTGTACTGTATATATATATATATATATATATATATATATATATACAAACTATATCCAGTTTAGCTAGATCTGAATGCAGTCCGTTCCTGGTATACTCTTTATAATATACTTCAGGCAGGCAGGTGATTCAGTTAGCTTCAGTGTATTTAATATATATATACATATATATATATATATATATACAGTCAGTCTCGTATTTATCATTTTTGCTGTAATATTTCACAGAAAGGGCTCGTTCTTGCACTCAAATAGAGTATCTGTGAGGGGTTGCAGTGTTGTGGCACCATCACCAGTGCCTACAGCCCAACTTTTCTACCCCTGTTTAACAGGGGAATGTCATTACAATTTTTGCTGTAATATTTCACAGCAGGGCTCGTTCCTGCGCTCAACTAGAGTATCTGTGAGGGGTTGCAGTGTTGTGGCACCACCACCAGTGCCTAAGGCCCAATTTTTCTGCCCCTGTTTAACAGGGGCATGTAATTACAATTTTTGATGCAATATTTCACAGCAGGGCCCGTTCCTGCGCCCACCAAGAGTAACTGTGGGGGCTTATAGTGTTGTGGCACCACCACCCCCACCACCAAAGGCCAAATTTTTCTGCCCCTGTTTAACAGTGGCATGTAATTACAATTCTTGATATAATATTTTACAGCGGGGCCCATTCCTGCGCCCACCAAGTGTAACTGTGAGGGCTTACAGTGACACCACCACCGGCTTGCCGTGTGCTCTTCGTTTGTCTCTGTTACAGACCTTGGCGTGTTCTCGACTATTCCTGTCTGCTCGTGACCCTGGCGTTTTGGCGTGTCCCCATCTATCCCTGTTTGCCTGTGACCCTGAACCTTTGTCGTGTACTCTGTTGTTCCTGTCTGCTAGTCACCCTGACCTCTGCCTTATCCCTTTACTATACTTGTTGTTCCAGCCTGCTGCTTCTTTCTCCTGTAGTCTACCGTGAGCTGTGAGACCCTAGGGGCCACGACCTGGTGCCAGACTGCAGCGCAGTCCATCCTCACCCCTAGAGGCTCTGATGAACACCTGCTGGCTCTTATACTCCGCGTCCTGGGGAATTTATGCTCTAGCTCTCACTGGGATCTGTGTTAGTGATCCAGAAGACCTGCTTCCTGAATCTCCCTGGGTACTATCCACAGCAGTCAGTCCTAGGGTCCATTATCTTAGCGGTGCACTTCCGGCTCCTACTGAGTGCATCTGTCACCTGGTTTCAGGTGACCTAATAGAGGGCTTACAGTGTTCTGGTACCACCAACACCTAAGGCCCAATTTTCTGCAGAGTATAGTATATAGGACAGGTCGTATAGTATATACAGACGGTCCCCCACTTTCAAACATCCAACTTACAAACGACTCCTATTTACAAACGGAGGGAGACAACATGAAGTGAGAGGAAATCTACCCCTAGGAAGGGAAATTATCTCCTGTAAGAGTTAATATGGAAAAAAGGTGTCTCCACTGATGCTTTATCACCAATCCTTGTTTCCCTAACAACCCCAAATTTTCAAAATCCAGTTGTCATTGGGACAGAAAGTGAGGTGAAATCTTCTGAACAGGGTCACAGACAGCAAAAAAAACGTTACAGGGGTGATAACCCTTCCCTATGTTATCCAAAAAGCTTAAAAATAGTTTTTTTTTGGCTGGAGCTACACTTACAAAATATACTTGTTCCAATTACAAACAGATTATACTTAAGAACAAACCTACAGTCCTTGTTTTGTTTGGACCGCCTGTATACTGCTGTTCAGAGTATATAGGGGGGCCCCATGCCTTTTCTTTTTTTTAATTTGGGTGCGGGTTCCCCTTAATATCCATACAAGACCCAAAGAGCCTGGCAATGGGCTGGGGGAGGGGGGTACCCATGCCGTTTTTCTCAATTATTTTCATCCATATTGCCGGGACCCGACATTACATTACAGCCGCAAGCAGTTTTAAATGACTTTTATTCATTTAGAAATGTAATTTTGTGCAGGGACTGTTCTAAATACGGGAAACATGTACCACTTTACAGGCATACTATAGCCACCCCCCCCCCCCCCGTATGCTATTTAAAGGAATATTACACTTTTATTTTTTCACTTTAAGCATTATTAAAATCACTGCTCCCCAAAAAACTGCAATTTGTAAAACTTTTTTTGCATTGATACATGTCCCCTGGGGCAGGACCCGGGTCCCCACACACTTTTTAGGACAATAACTTACATATTAGCCTTTAAAAAAAACTTTTGATTTTTCACGTTCGGGTCCCATAGACTTCAACGGAGTTCGAATGTTCGCATGAAAGCATCCGTTCGCATGTTTTTCTGCAAACTAATTCGGGAGGTATTCAGCTCATCCCTACACACTATACCCAGCCGCTATGTAAGGACCTTTAACACCTAATAACACCTTTAGTGCTGCAGAATTCTGGTAGAGGTCTCATGATGGCTTGACTGCCTCCCCCCAATACACTTTCAGGTAGTCTAACTGGGCTGCAGGAAAGTAAGGACCTAGGATGAGGGGGGAGCATGTTGGTCTAAATGCTGTTAATATGTAATGATTGATAAGCATTTCCCCATGAGTATCTTGAGGGGGATTTCTGACCTGGACATGGAACTAAACAAAGTTTGGGGGGAGCACATGCTTGAGTAGGGGAGGAGGGGGTGGAAAAAGGGACAGGCAAACGTAGAGGGAGGAGAGGCGTGAGGTGTAAATGAAGTTGGCTTAAGAGAAAGAAAGAGGGGAAAAAAATAAAAAATAAAAGGGCGTGGAGGGTTGTAGGAGGAAGATAGATAACAAACCAGGCTAAATTAGAGCCGAGGGACTCCAGAGAAAGTTAATGGAAAGTGACTATCCATCATCTCAGGGTGACCTATCTCCTTACTGGTCCCAGGGTCAACCGGGGTTTGGGTGGCCACTCAAGGTGTGGTTTAAAGTTTACGTGCTCCAGAATTGAGTTTCGGTTACACAGGATGTGTCATTGCATTCAGGAATTCTGGAGTGGATTTGTAGTATGCCTAGCATGCCCATGTCTTAATATACTTGGTCAGCCTGTCCTGGCCAGAGTGGATATGTTTTCCATCATATAGCTAATTGTATGGGTAGGAAAGAAAAAAATTTGCACACAATCCTGCAAGGTTTGTGCTATACACACTCACAGATGGCAGAGGAGCCCTCCACAAAAATGTATAATACTACAAAATTTAGCAACCAATGGATGTGGGCTCGACCCCCCCATGTGTCGATATAGTTTATCTCAAAGGAAACTTACGTAGCAGATACCTCCTGGGTAATATTCCCTTTGAGATAAACTATATTGACATATAAGGGAGGGGTTGAGCTCATGTCCATTGGTTGCTGGATTATATGTAATTGTATGAGTAGTTGATGAAAAATACATTAGCACCGCATCCCAATTCACAAAGGAATAGCAAAAATTTACAAACCTGCGGGACTTTGAAGGTGCTTCCCCAAGCAAAAATTACACACCAGTTAAAAATATAATATTTGATTAAACATGTTTTCCATCTTTATTACTCTATCTAGTCTCACAAGCCCTTTTCGCAGGGTAGGTATTTAGGTTGTTCTCCAATGTGTGAAATACACATTCTAGCCGCATTGACCATATGCATGGCCAGGGACTTCATGTAATGTTCCCTAAGTAGGGATGTTCGGCAAAGAAGATATTAGGAAGGAGAGAAATCAAGAATGTAAATAGTCACTGCCTTGATAATTCAGGATATATTTTAATCAGTATGACTGGAGAAAAGGGCATTACCACCATATACAGTAGGTAGGAAATGTCCATTGGGTAATTTTGTGTAAGAAAGCGAATGTTCGGTACCATCTTGTGTGGAGTTTGTAGCCATTTTCTTGGACATTAGTGCTCAGGGAGCATTTATTTACTGTAGTATTTATGAACTCTGAATTGATATCAGAGAGATTGTCCCTCAAGTCTTTTTTCCATGCCCTGAAAGCCACACCCGTGCTAGCAGGAAGGCCATAAGTCAGGTATGCGTAAACCATGGAGACAAAGTGACAATGTGGGGCATGTGAAAGGCAGAGCATCTCAACATTTTAATGGGAGTTTTTAACTCATTAAATAAAAACCGTTATGCACCCTTGTAATCTTTGATCTCTTCCATGTTTTCAGATAGAGCTTCATTTCTCGCTGGTTGCCTAACCCTACTTTAGAAAATTTGTATTTTGACTGTTAACATGCGAAAATAACAGATGGTAATGACATTCCTGCATGCATTATGTATATTTATGAATTTATACTATTGTGATTAGAGATTTGGGGATGTATTAAAACATCAAAACGCAGCTTGTTTCTATTTTGCAGACTAATCGTGCATTTCAAGATATTTTTACACTCTGTAAGTTTAAATTGCACAGAGTTAACCCTTGTGCTCATTGTACTGAATTTTTCATTTTTGCTCATTGGATATAAATAATTGCATGTAACATACCCAAAATAATTAAACAAATAGATGTATATTTTTTGTAGTAAAGACAAAATATGTATTTGCAAACTCACATGGAGATAGTTTCTATTGTATTTTTGTAAATGACCATGCAGCAATTTATTGGTAATGCGTTAATTATCGAATGGGATGGAAAAGGGAGTCATAATAAGTACGCAGCAGAAAACATTAAAAACATCCTAATTATTGGCTACAGTTTTAAACATTACAAAACTGAGAAAATATTTGCTTTGGGCTAATTTCTGTCCATGCAAAACCCAACTTGATTTATTCTGAATGTGATGTTAATGTGTGTTTTGTGATAGTGCTTGAGGGTGAAAAGTTCTCCTAAATTAGGAATCAAACTTTGACTCCGATCTTTACAATTCTGCAATGATACAAAAAGTTTCACTTTGACGATAAAAAATTAAGGGCTCTGGTTTGCAACTGGACAAAAGAGAGACACGCTGGGTGGGTGCTGGGTGGGTCCTGGGTGGGTCGTGGGTTTACCTGTTATTGTACAATCCACAGTTAGTGCTTTAAGAGGGCACATATGCAGGATGTGGTTGCTCAAAACAGCTTGAGCTTGTAATTTTTTTTGTTTGCTGTAGCTATTTTTTTGTGGTTTTGACTTAACCCACCAAAACTTGCTGATAACCTAAGTTAGCTAAGTTAGATCAGCCTTTATCAAGTTTGAGATAACTTTTAGGTCTCAAGGAACCCTTGCTTTTAATTATCTCCAACCCACGTGGACACCTAGCCAATGTTTGATAAGGCAGGGTGTAAAACTGTAGTGCTTTCTGACATTATTGGTTAGTGGGAAAGTGTCCCCTCACATTGATGGTCAGTGGAAAAGTGCTCCTTACATTGATTGTCAGTGGAAAACTGCCCCTTTCAATTGGTGGTGGGTGGTTAGTGGAAAAAAGCTCCTTACATTGATGGTCAGTGGAGAATTGCCCCCTTGATTTAGTGGTCAGTGGAAAAGTACCCACTTACACTGGTGGTCAGGGGAGAAGAGCACCTTTTTCACTGATGGTCAGTGAAGTGCCCATTTACATTGGTGGTGAGTGATGTGTCCATTAGATTGATGGTCAGTGGAAAAGAGCTCCGCTAGATTGGTGATAAGTGGTTAAAATGCTCATTAAGTTGGTGGTGAATCAAATTCCCCCCTTACAGGTAGCTAAAAAGATCATTGGTGCTAGTGGTACTGGTAACTTATCTGGGAGGCAGAAATTGCTTGCTGCTCAAGGAACCCCCAGCAACTTCTAGAGGAACCCTAGGGTTCCACATATTGTTTTTTTATCAAGTTTTAGATTTTTATTTTAACAGCTGATGCTTTCTCTATAAGCAGGTTTAGGTAGCTCAGGGTTGTCCTGTTCACTGGTGAAGGATGGAGGGACTCATGAGAAGATATGGTCAGTGGGTCCAGATTTAAAGATTCAGTAATAGTCACTTACAATAAAGTGTGAGCTAGATCTGGGATAGGGCTTGCTTCCTCTAGTTTGGTCTACAGTACCATCCTTACCTGGTTAGCGACTGAATTGAACAAAATCATAAACACATGAGGGGAGGATGAGTTTTATCATCAGAATTGATGGACTCCGTCATAAGGAGAGGAGAGGTGGCATTTGAAGTTTCTAAGGTGTTCTTTTTAAGGCTTCCTCTGGAGCTATTTTGGAAATGTCTGTGTGGGACAAGGGACTGGGGGATACCAAATTCACACTCAATGTTATTAGTTTGTTTGTTCACAAATTCATGAGTCTGGTTTCTTCTGATACCTGACGATTATGGAGGAGGCAAGTCACCTGCTTCCCCATACCAAGAAGAATGGGGATTTTTTACAGTTGAGTAGAAGGGTTCAGTGCAGCAAGGTAGGATCTTGCCAGTGGAACCCTTTTTTTCCCTCACTTCCTTTAGCAGACCAGCAAAAGTGACAGTTACAGGAGTTTGAAAATGTCATATTACACTGCTTTTCCCAAAAAACTGCCTATGTAGATGAAAACCAATTGAGCTTTGACTAAAATTGAATAATGCTCCTGCTGCAGGTGCAGATCACTTAGGTACCTCCCACAGATTATAAAAAAGGAAAAACTCCCAGGGCAGTTCTTTGGGAATGGTGTGTAGCACGCTCTAGTAGGGAGGTGCTAGAGTGAGGGTTTTTCTGCCAGAGTAGGAAGATTTAGGCAGGCCTAGCTGGTGGTTGGGTCTGTTTGTTTTCATCATGGGCTGGGAGTGGCTCACGATAGCAGCTGGTGACTCACAGGCAGCATCACTAAGACCTCCCTCTTCTTTCTAGAGCTTGCTGGAAATATCTAGAAAGAGAGAGGGAGAGGAGAGGTGGAGCTGCCTGTGTGGTTTGGGGAGCCCTGACCAATCCCCAATCTGAATTGGCAGGGGGCAGGCCTCCTTAAATACCTGGGGTCAGCCTAGCTGGGGAGGAGTTGTTGGGGGGAAGAGCTGCAGTGAGAGAGCGTGGAGGCTGTTGGGGGGGGGGGGGTGCATCCAGGAATAGTGACAAGCTCCTGGAAGGAGAGCCACATAAGAGAGCAAGGAGAGGACAAAGGGAGAGAACGCTTCTAATGCCATTTACACACGATCAGAATTCTCGTGAGAAAAAGCTCTGATGGTTTTCCCGACGGAATTCCATTTAAGCTGTATTGCCTACACACGGTCACACCAAATTCCGATTGTTTAGAACGTGGTGAGTACAACACATACGACGGGACTATAAAAAGGAAGTTCAATAGCCAGTAGCCAATAGCAGAACCAGAAGAGAGGACTGTGGGAAGGGCAGTGGAAAGGGGTCTTTGCAGCAATGCTGGCTGGCAGGGCATGAAGAGAGCTATCTGGGAGTGGTAGCTGAATAAAGGACAGTTAGCACCTACACAATTTCTACACCATGGTGGAGTACCAGTCTGTAGCAAGTGAAGTGCTGGAGGAGAAACGGTGTGCAGCAAGTGTTTGTGCTGGAGAGAAGATTGGAGTGTATATAAAAGTCCCAAGCAAGTTTGCACTGAATATTTCTGGGTATTCCATATTTCCAAATTTCCCATACAAGTTTAATCCCCTTAAATTAAAGAAGCAAAACAAAGCTATGGACTGTTCTATGTCTCTGAGTAAGGTGAGGGGGTATGCTGACACCCAGGGGTGTTAGGGGGGCTAAAGGGAGCTGGAGCCCCTAGTGCCTGGGGTCTCAGGCATTCACAAAGGTATTATTAGCCCCGTGCCTGAGCGGGGAACGATGCCAGGACCGTGGGACATGTGATGTACATCATAGGCGCTGCAGGATCCAGAAGGCAGGAATTACAATGTGGCCGCATCACCATGAGAAGATCCCCACTCGGCGCTCGGGCAGGCAGCTCTCCTTCTTGTCCTCTCCTGTCTCTGGCTGCCTGCTGTCTCCTGGGATGGGCGCGCTGCGCCGCACACTACGGCCGAGCTGCAGGAGGAACTGGAGGTCACGGTCACCTGAAGTCTGACGCCATGTGTAATGGGTCAGGAAGGTCAGTGCATGTCAGTATGTGTCAGGTAGGTCAGTGTGGGTCTGGGTCAGTGTAATGGTCAGTGTAAGGTAGGTCAGTGTGTGTCAGGTAGGTCAGTGCGAGTCTGGGTCAGTGTAATGGTCAGTGTATGTCAGGTAGACATGTGCATTAGTTTTCGTCCGAATGCATTTTCGTCCAAATTTCGGGTATTTTCATTATCTTTTTAACAAACGATAACGAACGTGCAGAATCCGAAAACCGAAAGATCCGACATAAAAAAATGCTTTATTTTAGTTTTCATTGTGACAACAGTTCGATATAGATAGGAGATTCGACATGACGCTGACAATAGCAATCTGTGTCCACCGAACCTGTGGTCGAATGTGCCTAACCTTACCTCTATTAGTCCAAGATTATTCTACATAGAGAGAAAAGAATCAACATTATAGAAACAATAGCAAAAAAGGTTGAATGTGCCTAACCTAACTCTATTAGTCCAAGATTATTCGACGTGAGAGAAAAGATTTGACATGAATATTCGACAAAGCAGTCGCTGCGAGTGGACATTCATGGTCAAATGCTCCGCCCATAGCCTACAGACGAATTCTAATGTTGGTTGACTATTAATAAATATAATTATTACTAGTGTCATACAACATTAGAATAGCTTGTAGGCGGAACATTTCGAGCGGAAATGTACTATTGCGGCGTCGTACAGTTTAGCCGCTCCGTCGAATCTTCTTAGAACATTCGACAGACACCATAAGCCTTCAATGACAGATTCGACCTTAATTATTTCGGATTTTCGGACGAATGCATTTTTTAACGAAACAAATAAATAAAAAACAAATTTCGGGAGTAACTAAATAAATGTATTTTTCGGACCAAAACGAAATTCCGAAACAAAATATTTCAGTAATGTCAGGTAGGTCAGTGTGTGTCAGGTAGGTCAGTGTGGGCCAGTGTAATGATCGATCGGTGTGGGTCAGGTAGGTCAGTGTGGGCCAGTGTAATGATCGATCGGTGTGGGTCAGGTAGGTCAGTGTGGGTCAGTGTAATAATCAGTGTGGGTCAGGAAGGTCAGTTTATAGTGGTCAGCATTGATGGGCACTGGTAAGCCAGGCAGCAACCAGCAGGATCAAAAGTAATAAAGCTATGTTACAGAGAGAGCTCACATAAACAAAAACTGCTGCATTAATGCTACGGACAGTCTGTAGCATACAGTATACGTATTTTTTTTTTTTTGCCTATATTTCCAATTAAAAGTAAGTATAGTCAATAGAATGACCCAGTGCAGGATGGAACAAGACATAGAATTTTATAGAATTATTAAAATCTTTTTCTTTACCCAGCATTTGGTAATTCCAGTAGGACTGATCGCATAACTGATATCTTGAATTGTTTTTCCTGCAGACACAGTAATCGTACAATTGTCTCGCGCTTGTGGTTTCTCTGTTCCGTTCTTTCAGTGGTGAAAACATTACCGTCATTCCTAGTAATTATAGTTAACACCATTCACACTTTTTTTTTTTTTCATTTTTACTTTATTGCAGCAGAATTCAGTGAGTAATAGAAAGCAGCAGGTACATAGAAAACTACATAGTGTTTGTATAATTCTCAAAACATTGGATATCACATGCAGAATATACTAGGGTCCCAATTGGCACTTCCAGAAGATCCGGGATCCTTCCTAAAATTAAAAGGTTCAGTTCTGATCTGCAGTCTGAGGCTCCAGCTGTGAATCATTGTCGCTTTTCACTGGATTCCTAAAAGGACAGAACATCGTCATTTCAATTTGTCAGATTTATTCATCCATGTTTTAAAGCAGACCTGTAGGAAAAGCGCTAGTATCTTACCCAGGGCTTTTTTTCCTCAGAGAATAGGTGCAGGAACCCACCCTTCCTCAGTCAACTCCCCGCCCCCAACCCCACCTCACCCTTATTCTCACCCACAATACTGCCATTTCTTGAGAAAGAGAAGTAAAGTGCTCACCTCCCCATCCACAGGTCACCTTCTCTTACCTCGTCAACAGCTCACCCCCCCCCCCCACAGCTCACCCACCCCCCTTCACAGCTCACCCCCCCACAGTTCACTCCCCCCCCCCCCACAGCTCATCCCCCCTCCACGGCTCACCCCCCCCCCACAGGTCACCTTGTCTTCCCTCATCCACAGCTTATCTCTCCATCCACAGGTCGCCTTTTCTTACCTCATCCACAGCTCACCCCCCCCCCCCCCCACAGCTCACCCTACCCCCCTGCACAGCTCATCCCCCCACAGGTCACCTTCTCTTCCCTCATCCACAGCTCTCCTCCCCATCCACAGGTCACCTTCTCTTACCTCATCCACAGCTCAACCCCCCCCCCCCCCCCCCACAGGTCACCTTCTCTTCCCTCATGCATAGCTCACCTCCCCATCCACAGGTCACCTACTCTTACCTCGTCCACAGCTCACCCCCCCACAGCTCACCCTACCCGCCCTCCATGGCTCACCCCCCCACAGGTCACCTTCTCTTACCTCGCCCACAGCTCACCCCCCCTCTCACAGCTCACCCTACCCCCCCTGCACGGCTCACCCCCCCCCCCACAGGTCACCTTCTCTTCTCTCGTCCACAGCTCACCTCCCCATCCACAGGTCACCTTCTCTTCCCTCATCCACAGCTTACCCTACCCCCCTCCACGACACACCCTCCCCCACAGGTCACCTTCTCTTCCCTCATCCACAGCTTACCCTACCCCCCTCCACGACACACCCTCCCCCACAGGTCACCTTCTCTTCCCTCATCCACAGCTCACCTCCCCATCCACAGGTCACCTTCTCTTACCTTGTCCACAGCTCATTCCCCCACAGCTCACCCTACCATCCTCCACTGCTCAAGCTCCGCCCACAGGTCACCTTCTCTTCCCTCATCCACAGATCACCTTCTCTTACCTCATTCACAGCTCACCCCCCCCCCCACAGGTCCCCCTTCTCTTCCCTCATCCACAGCTCACCCTACCCCCCTCCACAGCTCACCCCCCACAGGTCATCATCTCTTCCTCCCTCCACAGCTCACCCCTCCACAGATCACCTTCTCTTCCCGCATTCACAGCTCATCTCCCCCACAGCTCACCTTACTCACCCTCCACAGCTCACCCCCCCACAGGTCACCTTCTCTTCCCTCATCCACAGCTCAGCCTACCCCCCTTGCACAGCTCACCACCCACAGGTCCCCGTCTCTTCTTCCCTCCACAGCTCACCCCTCCACAGATCACCTTCTCTTCCCTCGTCCACAGCTCACCTCATCCACAGCTCACCCTACCCACCCTCCACAGCTCACCCCCCCCCCCCCCCCTACAGCTCACCTTCTCTTCCCTCATCCACAGCTCACCCTACCCACCCTCCACAGCTCACCCCCCCCCCCTACAGCTCACCTTCTCTTCCCTCATCCACAGCTCACCCTACCCCCCTCCACAGTTCACCACCCACAAGTCACCTTCTCTTCCCTCGGCCACAGCTCACCCCCCCACACACAGGTTACCTTCTCTCCTCAGTTCACCCCCTCCCCCCTACACATCTCCCCCCCTCAGGTTACCTTCTCTCATTCCCAGTTTACCCCCCCAATAGCTTTACCCTCTCCCCTTCTTTCCACAGTTCACCCCCTCATCCACAGCCAGTTCACCCTCTCCGCCCCCACATTACATATTACCATGTGCAGCCCCCTCCCTATCAACAATTCCCCTTTTAATCTCTGTCAACATGTCACCGCTGCACACCCCCACACCCCCCATCCACAGCTTACACCCCCAGTCCACAATCCCCTCGGCATCCCCATCCACGGCTTATTCCCCCCCCCCCCCCCTGCCGAGTCCTGCATTCAGCCTCTATGGACACTGAATGCAGGACTCAAGAGCGCGCCCGCAAGGTAACCCTCTCAGGAAAGCGCTTCTTCAAGGGGGTTATCTAATGCGGGTAGGAGCTGCAAGAGCCACTGAAGGACCCCAGAAATGGATGATCGGGGCCACTCTGTGCAAAACGAACTGCACAGTGGAGGTAAGTAGGACATGTTTGTTATTTAAAAAAACAAAAAACGATCCTTTAGTATCACTTTAAGATTTCCCTTCCCTGGAATGAAGGGGCCAAGCCCAACCCCTGAAAAACAACCCCACTCCATAATCCCCCCTCCACCAAATGATTTGGACCAGTGCACAAAGCAAGGTCCTTAAAGACATGGGTGAGTGAGTTTAAGGTGGTGGAACTTGACTAGCCTGCCCTCAACCCGATAGAACACCTTTGGGATGAATTAGAACAGAGACTGCGAGCCAGGCCTTCTTGTCCAACATCAGTGCCTGACCTCTCAAATGCGCTTCTGGAAGGATGGTCAAAACATTCCCATAGACACACTCCTAAACCTTGTGGACAGCCTTCCCAGAAGAGTTGAAGCTGTTATAGTTGCAAAGGGTGGGCCAACTCAATGTTGAACCCTACGGACTAAGACTGGGATGCCATTGGGTGGAGGGTGAACATCACAGACCAATGCCATGGAGAGGAACTCCACTGACCCCAATGTCTTTGGGGGGAAACACCTTTGACCACCGATGCCTTTAGAGATGAGGGTAAGAACACTACTGACTACCATTGCCTTTAGAGCAGGGATATGCAATTAGCGGACCTCCAGCTGTTGAAGAACTCCCATGAGGCATAGCAAGACTCTGACAGCCACAAGCATGACACCCAGAGGCAGAGCATGATGGGACTTGTAGTTTTGCAACAGCTGGAGGTCCGCTAATTGCATATCTCTGCTTTAGAGGAAGGGAACATTACTGACCACCAATGCTTTTGGGCTTGAGAGACCACTGACCATTGACTAACAATGCTTTTGAAGGAGAGGGGTAAAGACACCACTGGCCACTTTAGGTGGTCAGGGGTACTGCATTAACCACTAATACATGTAAGGGGTGAATGACATCACAGTGCACCAAAGCATGTAGCGTATGTTAGTGCACCATACCACTTGCACCATATCACTTGCCCTCAACATGGGGAAAGTGCTTTGGGCCCCTCCCCAATTACCTTGCCCCCATGTCTATGGGCGGGGGGCTTATCGGAATCTGGAAGATCCCAGGCCCCCCCATGTGAATGGGTATGGGGTAAATCAGGGCTTGACAAATTTGCTTAGAATCTAGGAGCCAGCTGAAAAAATTAGGAGCCAGTTATTTAAATCCTCTGCCCAACGCCCAGAACTGCATGTCTGGGGCATCGGACAATAAGAATTGCTCATGCCTGATGCCAAGAGAAAAAGGCCATATTTTAAAAAAATATATCAACTTTTGTTTTGTTATAAGATTTTGCAAATACGTTTTTTTCTCCTTCACTGATGTGCTTTGATAGGCTGCACTAATGGGCACTGATGGGGCGGCACTGAGGTTGGAACTGATGGGCACTGGCAGGTGGCATTGATGGGCACCAATAGGCAGCACTGAGGTGCCATTAAGGGGAACTGACAGGTGGCACTGATGGGCAGCACTGGCAGGTGGCACTGATGGGCAGCATTGGCAGGTGGCACTAACTGGCATTGGTAGGCGGCACTAACTGGCAGGTGGCACTGGATTGCACTGGCAGGTTGCACTGCTTGCCACTGGCAGGTGGCACTAACTGGCAGGTGGCACTAACTGGCATTGGCAGGTGGCACTGGCAGGTGGCAATGGGTGGCACTGGCAGGTGGTACTAATTGGCACTGGCAGGTGGCACTAACTGGCAGAGGGCATTGGCAGGTGGCACTAACTGGCATTGGCAGGTGGCACTGGATTGCACTGGCAGGTGGCAATGGGTGGCACAGATTGGCATTGGATTTCACTGGCAGATGGCACTAACTGGCACTGGCAGGTGGCACTGGATTGCACTGGCAGGTGGCACTGATTGACACTGGCAGGTGGCGCTAACTGACAAGTGGCACTAACTGGCAAGTGGCAGGTGGCACTGGATTTGCACTGGCAGGTAGCACTGCTTGGCACTGGTAGGTGGCCCTGGCAGATGGCATTAGCATGTGGCAGTAACTGGCATTGGCAGGTGGCAATAACTGGCACTGGCAGGTGGCACTGGATGGCACTGACAGATGGCATTGGCAGGTGGCACTAACTGGCATTGGCAGGTGGCACTGGATTACACTGGCAGGTGGCACTGGATGGCACTGCTTGGCACTGGCAGGTGGCACCAACTGGCAGGTGGCACTGGCAGATGGCATTGGCAGATGGCACTAACTGGCATTGGCAGGTGGCACTGGATTGCACTGGCAGGTGGCACAGATTGACAGGTGGCACTGGTTGGCACTGGCAGATGGCACTAGCAGATGGCACTGGCAGGTGGCACTGGATTGCACTGACGGGTGGCACTGATTGGCACTGGCAAGTGGCACTAATTGGCACTGGCAGGTGGTACTAACTGGCAGGTGGCACTAACTGGCAGGTGGAACTAGAAGATGGCATTGGCATGTGGCACTAACTGGCAGGTGGCACTAACTGGCACTGGCAGGTGGCACTGACAGATGGCATTGGCATGTGGCACTAACTGGCATTGGCAGGTGGCAATGGATGGCACTGGCAGGTAGCAATAACTGGCACTGGCAGGTGGTACTGGATGGCACTGGCAGGTGGCACTGGATGGCACATGGCACTGACAGATGGCATTGGCAGGTGGCACTAACTGGCATTGGCATGTGGCACTGGATGGCACTGCTTGGCACTGGCAGGTAGCACTGCTTGGCACTGGCAGGTGGCGCTGGCAAATGGCATTGGCAGGTGGCACTAACTGGCATTGGCAGGTGGCACTGGATTGCACTGGCAGGTGGCACTGGATTGCACTGATTGGCAAGTGGCACTGGATTGCACTGATTGGCACTGGCAGGTGGCACTGGTTGGCACTGGCACTAACTTGCACTGATTGGCAAGTGGCACTGGATTTCACTGGTTGGCACTGGCAGGTGGCACTGGCAGATGGCATTGGCAGGTGGCACTAACTGGCACTGGCAGATGGCATTGGTAGGTGGCACTAACTGGCACTGGCAGATGGCATTGGTAGGTGGCACTAACTGGCACTGGCAGATGGCACTAGCAGATGGCACTAACTGGCACTGGCAGATGGCATTGGCAGGTGGCACTAACTGGCATTGGCAAGTGGCACTGTATTGCACTGGCAGGTGGCACTAACTGCCATTGGCAGGTGGCACTGTCTTTGGCAGGTGGCACTGGCATGTGGCACTAACTGGTATTGGCAGGTGGCACTGGATGGCACTGGCAAGTAGCACTGGCAGGTTTCACATTCAGGTGAAACTGAATGCTCCCTGCAGTGCTGCACTGTGTGAAACTGTATGGAGAGAGAGAGAGGAGCTGACACATTCAGCGTGATGTCAGAGGTGGGCGGGACCCGGCAGCTATCCAGCCAATGATTGCGCTGCTTAAGAAAGGGGAGGGGTCACATACACGTATCAGCCCGCCCAGATCCCATCCCATTGGCTGGTGTTGGACAGCAGGGTCCCGCCCACCCCGGGTCCCGCCCACCCTGACATTCAGCCTCAGTTTTGACAGCTCCTCTCCACACACAGTTTCACACACTGCGGCGCTGCTCTGCCAACAGTGTGTGGAGAAGGGAGGAGGATGTCAGCGGCTGCTGAGCTGCTCTCTTCCTGCTCCACCCCGACTACCAGACAGTGCTCTGTGTCTGGAGGCACCAGACACAGAGCAACAGAGGCGCCTGTCAGTGACAAAAACCCAGGCTCCAGGTCACAATTTCTAGTCGCAACGGCGACCTGGCGCCTGTGATTTGTCGAGCCCTGGGGTAAATTGTCAAAAAAAGGACAGGAGACAGTTTTGACAATTCCTTTATTTAAAAAAAGGAAAAGTGTCCCACGATGTCCATCCATCTTCAATCACATCGCGGGATCTGAAAAAAAAAATGAAAAAAAAGCTCCGCCCTGATGGGAGGTCTTGCTGACTGCTGTCTCTTGGCTGTGACAGCTGTTATATAGTCAAGGGCAGGTCACTCAGTGATGGAACTGGGTGACCCCACCCCTTCTGACATCGCGTGATGTCAGACGCACCCTCCACATGCTGAGGGCAAGCGGCCTGGTATGCTCCGGGGGGGGGGGGGGGGTGCTCACTCCTCCTTCCCTCTTTCCTGGCCTGCCATGCTTGCTCGGATAAGTGTCTGGTATGGATTTTGGGGGGCCCTACGCCATTTTTTTTTTACATTGATATGGACTGGGGTACCCACGCCGATATTTTATTGATTTTCTATATATATTGCCGGGATCCGACAATACATTACAGCCGCGATCAATTTTATATTAAATTTTTTCCTTTGGAAATGTCATTTTGCTGCGGCACAGTAAAACACATGAGAAAGATGCACCACTTTACATGCAGACTAAGGGGACCCCCAAGCACGATATTTAAAGGAATATTTAATTTTTATTGTTTCACTTTAATCATCATTAAATTCACTGCTCCTAAAAAAAAACTGTAGTCTTAAAAACTTTTTTAATGGACGCGCCTGCAGCACTGACGCCCCGCAGATAGAGGGCTTTGTTTCAACATACGTTTCTCATGTGCTAGTATGTGGTGCTTACTAGCACATTATGATATTGCCTTGCAGCAGAAAACTTTTTTTTCACAAGACTTTACTACTGCTTTAATCTGGGTCAGAAACCTCAAAAAGCAGTGAGAGACATTCAGAGATCAGTAACGGCAGCCTTATGCAGATCACGTTCACTTATATTTAAAAAATCTTATAATATATGCTATTTTCTCAGTGTTCATGCATAAAAGATGTGTCTTTCATTTACCATTAGGAAGATTCAATTGGATATGTGAGTGTACAGTGATAATACTAAATAAAGGTGTCAGATTTTTATGTAAAATAGGCAATCAATGTTTATAAAATTCTGAGATTATTACCGTGATTGTGTCTTACAGGATTCAAAGTGAGAATAACGACAAAGATGAAGAAGGATTCTGAGAACATTAACTTTGAGTTTCCATTTAAAACCTTCAGATGAACCTGAACTGCTCGAGATTTGTGAAACTTCTTAATACTCTGGTATTTAGAATGTATTTCCCATGATCATTATGAGTCAGAAGGTGCCACCTTTACTTTACCTTCTGCCCACTGCAAAAAAGGCACCAAATTGTTTTTAATCGGAAAAAAATGCCAACTGATTTCCTACTGATAACACTGGTAACAGATCCTATTTTACCAGCCTGGTAGGAAAAATATTAGCCAAGTGGCCCCCAAACCAATAGCAGTCAATGAAATTAGAAATACTATGCAACTACATGCATACAAAATGCAGGGCTCAGGGTCCTGCCTGCTTGCTGAAAGGGGCAAGATAAAGGCCAACAAGTGGTTTCTGGCAGGCTAAGTTACTCACTGTCTTCTTACAAACCATACTTACATACCATTGGATGGACCGAGGTATATACCTCAATATCATACTGTAGTTCCTTGTCCCATAGTGGGCATGGACCCTCACTAAAGGTACATATGTCAAATATTGAAAATATTCGGTCTAATTAAATGACTAGACAGGAATGTGCAGCCCTCAACTACATGGACTTCCAAGAATGACTACAACATAGTTCTGGTTATTGGAAGCGTAGCACCCTCTAGTGTACAGTTTAGTTAGGAAAATTTTGCTGACTCTCAGTAGGTTAAGTTAAGTCTGGGTATTTGCCGTGGGTTCAGATTCAGGTCAGTGGGCCTCCCCCTGGCTTCTGAAAGCTTCTGGAAAGTTCCAGAACTTAGTGGCAAGAGGTATGGCAAGAGACGCCTGAATATTCTCTGCCATTCCCAGGGTAAGGATGGCCCAGAAGGTGGGGAGCTGGTCCTTAAATATTGGAGGGTCTGGCCAGAGGGTAGTGGTTGTTGGGTGGAAGATGGAGAGTTGAGATGGGAGTCGTGTGGCCTGGGAAGAGACCCATGGCCTGGGGGACTCCGTCTCCAGGCTGGAGCTGAGGAAGGAAGGAAGGAGAGAATGCTGAAGAGAGGGACCTTCACCAGCCTTCCGTCTCATCCAGGAGACACCCTGTCTAGCATTGGAAGACATGTACAGCAAGATGCCTGAACAGCAGTCTTAACCAAGACAGCAAGATTCAAGGGACAGTGTGAGTACCTATACCTGATCATCCCCATGGCCAATAAGAGAGAAGACTGTCTAGTGCAACATTTATCAAGCTTTCATTGAGACAGTCTCAAAGCTAACCTAAATCTGGGGCAGTTTTCAATGCAGCCAGATGGGCTGGTATTTTTCTGGGACATAGAGCTTCTGTAAGTTTGGGACTTTGAGAGTTTCACCAAGGAGACATAGAGCACCTGATAGTGGAACTTTGCTACTGATCCATTAGATACTGGTATTATTCCAGAGGGAGTCCAGTCCAGGATTTGTTTTATTCTGTACATAGAGAAGAAGTTTGTCCTCAAGTTGTTCTACCAAGTTCAGGTTTGACATTCTATAATCCCTCATCCCTATCCAAGTTGATTTCCCTCAATAAAACAACAAAAACAAGCTGGACTGGTTACTGACTCTAGATGGACGTTGGAAAATGCATGTTGCCTGGTTGTGCATAAATAGGGGGACCTAAAATCCAGCTCTTCTCTAGAGGGTAATGCTAAAGAATTATGATCAGAGAGAGGTGGGGTTGAGATACACCTTCCCCTAATTCTTGGACTCTCAGCTTTCTCTTCTGTACAACTTTCTTATTTCCATCTCATGACTTACCTTTTCCTCCAATAACCTTTAACCACTTGAGACCCGCGCTATAGCCAAATGACGGCTATAGCGCGGACCTCCTTTGCCGGGACGACGTCTATTGACGTCGTCCCGTGCACAAGCAGCCTGCGCGCCCCCTGAGGGGCGCGCGGCGCGCTCTGTGATCGGCGAGTCTATGAGACTCGCCTGATCACGGATCCGAGCAAGGGGTCGATCCCGACCCCTTACCACATGATCAGCTGTCAGCCAATGACAGCTGATCATGTGATACAACGGAGCCGGTAATCGGCTATTATTCCTCCTCGCGCTGACAGCGCGAGGAGAAAAAAAAAGAGCCGATAAACCGGCGGCCGTGATCGGGACATCAGTCCCGATCATGGCCAGCTTACTAGTGCCCACCTGCCCCCCTCAGGAATAAGTGCCCCCCATAAGTGCCACCCAGCAGTGCCCACAGTGCCACCCAACAGTGCTCACAGTGCCACCCAGCAGTGCCCACAGTGCCACCCACAATCTGCCTCAACAACGGTGCTGCACCCCAGTGCCACATATCCGTGCCCCATCAGTGTCATCTACCAGTGCCCATCAGTGCCACCCATCAGTGCCCAGCAGTGCCACCTATCAGTGCCACCTATCAGTGCCCATCAGTCCCATCTATCAGTGGTACCTATCAGTGCCCCTTAGTGCCACCCATCCGTGCCATCTTATCTGTGCCCATCTTTGCCCATCAGTGCCGCCTTATCTGTGCCCATCAGTACTGCCTTATCTGTGCCTATCGGTGCCACCTTATCTGTGCCTATTAGTGCCGCCTTAACTATGCCTATCAGTGCCCACCAGTGCAGCCTATCAGTGCAGCCTATCAGTGCGCCTCATCAGCGCACTTCAATGAAGGAGAAAAATGACCTGTTTGCAAAATTGTATAACAAACTATTAAACATGATTTTTTATTTTTTTTTATTTTGCATTTTTTTTGTTTGTTTAGCAAAAAATAAAACTCCCAGCTGTAATTAAATACCACCAAAAGAAAGCTCTATTTGTGGGAAAAAAATGATAAAAATTTCATTTGGGTACAGTGTTGTATGCCCGGGCAATTGTCATTCAAAGTGCATCAGCGCTGAAAGCTGAAAATTGGTCTGGGCAGGAGGGGGGTTTAAGTGCCCACTAAGCAAGTGATTAAAATATCTCATACAAAGGTGAACATGATTTCATAAACAACCTCCATGCTTGGCTTCCATCACTCTGGATAGGGCACTTAAACTTCTTTTTCTCATTTGCTGAAAAGTCGAGGAACATCTCACCAACGAATGTCATAGGGTGTAGCACACATATTCTATGTAATAAATTGAATTTACTTGAACCTATGTAACTTAACCGGTGTGTAAACTGGATTGTGTAATTATATCCACTATATGAATCTTTTGTATAAATAAGGAAAGTTTAAAAAAAAATAAAATAAAAAATAAAAACACAAATGCTAATAAAATTAACGTTATCATAAAACCACTCTTTAAATGAAGAAAACAGTTGTTTTTTGCTTTCAGTTCAGTGAACAAAACTGGGAACACATTTAACCCTTTGATCGTCCCCAAAAAGTGTCACTTAGTGTCAGATCTGTCTGCCACAATGTTGCAGTCCTGATAATAATAGCCGATCGCCACCATTACTAGTGAAAAAAATAAAATAACAAATGTTTTAATTCCATGAACATATCCCATAGGTTGTAAATGCTATATCTTTTGCGCAAATCAATATACACTTAACGGGATTAATTTTACAAAAAATATGTAGCAGAATACATAAATTGATATGTAATGTAGCAGAAAGCAAAAAAACATTTTTTTTTTTTAATAGTCGGCCCTTTTTGTTTTTTTAGCACAAAAAATAAAACCCCCAGAGGTGATCAAATACCACCAAAATAAATCTCTATTTGTGGAAAAAAAGGACATTGATTTTATTTGGGTACAGCACTGCACGACCGTGCAATTGTCAGTTAAAGTAATGCAGTGCCATATCGCAAAAAAAAGGCCTGGCCGTGAAGGGGAGTAAACCTTATTGGATCCGAAGAGGTTGAAAATGTTTATATATATATATATATATATATATACACACACACACACACACACACACACTCATACACTCACTCTAAATAAATGTAAACATTTTTAAATGTAGTAGGGTAGTTGACGGTGTCAGTAGAGCAGTGGATATGTCAGTGGGGCAGAGGTTGGTGTCAGTAGTTTTTTATTTACATTATTTTATTTTTCTATTATTTTTTACAATTTTATTTATTTTTTTAATAAAATTTTTTTTTTTTATTTGATGAAACACCAGCAGGGGGAATCTGTAACGCAACGAGTGATTAGGGTGGGCACATCCGGCACACCCCCTGCGCAGGCCTATGACAGTAAGATGCAATCAGCAGGATGTGGGATGCACTTGCAATGTTGCTGACGTATATCGTAGAGAAAAATGAACCAAACATCAGCTATAAAATGTTGCGTCTATTACAATGGGAAACCAACTCTCTCAGTGTAATCTGTGGGACTCTTTTCTAGACATGTGCGGCGTCAATAAATGTGTTTAGTTTTGTTCCGTTCCATTTCGTATTAGCAGTTAATTCGGATTTCATAATTCGTGTCTGAAATTCAATTTGGATTCGTACGAAATCCTAATTTTTGTTAGGTTCGTTAACTTTTCGTAACAATTACGAATGTTCATTATGATGAATTTAAAAAGCGAAAAATACCTTTCTCAATATGGCAGTCATCGACTCATTATGCTCATTATGAGGGGCTCCCACCATCCCTGTGCTGTGCTCATTATGAGGGGCTCCCACCATCCCTGTGCTGTGCTCATTATGAGGGACTTCCACCATCCCTCTGCTGTGCTCATTATGAGGGACTTCCACCATCCCTCTGCTGTGCTCATTATGAGGGGCTTCCACCATCCCTGTGCTGTGCTCATTATGAGGGGCTTCCACCATCCCTGTGCTGTGTTCATTATGAGGGGCTTCCACCATCCCTCTGCTGTGCTCATTATGAGGGGCTCCCACCATCCCTGTGCTGTGTTCATTATGAGGGGCTTCCACCATCCCTGTGCTGTGCTCATTATGAGGGGCTTCCACCATCCCTGTGCTGTGCTCATTATGAGGGGCTTCCACCATCCCTGTGCTGTGCTCATTATGAGGGGCTTTCACCATCCCTGTGCTGTGCTGACTTTCTGGGTTTTTAACTTCATCATAACAAATAATCGTAATTATTAAGACAATAATAAAATTATATTAATGAACATTCTTATTTTGTCCGATTCTGAATCTCCCATCGTCTCCCAGTACCAGTCTCCCACTCCCATATTAAAAAAGGTAATTTTCCCAATCCCGACTCAGCAGCAGAAGAAAACCTCTGATTGGTCAACCAAACACCAGTCACGTTTCCGTTGTAACGGAATTTGGATACAAAATTTCGGATGCTTCCAAATGTACAAATTTTCGTGAAAATCGTATGAATTTTTGATTCCTACGAACAGGGCAGCCATCAGAAATGTTTAGGCCCCTTACACAGCTTTAGGCCTACCGATCCTACCGAATCCGCACACTGGCCACCTCACCTGTACAGACTCAGCCCCCCCACCTCAATCCTGTATATATGTCAGCCCCCTCACACCTGTATATATATATATATATATATATATATATATATATATATATATAAGTGATGCACCGAAATTTCGGCCGCCAAAACATATCGGCCGAAAATGCCCTTTTCGGCAATTTGCCGAAAGAGAAAAACGGCCGATAATGGAGCCGAAAATGGGGCGTGGCCTGGGTGGGGGCGGGGCAGAGCCCCGCCCCCTGGTGACGCCCATCATGGGGGGTGTATAGCGCAGGACAGCCGCCTCTGCCGCCTGTTTGATCACAGCGCAGGGAACATCACAGCTTTCATTTCAATAGCTGTGTGTTCCCGGCCGCGCGCCGTCACACGCAGCCCCTCCCCTTTGTCCGGGCACTTAGATAGACAGATCATCCGCAGGATTGGACGGATGATCTGTCTATCAAAGTGCCCGGACAAGGGGGAGGGGCTGCGTGTGACGGCGCGCGGCCGGGAACACACAGCTATTGAAATGAAAGCTGTGATGTTCCCGGCGCTGTGATCAAACAGGCGGCGGAGGCGGCTCTCTTCCCTGCACACAGTGCACAGGCTGGCTGCAAAATGGCACACAGGCTGCAATGGGACACACTGGCTGCAATTGGCTGCAATGGGACACACTGGCTGCAATGGGGCACACTGGCTGCAATGGGGCACACTGGCTGCAATTGGCTGCAATGGGGCACACTGGCTGCAATTGGCTGCAATGGGGCACACTGGCTGCAATTGGGCACACTGGCTGCAATGGGGCACACTGGCTGCAATGGGGCACACTGGCTGCAATGGAGGATGCCTCCTGTACCACGTCCTCTGTCTCTGACCATCTCCTGTACCATGTCCCCAGTCTGACCATCTTCTGTACCACGTCCTCTGTCTCTGACCATCTCCTATACCGTGTCCCCAGTCTGACCATCTCCTGTACCGTGTCCCCAGTCTGACCATCTCCTGTACCGTGGCCCCAGTCTCTGACCACCTCCTGTACCGTGGCCCCAGTCTCTGACCACCTCCTGTACCATGTTCCCAGTCTCTGACCACCTCCTGTACCATGTCCCCAGTCTCTGACCACCTCCTGTACCATGTCTCCAGTCTCTGACCACCTCCTGTACCATGTCCCCAGTCTCTGACCACCTCCTGTACCATGTCCCCAGTCTCTGACCACCTCCTGTACCATGTCCCCAGTCTCTGACCACCTCCTGTACCATGTCCCCAGTCTCTGACCACCTCCTGTACCATGACCCCAGTCTCTGACCACCTTCTGTACCATGTCCCCAGTCTCTGACCATCTCCTGTACCATGTCCCCAGTCTCTGACCATCTCCTGTACCATGTCCCCAGTCTCTGACCACCTCCTGTACCATGTCCCCAGCCTCTGACCACCTCCTGTACCATGTCCCCAGTCTCTGACCACCTCCTGTATAAAAATATTTTTTAAAAACAGTCATTTTCGGTATCGGTGCTGTTTCGGTATCGGTTTCGGTTTTCGGCCTAGTGTATTTTTCATTTTCGGTATCGGTTTCGGCACCAAAAAACCCATTCGGTGCATCCCGAATATATATATATTGTGAGGGGTTAGCTCGGCAGCGGGTGTGTGTGACCCCCTGGATGGGTTCACAACACAAAATCAGGCACAGCAGACAGCGTTGTAGGTGCAAACAAACAAAAGATGCGGTTTATTCATGCTACATGCAGTGAAACATATAACAGCCAAACAAAAATAAAACATGAAAATAAATCCTTGGTCAGCTTGACCTCTAATTACACACTTAGATTCCCTATCTAACAACTGAGTGCAGCCTTGTGCAGCACCAGTCCCTGTCTCTGTTGTAGAGGTTTGCCACACAGGCGTTAACTCACCGCACAGAACAAGTGTCACACTCCCCAGTCTATACAACACAAAACTGGTTCCAGGATGGAGCATCTCCCTAAGCATGCTGGGTTTTTTTGTAGAGGTCTTAATGAGCCCACTTACTTCAGCTGGGCTCATTAACTCTTCCCCTCTAATTATACAAGTCTGCATAAAGCCTGAATCTAGGGCACACATATTTCCCATCCTGGATACAACCAGGTGACTACCTGCGTGCTGCCACATACCCCCCCCTCTTGTTTCAACCTTGGGGTTGTAACACAAGCAGTCAGACACGCATGTATCCGAGACAAAGCATCCACATTCCCCATTTTAACACCAGGGCGATGCTTAACTGTAAAGTTAAATTCTTGTAGGGCCAGGAACCACCTATTTACCCTTCTATTGGTCTCCTTGCTTTGAGCCATCCACTTTAAAGGAGCGTGATCAGTCACCAGGTCAAAGTGCCTACCTAGCAGATAGTACCGAAGGGAATCTAGAGCCCACTTCACTGCTAAACATTCCTTCTCAATCGTGGCGTAATTTACCTCATGGGACTTCAACTTCCTGCTGAGGTAAATGACTGGGTGCTCTTCCCTGTTCCAGACCTGGGATAACACTGCTCCTAACCCAACGTCTGATGCATCAGTTTGTACCACGAAGTCCTTAGAGAAGTCTGGTGAGTACAACACTGGCTGGCTACATAAGGCTGTTTTTAAGGACTTAAATGCTTCTTCAGCCTCTGGGGACCATTTAACCATGACCGACTCTTTCCCTTTTGTCAGGTTGGTGAGGGGCACAGCCTGAGAAGCAAAATGGGGAATGAATCGTCGATAATAGCCAGCGATTCCCAGAAAGGCTCGTACCTGTTTCTTGCTGTTGGGACGTGGCCAACTCTGTATGGCCTCGACTTTATTGACTTGGGGTTTTATCACCCCCCTCCCAATAGTGTACCCAAGATATTTGGCCTCCTCCTGTCCAATGGTACACTTCTTTGGATTGGCCATAAACCCAGCTTCCCGGATAGAGTCTAGGACTGCTTGTACTTTTGGCAAATGTGAGACCCAGTCTGTGCTATGGATAATCACATCATCCAGGTAAGCTGCAGCATATTTCTGATGGGGCCTCAGAATCTTATCCATTTTCCGCTGGAACGTTGCCGGTGCATTCTGTAACCCAAACGGCATTCTCTTATATTGGAATGCCCCATCTGGGGTTACAAACGCAGTTTTCTCCTTGGCCGATTCGGCCAGGGGATTTTGCCAATACCCTTTGGTGAGATCAAGAGTTGTCATATATCGGGCTGTTCCCAGCCGGTCAATCAACTCATCTATACGCGGCATGGGGTAGGTGTCAAATTTTGTAACTTTATTCAATTGTCGAAAATCGTTACAAAACCGCCAGCTCCCATCAGGTTTGGGCACTAGTATGATAGGACTGGACCAGTCACTCTGGGACTCCTCTATCACACCCAATTCCAGCATCCTTTGAACCTCCCCACTTATTGCCTCCCGTCGGGCCTCTGGTATTCGATAAGGTTTTAGTTTTACCCTTTCTCCTGGCGGGGTGATAATGTCATGCTCTACGCCAGATGTTTGTCCCGGCAGCTCAGAGAAGATCTCTTTGTTACGAAGTACAAACTCTTTAACCTCCTGTTGTTGGGCTTTCGATAAGGTGTCTGCTATTCCAACCTCAGGAACTAAGCAATCAGGCTGTGCTTGTGACAAAGTCTCTGCGACTAGGGATTCCCTATCCCTCCAGGCTTTCAGCAGATTGACGTGATATATCTGCTCCGGCTTTCGCCTTCCTGGCTGTCTAACCCTGTAGTTCACCTCACTAATTTTTTCAATTACTTCGTATGGACCTTGCCATTTGGCCAGAAATTTGCTTTCAACTGTAGGGACTAGCACCAAGACCCTATCCCCCGGGGAAAAAGTACAGGTCTTGGCCCCACGGTTGTACACTCTCTGCTGTGCTAACTGCGCTTGGGTCAAATGTTCCTTTACGATTGGCATTACCTGTGCAATTCTATCTTGCATCAGGGCGACATGCTCAATCACGCTCCTGTGAGGAGAACTCTCATTTTCCCAAGTTTCCTTGGCGATATCCAGCAGCCCTCTTGGGTGTCTCCCATAGAGCAACTCGAAGGGTGAGAAACCCGTAGAGGATTGGGGTACCTCCCTAATGGCAAACATCAGATAGGGTATTAGACAGTCCCAATTCTTTCCATCTCTATCCACCACCTTCTTTAACATTTGTTTTAGGGTTTTGTTGAATCTTTCAACCAACCCATCTGTTTGGGGGTGATACACAGATGTACGCAATTGTGTCACTTTGTACAACTTGCATGGTTCTTTCATAACCCTGGACATAAAGGGTGTACCTTGGTCCGTAAGCAGTTCCTTACAAATACCCACGCGGCTAAAAACAAGAGATAGCTCTTTGGCTATGGTTTTGGCCGAGGTATTTCGAAGAGGAATTGCTTCCGGATAACGGGTAGCATAGTCCAATATCACCAAAATGTACTGATGCCCCCTAGCAGACTTCATTATCGGACCTACCAAATCCATTGCGATCCTCTCAAAGGGGACCTCAATGATAGGAAGAGGTACCAGCGGGTTACGGAAATGTGGCATAGGTGCCGACTTCTGACACACAGGGCAGGAGGAACAATAATTTTCTGTTTCCTTCATGACCCCAGGCCAATAGAATCTCTGCAGTACCCTCTCTCTGGTTTTTTCGGTCCCCAGATGACCTCCCAGAATGTGCCCATGGGCCAATTCTAACACCAACTTCCTGTAAGGTTTGGGCACCACAAGTTGCTCAATGGTTTCTTCTGCCCTTTGAGCCACTCGATACAGCAGGTCCCTTTCCATAGTGAAGTACGAATAAGTGCAAGTCTTATCTGGGTTCACTAACTCGCCATCTATTTTCACCACATTTTCCCGTGCCTTTATTAGGGTGGGATCTTTTAACTGTTCTGTGGCAAAATTTTCCCTGTGAACCTCAAGATCTGAAAACTCCACAGACGGCATGTTTTCATCTGAGGATGTTGGCTCCTCCCCAGTTTCTCGAGTTTCCCCCGCCAATACAGACAAGGGAAATTCAGGAGAGTCCTCACCACTCCCAGAGGACTTCTGGTCATCTTCCTGGTCTATAGGGGCACCAGTGGGGGGCTCAGGACAATCCCAGAGTTCCCAGAATTTTGGAAAATCCCTTCCCACAATAGCATCATGTGGTAAGTGAGACACTAACCCCACCTGATGAGAGAGGTTACCTTTGGGGGTCTCAAAAAACACTGAAGTTACAGGATACTCTCGGGTGTCCCCATGCACACAAATAACAGCCACCTTGTTCTTCCCAGAGACCTCTGTAGTAACTAATTCAGCTTTTATCAATGTTACCAGGCTACCTGAATCCAGCAACACATCAACATTTCTACCATTAATACAAATTTTACATAAATGTTTCTCAGGTCCCCGAATGGCAGTGCATGCAACTGTCGCAAACAGCGACTGACGTCTCTCCCTTATAAAGTCACATTGCATAGGCTCATCTACAACTGGGCAATTGGCTGCAATATGTCCCTCTTGCCGGCAACGGTAGCAAATAATCTTTTTCGCTGCCTCTTGCAGCCTGGGCTTCCCGGGCTGCTCCCGCCAGACCTTAGGTAGAATTCCCATCCTCTCACTCTCTCCACCCTCACCCCTTGGAGTCATCTTACCCGCCACTGGGGATGATCTGGTCTTAGGATAGAAAGTCCGTGAGTCCCTGGAAGAGGTGGTCAAGTTCTCTGTAGCCAAGTACCTCTCAACCAGTTTACAAGTTTATCTGCATTTTCTGGGTCTCCATGGCTTACCCATTTTTGGATGGCAGTAGGAAGAGCTCTCAAGAAACGATCCATAACCACACGTTCCACAATGTTTGATGCGGTCAAAATCTCTGGCTGCAGCCACTTCCTGCTCAGGTGAATGAGATCATACATTTGAGATCTGGGGGGGTTTTCCAACCTGAAAAGTCCATTATGCACACGCTGAGCCCGGACGGCCAGGGTGACACCCAGCCGTGCCAATATTTCTGTTTTTAGTACCACATAGTCTTTTGCTTGGTCAGGCTCTAGGTCATAATAAGCTTTCTGCGATTCCCCAGTTAACAGAGGGGCCACCAGTCCAGCCCATTGCTCCTTAGGCCACTTTTCCCTTTCAGCAGTCCTTTCAAATGTGGTCAAAAACACCTCCGGATCATCCTCTCCAGTCATTTTTGTCAGTAAACGGCTCACACCAAAGGATGCGGTATTATTGTAACCACTTGCTTCATTGGTCTGCGGACGTTGCTGTATCAATGTCTCTATTTGCTGTTGAAAACTCTGCTCTTGCTTCTGCAACAGGTCTATGAAGCGGGCTTCAGATTGCTGCTGGGCTTGTTGCTGAGCTTCCAAACTCTGCAGGTGAGCTTTCTGCTGAGCTTCCAGACTCTGCTGCAAAGTTGCATTTGTCTGCTGCTGATTTGCATTTGTCTGCTGCTGGGCTTGTTGCTGAGCTTCCAAACTCTGCAGGTGAGCTTTCTGCTGAGCTTCCAGACTCTGCTGCAAAGTTGCATTTGTCTGCTGCTGATTTGCATTTGTCTGCTGCTGGGCTTGTTGCTGAGCTTCCAAACTCTGCAGGTGAGCTTTCTGCTGAGCTTCCAGACTCTGCTGGTGAGCTGCAAGGCTCCTTTGTAAACCCGCATTTGTTTGCTGCTGATTTGCATTTGCTAGAGCCAGCTGTCTCAGTATCTCCTCCATGCTGGCCTTAAAAATTTTTTTTTTAAAAATGCCAAAATTCTCCACCAACTGTGAGGGGTTAGCTCGGCAGCGGGTGTGTGTGACCCCCTGGATGGGTTCACAACACAAAATCAGGCACAGCAGACAGCGTTGTAGGTGCAAACAAACAAAAGATGCGATTTATTTATGCTACATGCAGTGAAACATATAACAGCCAAACAAAAATAAAACATGAAAATAAATCCTTGGTCAGCTTGACCTCTAATTACACACTTAGATTCCCTATCTAACAACTGAGTGCAGCCTTGTGCAGCACCAGTCCCTGTCTCTGTTGTAGAGGTTTGCCACACAGGCGTTAACTCACCGCACAGAACAAGTGTCACACTCCCCAGTCTATACAACACAAAACTGGTTCCAGGATGGAGCATCTCCCTAAGCATGCTGGGGTTTTTTTGTAGAGGTCTTAATGAGCCCACTTACTTCAGCTGGGCTCATTAACTCTTCCCCTCTAATTGTACAAGTCTGCATAAAGCCTGAATCTAGGGCACACATATTTCCCATCCTGGATACAACCAGGTGACTTTACCTGCGTGCTGCCACAATATATATATATATATATATATATATATATATATATATATATATATATATATATGTGTGTGTGTGTGTATGTCACCACCCCCCCCCCCATCCCACACACACACACCTGTGTGTAGCGCTGACATCCTTGCCTATTAATGTGGTTATGTATACTTTAACCACTTTCAGACCGGACCATTTTGCTGGCTTAAGACCAGGCGACTTTTTGCGATTCAGCACTGCGTCACTTTAACTGACAATTGTGCGGTCATGCGACGTGGCTCCCAAACAAAATTGACGTCCTTTTTTCCCACAAATAAAGCTTTGGTATTTGATCACCTCTGCGGTTTTTATTTTTTGCGATTTAAAAAAAAATTGAGCGACAATTTTGAAAAAAAACGCATAATTCTTTTACTTTTTGTTATAATAAATATCCCCCAAAAAATATATAAAAAAAATTTTTTCCCTCATTTTAGGCCGATAGGTATTCTTCTACATATTTTTGGTAAAAAAATCGCAATAAGCGATTATTGATTGGTTTGCGCAAAAGTTTTAGTGTTTACAAAATAGGGGATAGTTTTATGGCCTTTTTATTAATAATTTATTTTTTACTAGTAATGGCGGCGATCAGCGATTTTTATTGTGACTGCGACATTGTGGCGGACACATCGGACATTTTTGACACATTTTTGGGACATTGTCATTTATACCGCAATCAATGCTATACAAATGCATTGATTGCTGTGTAAATGACACTGGCAGTGAAGGGGTTAACCAGGGGGTGGCAGTGTAGGGGTTAAGTGATCCTAGGGACGTGTTACTAACTGTGGGGGGCTGGGCTTTGTGTTAGTGAACACTGATCTCTGCTCCAATCACAGTGAGCAGAGATCAGCTTCACTTGTTGCCAGGCAGAACGGGGAGATGCTGTTTACAACGGCATCTGCCCCTTCAGCCGCCCTGTGAGATGATCGTGGGTATCCCCGTGGCAATCAAGTCTGCGGGACCCGCGACCGGACTCACAGGGGACCCGACCGGCATGCAAGCGCGCCGTCGGCGGCGCGCACGCGATGGCAGGGCGGCATTTAAAAATGGACGTACCTATATGCCAATATGCCTGCCCGTGCCATTCTGCCAACGTACATCGGCATGCGCCGGTCAGGAAATAGTTAATGTAAGGTTAATGGACATTACCGTGGCTCCGTACCAGAGCCATCTAGTGGCCAAATATGGGTAACGCACCTGTATATTTTTTACCGGCGATCAACCTAAAGACTTGGAGAGGAAGTGACAGTTGTTTTGATCAAGAAGGTTGACCTTGTTACCCAGGAGTCTGTGTGACCTACCCATGAACACTCTCTTAAGCAGTGCATGCTGGGTAGGGGATAAAAGGGACCGGAGAGGCCATTTTGGGTCTCTTGGGATCACGTTGCCTGCCTGTGCGGATCTGTGGGGAGGTTTACCGGAGACAGCGGCCTTCAGTCATCACGGAACTCCAGTTGTTTGTTTGTGAGGTGACCTGACGGAGCCTGAAAGACGGGGACCGGACTGAGAAGGTCCAGAGACACTCAGCGGAGAATCGGAGAACCGGATTCAATACAATACAGAACGTCTGGCCCAGCTGACTGAGAGGCAAGCCACAGTCACCGGACCGAAGGGATCACGTGGAACTCCGATCCAGGTGGTGAGCGGGTTACGTTTGTTAAATTTTACAGTTAGACTCACATACAGGCCTCGCTGTAATCCGTGGTTCCACGGAGGAGTAGCAGAGCAACTGACACTGAGCAGGCTTGAGGCCTATCTACCTTGGTGCCTCAAGTGTTGTAAATAAGTTATTGGAGTTACACCAGGAGCATTTCAGCTTAACCCTCCACAGACTTTGGATTACAAATAATAAAGGAGTGACTTTAGCTAGCGAAGAAAGAAGACCCCGGATAAAGTACTTTAAGTGAGCTCTCACGTTTAGCCTTTAAAGTAAGGGGAGCTCCCAGGTCTATCTATCTATATATATATATATATATATATATATATAAATATACATTTCATATTGTTTATTATTGAAACATATTGCGCTGTCATCCTACGTTGGGATGACAACACAATTTCTGTAATCACCTGTCTAAATATTTTGCAATAAACAATATTTCTGGTTAAGTATCCAGTTGTGTGGCGTACTGTTTTCCCCACCAGGTGGAGCCAGTGGATCCTGAGGGTATAATACAGGTACTTCACATTGTCTTATATTGTACTGTATTGCATTGCACCACAGCTGTGCCAAGGGGATTGAGTCAAGTTAGTGGGGTTTCTCGGTAGAGTGCAGGCCCAATTCAAACCAGCAGCTCCTACGGGGGTCAGTGCTAGACGTATATATGTCACAACTCCCCCACACACACACCTGTATATATTATATATCAGCCCCTCACATACACACGGTGCTGTGTTTTGGCCTAGGCCGAACAAGGGACCTCGCACAACCACCAGGGACCTGGGACCCCACACAACCACCCAGAACCCCGCACAACCACCCGGGACCCCGCAGAACCACCAGGGACCGCGCACAGCCACCAGGGACCGCGCACCACCCCACGGGCCCCCGTACAGCCACCCGGGACCCCGCACAGCCACCCGGGACCCCGCACAGCCACCCGGGACCCCGCACAGCCACCCGGGACCCCGCACAACCACCCGGGATCCCGCACAACCACCCGGGAACTCGCACAGCCACCAGGGACCCCGCACAGCCACCAGGGCCCCCACACAGCCACCAGAAGCCCCGAATAGCCATTTGAGAAGGAAGCGGTGGGACAATTTTGGATGGAGGGGGCTCCTGATTTTAGTCTTGCCTGGAGCAGAACAACATCAAAATACACCACTGCATACACAAATCTGTACACACAAAAGGCTCTGGCCCCTCTCTGTACACCAGCAGCCCCCCTCCCTTTTCTTCACAGCCCCTACTTGTAAATAAGGTCTTCCTATCTAGTCCCAGGTCGTTTTCATAAAGCTGACATGTTGCTGAGAAGCACAGTACAGATCACAAGAACAGTGAACATACACATAGTAGCCAGAGGTGGCAGTAAAGAGCTCGATGTTGGAGCTCCATGTCAGTGACACAAGAACAGCAGAAACTGGGAGATTGTTTATGTAATGCACAGCACGGCTCCCCTCCACCCACCCGTCTTGTCTTCTTCTGGCCAGGGTAGGCCCGAGGCCCCTTACACTTGTGATGGCTGTATCCCCCTGATGGCGGCCCTGCCTACGAAAATGAACCGCACATGTCTACTCTTTTCCCTGCTGCATGCTCGCTCTCTAGCCCCACCCCCTGCTTCCTCGTCACTGGCTGTGGCTGACAGTAGGAGAGCCTGTATCTGAACCAATGGAAGTGGGGGAGAGCCGAGAGAGCCTTGGCTCTCATGCACTTGGATTGAGATCAGGGCAGGCATGCACTTTGGGCAGGGGTCTCAAATTGGCGTCTCTACAGCTGTTGTGAACTACAAGTCCCATGAGGCATTGCAAGGCTAACAGTTACAAGCATGACTCACACAGGCATGATGGGACTTGTAGTTTTGCAACAGCTGGAGGACCGCCAGTTTGAGACCCCTGATTTAGGGGGAGCAGCATTCAGAAAGTTTTTTTTTTTTTTTATCTTACTGCAAAGAATGAAATCTTCTGCCTTTACAACTACTTTTTCGGGCGCCTTTATTGTAATACATATACCATCGGCGAATGTGGTTTTGTTGTAGCGACACAGCAAGCTTTGTGGTGGATAATGCAGAAGTCAAGGCACATCTTCCCTTCCTTGTTATGCACAGAGCCGGTATAATAGAAGTGACCTACTTTCCATGAAGGCTTTGCCGCTCGCCTGAAATGACCCCCGAGCCTGTGAACAGCTCCAAATTATCATACGCTTCATTCATATAGAAAGGCTGCATTAATGTCAGCCTGATACAGAACAGCCTGATGTCCAATATTTATAGGAGTATTTGGAGCGCTCCTAATTAGAAAGATAACCGTTCATTAGCGGCCCCTTCAGGTTAAATTGCTGCGCAAGTGCAACAGTTCAGGTAATGAACGAAATAGGAACAGCGTACAATATATTGAGAGCAAAGACCTCAACCAAAAATGTTTTTATTGGAGTGGGACGAGTTAACCCTGATGCCCCGTACACACGATCGGAATTTTGGTCGGAAAAAGCTCTGAGTTTTTCCGACAGAATTCCAAGGGAATTCCGCTCAAGCTGTCTTGCATACATACGGTCACACAAAAGTTCTCTGAACTTTCGACCGTCAAGAACGCGGTGATGTACAACACTACGACGAGCCGAGAAAATTACGAGCATGCGTCAAATTGTTTCCAAGCATGCATAGGAATTTTGCGTGTCGGAATTTGTATAGACGATCGGATGTTTTTCCAACCGAAATTCGGCCAGCAAAAGTCCGATGGAGTCTACACACTATCGCATTTTCTGACCAAAAGCTCTCATCAGACTTTTGCTGGTGGAATTTCCGATCGTGTGTACGGGGCATTATTATTATTATTTTTAAGTCTTTTTTTTTTTTTTTTGCACACCTTAAAATGAACTTTTTAAGCCTTAACCCCCTCATGCCAAAGCCTTTTAATGACATTTATGGCTTACAAGTTAAAATCTGTATTTTTTGCTTAGAACCCTGAAACATTTTATATATATATATATATATATATATATATATATACATACATTTATACATTTATATTTTAGCAGGGACCCCAGAGAACAAAAACGGCAATCAGTGCAATATTTATTTATTTTTTGTTACTTAGAACACTCAAACATATTATATATATATATATATATATATATATATATATATATATATATATATATATATATATGTATATACAGTTATATTTTAGCAGGGGCCCTAGAGAACAAAAATGGCAATCGTTGCAATATTTTTTGTCACACTGTATTCACATAGGGGTCTTTCAAATGCAATTTATTTCAAAGAAATACACTTTCATAAATTATTTAAAAAAAAAGAAACAAAAAAGTTAGCCAAGTTTTTTTGTATAATGTGAAAGAGATTGTTACACCGAGTAAATAAATACCTAACATGTCATGCTTTAAAATTGCGCACACTCATGGAATGGCGACAAACTATGGTAATTAAAAATCTCCATAGGCAAGGCTTTAAAAATGTCTACAGGTTAACAGTTTAGAGTTAGAGAGGAGGTCTTGCACTAGAATTATTGCTCTCTTTCCAACGATCACGTCAATACCTCACATGTGTAGTTTGAACACTGTTTACAATTGCGGGCGCGACTTACGTATGTGTTCGCTTCTGCGCACGGAGGGATGGGGTGGTATAATTATTTTTTTTTTTTTTTACACTATCCCTTTAAAAAAAAAATTTTTTATCACTTTTATGTAATGTAAATGTCCCTTGTGATCGTCATAGGCAGTGACAGGTACTCTTTATGGAGGGATCTGAGGTCTATAAGATGCCAAATGTCTCCTCTCCACTTAAAAGCATTTAAAATGCCAAATTTGTCTGTTTTGAATACTGTCACTTTTTTAAATTTGGTGCCTTTAAGGCTTCCGTAAACCGGAAGTGATGTCATGACATCGCTTCCAGGTTACAAGATCTGTGACCCAATCAAAGCAGATTCTAGCTTTGTTCGGGTCTCTGGCCAGCTGACGGACATGGCTGGCTGACGGACAGCTGCTGGCTGGTGGGATGGGAGAGACCGGGCGAGCCACGGAAGACAGTGGGGGAGGAGGGTAATGTCTCCTCCTGCTGCTTGTAATAACAGCCAAGCGGCTGATTAGCCGCATCCATTGTTATTACCAGAAAGCTGTCCGTCGGTGCTAAAAAACAGTACCAGGGTGATGCAGGCATCACCTAGGTACAACCCCTTGAAGCCGAATACTGTATATTTGCTTTGTGTCGGCATCAATGGGTTAGGATTAGTTAAAACCCCTCAAATATTATTTATTTTCTGAATGTGGAGGCCCTGGAGAATAAAAGGGTGGTAGTTGCAAATTTTTTATGTCACATGATGTTTGGACAACTGACCCTCTTTGCTGCTTCTCTGATTAATGCTCTCCTTGCCCGGCCTGTCAGTTTAGGTGGACGGCCATGTCTTGGTAGGTTTGCAGTTGGGCCATACTATTTCCATTTTCGGATGATGTTTTTTTTATAACCTAACCCTGCTTTAAACTTCTCCACAACTTTATCCCTGACCTGCCTGGTGTGTTCCTTGGCCTTCATGATGCTGTTTGTTCACTAAGGTTCTCTAACAAACCTCTGAGAGCTTTACAGAATAGCTGTATTTATACTGAGATTAAATTACACACAGGTGGACTCTATTCACTAATTAGGTGACTTCTGAAGACAATCGGTTCCTAGTTAGGGGTATCAGAGTAAAGGGGGGCTGAATACAAATGCACACCACACTTTTCACATATTTATTTGTAAAAAAACGTTGAAAACCATTTATTGTTTTCCTTCCGCTTCACAATTATGAGCCACATTGTGTTGGACTATCACATAAAATCCCAATAAAATACATTTATATTTTTGGTTGTAACTTTACCAAATGTGGAAAATTGCATGGGGTATGAATACTTTTTCAAGGCACTGTATATGGCATTTTTGTGCGTTAAAATTTGCTTTAGTGTATTTTTCACTGAAATTTGGTGGTTGATAAACTGTGCAAATATCATGTGACCTAAAATATTGGAATTACCACCATTTTCTACTTTAGTGTGTCTGTTTTCAGAAAATATATAATGTTTGAGGGTCTTAAAGTGATATTAAACGCTTTCCTTTTTTTTCTTTTTTTTTTCTAAATAACAAATGTGTCATACTTACCTGCACTATGTAATGGTTTTGCACAGAGCAGCCCCGATCCTCCTCTTCTCAGGTCCCTTGTCGGTGCTACCCTCCCTCCAGCCGAGTGCCCCCAAAGCAAGCAGCTTGCAATGGAGGCACCCAAGCAAGTTTGTTCCCAAGCCATGGCTCTGTGTGTCCATTCACACACAATGCATCACCTTGGCCCCTCCCTCTCTCTGTCCTCATGGGGTGACTGGCTGTTTTTGGCAGCAGCAGGAGCCAATGAGGAGGGAGAGTCCCTGAAGAGCCGAGGCTCTCTTGCACATCACTGGATCACGATGGGGTTCATGTAAGTATTAGGGGGTCAGCTGCACATAAGAGGGTTTTTACCTTCAAGCATAGAATGCATGAAGGTAAAAAAATCTTGAGCCTTTAGAACCACCTGCCATCCGTATAACTTACTTATACGGCGGCAAGTTGACACTGCTGTGCCGGATCCCGTACCTAGCACACGATACAACATTTCTGGGTCTGGGGCACACATGTGCGCCACAGGCGACCCACTGTGATTATACACAGCGGGAGCTGACCTGTGCGTACCATGGACTCGATGTCTGCTGGCACCCACCGATCATCCAGCACAGAAGCAGAATGGCAGTCTGCCTATGTAAACAAGCCAGATCGCTGTTCTGTCAGTAGGGAAGGTACGGATCCTGTGTTCCTGCAAAGCAGGCACATGGATCCATGCGTTCCCCTAGTAAAAGCATCTCCCCCACCGTACATAAACACACTTAACCCTTTGATCGCCTCTGATGTTTAACCCCTTACCTGCCAGTGTCATTAGTACAGTAAGGCTGGGTTCACACTGCTGCGGGGGAAGATCCGGATGTGATTCGCACCGCAAATCACATCCGATCTCCGTAGCGCTGCGAGTTCAGCCATACAGATAGTATGGCTGAACTCGCAGCGGTCCCGCAGCAAACTCGCACGGGACCCTTTTTTTCGTCCGCAACAGAATCGGATCGCATGGGCGTTCACACCATGCGATCCGATTCTTGTGCGAGTCGGCAGATCGCACTGCGATATGCGATCGGATCTGGGGGTGTCATTAACATAACATTGACACCCCCAGCCGTCCGCATAGGGCAGTGTGAACTGCCGGCGGGAGTAATGCGATGCGGGAAAACGCCGCGGATTCGCGGCGTTCCCGCATCGCAGCAATGTGAACCCGGCCTAACAGTGCTTTTTTTTTTTAGCACTGATCACTGTAATAATGTCACTGGTCCCCAAAAAAGTGTCAAAATGCTGCAATGTTGCAGCCCTCGTAAAAATCACTGATTATTGGGATATTTTTTTTACCAGAAATATGTAGCGGAATACATATTGCCACAAATTGATGAAGAAATTAGATTTTTTATATTGGATATGTTTTATAGCAGAAGGTAAAAAATATTGTTTGTTTTTTTTTTTCAAAATTGTTGATCTTTTTTTTTTTATTTATAGCGTAAAAAATAAAAACCACAGAGGTGAGCAAATACCACCAAGCTCTGTTTATGGGGAAAAAAAGGACATCAATTTTAGTTGGGTACAGCATTGCACGACCGCGCAATTGTCAGTTAAAGTAACACAGTGCCGTATCGCAGAAAAAAAAAATGTCCTGGTCATGAAGGGGAGTAAACCTTACGGATCTGAAGAGGTTAAAAATGTTGTCCTGGGATATCAATTCTTTTTTTGTTTACAAACGGTTTTTATTAAAGGTTATTGAACCAAATACAATAAAAAGGTCAATCGGTACAAAAGTTATCAAAGAGAATAGCATACAATGTAACATCAATAAATCATTAATACTCTGCTATAACAAAGAGTGGTATGCTAAACCCAACCAAGAGAACTCATAGAAAAATTCTGCTGAGCCCTTGCACCTTATTGAGTGAAAATAGAAAGAAAAACCAAACAAAGAAAAGAAAAAAGTAAGAAGAGAAAAGAAAAACTAAAAAGATAACCAAAATGCTACCACAAGTGAGTGTCATCAAAAACCTTTCATATACCCTGCCATTAAACACTGTGCTCAGCCGGACTGTCAGGCCTAGGGGTTATCCATTGCAGAGAAGTCCAAACGGACCATTTACGATCAAAAATCTGCATGGAGTCTTGCAAAGTGTGGTGTAAACGCTCCATAAGCTTGATCGACTCCATGCGCTGCAAAACTTGTTCCCACGGAACATCCGGGGATCTCCAGTGCAACGCCACAGTCCAATGAACTGCATTGACTAGTGTATGAGCTAATTTCTGTGCCGGGGGAGTTAGTCCCGGGATGCCAGCAAACAAAAGGCCAATCCGGCACGTGATGTCAATATTAGAGCCCGTAACCTGGAATAATTTATCAGCGACCCGTTGCCAAATGGGCTGCAGTACCCTACAGCCCCAAAAGATATGGGAGAAGGAGCCCGGCTCCTGACATCCACGAAAGCAACTCCCCGGGACCAGTGGGCAAAATCTATGCAGCCTAGCAGGGGTATAGTACCATCTTGTGTGCAGTTTTAAAGCAGTTTCCCTGACAGCCAACGATTTCGTGCATTTACGCATGTTCGAAATCACATCTTCCCATTCCTCTGGGGTCATTTCGAAGCCAACCTCCCTCTCCCAACCCAGCATAGCCTGTGATTTAGCCGGTAGCTGTACCTCTCCAAGAGAGCGGTACAACCAGGAGATATTTCCTCGATCCCTGGATGAGGACTTACAAATCCTTTCAAAATCATTAGGAGGGGGAAGCCCCCTCTTCAAGTAATGAGAGGCGTAGAAATGCCGAACCTGCAGGTATTTATAAAAATCTTCTCTGGGCAACCCGAACTGCTCCTGGAGAGAAGCAAAGGTACAAAACGGCCGCTCTTGGGAAAGGGCATCAAGGGTAACCAGGTCTCTCTGAGACCAACCCTCAAAGCTCTCCGGTGCCGAAAAAGCCGGCGGGAATCTAGGGTCCCCCAAAAAAGAGGCCAGGCCGGGGCAGGGTGGGCACAGGGCATATCTCTTTTTGTATAAAGACCAGAGTTGAAGGGATTGTGCTACCACTCCATTCAAAGTGGCTAATTGTTTGGGGCGAACCCCATCCAACCACAGGAGACCCGGGAGGTAGAAAGGTTTCACCGAGGATCTCTCAAATTGAATCCATGGGACCGTACCCGGGGGATAATGCCACTGTGCCAGCTGAACCAGCCTGGCCGCGAGGTAATATAACCATAGATGAGGGAGCCCCAGACCCCCACGGACCGCTGGCCTGAAAAGTAGCGTCTTGTGCAGTCTAGGTTTTTTGTTTTGCCAAACAAACCGATTGATCTCTTTCTGTATACCATCAATCGTGTTCCGGGAGACATATAGAGGCAGTGCTCTAAAAAAAAATAAAAGCTTCGGGAGGATAGTCATTTTGATAGCTTGGATTCTACCCATAAAGGATATCCGATAACTGTCCCATGATCGCAATAATTGTGTGACATGGGCAAAGGCTTTGGGATAATTTGCATAATACATTTTAGGTAAGGAAGCAGCCAACTTGATACCCAAGTAGGGCAACGAGTCGCAGCACAAAGTAAAACCGAAGCTCGCCTGTATACCTGCAAGAGTGGCATTGGGAATGTTAATAGGGAGGGCCGCACACTTAGCAAGATTGACACCCAGACCAGACATGCCATGGAACGAGTTCAACAAGGGGATCAGATTCGGCAGTGAGACCACAGGGTCTGATAAAAATAATAGTACATCGTCTGCATACATACTCAGTGTAAAAACCTGATCCCCCTTAGAATACCCCTTGATATCAGGGTGTAGACATATCGCCCTGGCAAGCGGCTCCACCGCCAGGGCAAATAGCAGGGGGGAGAGGGGGCAACCCTGCCTAGTCCCCCTGCCAAGCGGAAAATAGTCAGAGGAACATCCCGGGAGTTTAATTCGGGTGCAGGGGCGATGGTACAGAGCCCTAAAGCCGTGCACAAAAGCCCCCCCAAACCCGAACCTAGACAGGACAGATTCTAGATAAGGCCAGGTGACGCTATCAAACGCCTTATGGATATCTAAGCTCAGCAGTAGTACTTTTTTAGAGAATAAATTGGCGTCCTGAATAATATCAGTGGTTAGACGGATACTGTCCGTAATTTGGCGAGAAGGGATAAATCCTGTCTGGTCTGGGGATATCAGAGTGGGGATAATATTAGAGAGTCTATTTGCCAATAGGCGGCCAAATATTTTCAAATCATTGTTAATAACCGAAATTGGTCTATAATTTTGGGGGAGGGAGTGGTCTTTGTTCGGTTTAGGGATCAAGGACATGTTCGCAAGAAGCATGTCCTCGGGGAAAGTGTGGCCTGATAAAACATAATTAAACAATTTCGCCAAATATGGAAGTAGTTGGGGTGAAAATTTTTTATAATATGTAGAGGTAAAACCGTCTGGACCAGGGGCCCTAGAGGGTTTCAGTGATGAAATGATATTCTGGAGTTCCTCCATACTGCAAGGGGCATTCAAAGCCAGAGTTTGCTCCACGGTCAGGGAAGGGAGGGGAAGGCCATCAAGCCAATCATTAACAGCTAGACCCGGTGTGGGGGTCGGGGCTGCCAACAAGTCTCGGTAAAATTTAGAAAACAGTCCCAAAACCTCAGCCGGATGAGTTACCAATTCGCCCCCTGCATTCCTGAGTTTGTAAGTGTGTGGCGGTCTCATAGTAGCATTCAACTTCCTGGCAAACATCGCAGAAGCCGAGTTACTGTGCAATAAAAATGTAGCCCTTGACCACCTTAATGCCTTCTCCGTCTGCCCAGAGAGAAGTGTGTCCAGTTCCGCTCTTTTAGTCAGGATCTGTGCGAATATGTCAGGGGAATGGGAGTGGCCATGAGTGTGATATAGTTTCGCCAATTCCTCAGTAAGTCTGGAGATGTCATGTAGTCTCTGCTTCTTCTGCGTGGCCGCTATAGAGATCAAACGACCCCTGAGGACCGCCTTATGAGCGGCCCAAAGGGTAGAGGGGGAAATGTCCTCAATGTCATTCAACGTAAAATATTCCTTGATGTGCTCAGCAATTTCCGCCACCAGGGCCGGATCCGAAAGCATAGAATCATTAATGCGCCACGAGGCATGGGATGGGGCTATACCAATATGTGCTACCGAGAACGACACCGCCTGATGATCCGACCAGGGGCACGGGATAATACAAGCCTTAGATGAATTAGCTAATAGTACCGGAGTGCTAAATATATAGTCCAGTCTGGAATAGCTGTCGTGAGGATGGGAATAGAACGTATAGTCTCTGGCACCCACATTATGGGCGCGCCATGTGTCAAGTAGTTGATGGGAACCGAGCAGACGGACAAGGGATCTCGGAAAGGCATTAGCAGTACTCACCACTCGGCTTCTATCCAGCTTAGAATGTGCCACCAAGTTGAAGTCGCCACCTAACAACAGATGGGGGGAAAGGTATCTGTCCAAAATCTGGAAAAAAGAAATAAAAAAAGATGCCTGCGAGGTGTTAGGAGCATAAACATTAGCCAAAGTAATCTCCTTACCATTCAGCAAACCCTGCAGGATGATAAATCTACTATAGGGATCTTTATAGACGTGTTTAACCTCCAAACGAACTGAATTTCTAATAAATATAGCCACCCCCTTAGATTTTGAGCTAAAAGTGGTGAAATAATGTTGCCTGTAATGTCGGTCAAAGAAATGAGGGTGATTAGTTTCTGAGAAATGCGTTTCCTGTAGAAATAATATATCCCCCCCCATATGTCTATAATACCGAAAAGCTTTCCTACGTTTATGAGGAGCATTGAAGCCCTCTACATTATGGGAGATTATTTTAAGACCCATGACAGGAGGAAGGAGAACGCTAATATTAGGCACAATAACGGTATACTACAGTACATTCCTGAATGGCAGGGCACCCAATACCAAACTGAAGACAAATTCACATGTGGTAAAAGAAAAGACAAAAAACTAAAAAAACATTTGAAGAAAAAAAAGAAAAACAAAGCATTAGTAAAACACCATGGCTTCGGGGGTATGCCAGAGACAAAACCAAACTTGTGGATACCCCCGACAAAAATAACAGCAGTCATCAGTCAAGTGGACTCTAAAGTCCAATGCTCTATTCAGTAGGCACTGTCAAGTTAAAATGCAGTGCGATTCCTGACCCCAGGATCCAAGGTACGGAGCCCAAATCTTGATGGCAGTAAAGACCGGGGTCCCCAGTCACTAAATAAAAAGAGCAGGGGGACACTCAAGCGCGAGCAGTGAGAGCAGTTCTGGTGAAAAAGGTGCCAACCATCCGACATAAAAATAGAAAAGGTTGATTGGAGCATATATCAAAACGTGAATAAGAAAAAAAAAAGAAAACCAAAAATATTCATAAAAACTGGGAAAACCTGTAGTATAACTGGCATCGCAACAAAAAAAAATTCTCCGAAGAGGGAGCTCACTCGTCCGAAAGATCTTCAAGGGTGATCACAATTGCAAGTCTCGGAGCTCTTGACGCTGTCGTCTGCGGTCTCGCTGTGGAGACGGGGTAGCCCAAATAGGCGAAGGACGAGGGGTAGAAGGAAGCCTCTGAGGTTGCTCTGGAGCCAGCAGGCCAAGTTTGATCAGTAACTCCTTGCCTCCTTGCAAAGTGGTGACAGTATGGGTTGTTCCGTTGTGAGGGACTTGCAATTTGAAAGGAAACCCCCAGCGGTACCTGATTCTTGCCGTTTGCAGAGCCGCTGTGACCTCCTTGAGATTCCTCCTTTTTTCCAAAGTTGCTGGGGACAGGTCAGGGAAGATTTGAATTCTCACTCCATCCAGCTGAATATTAGGGGTATTGCGGGATGCACGCAGAATTTCCTCCTTAATGAGAAAGTCCTTAAGGCATAATACAATGTCTCTGGGCGGCTTGTCCTCAGGGGGTTTGGGCCTCAAAGCCCTGTGAATCCTGTCACAGGCAAATGCGGTTTCCGGGGAGTCCGGTAAAAGTGACATAAAAAGCCTCTTAATGTACGGAAGCAGATCTGTTATCTGTTCCGGAACTCCTCTCACCCTGAGGTTGTTGCGCCTGTTTCTATTGTCCAAATCTTCGAGATTGGCCTGCAGCTGAGTAACAGTATCTGCGATGGAGTCATAGTCTCTGCGTAGGTCTGAATATGCTAGGTGCAGTTCATCATGTTTGGCTTCCAATAAATCTGTCCTCCCTCCCAGCGCTGCCAACTCCTGTGTCAGAGTGTTAGTAGATTTATGAAGTTCCACTTGGAACTTATTAGCCAGCTTTTCATACATGGCAGAGAGGCTAGCATCTAGCTCTGCCTTGGTGAGGTGTACAGCGTACTCACTGGATGGTGCGGTGGACGCCGGAGGGAGCCTTGGGCCTGGCGTGACTGCCGAAGCCTGCGGAGGCTGGGCGCCATTTTGCGACATCCCGCTCTGTTCCCTCGTCCGGAGAAGGTAAGTAGTCAGGGACTTCTGAGTTGTTTTCCCACGATGAGCTTTACGTGTCGGCATGCACCTCTGATTCCCCAAGGGGTGTAGGCTGTAACCGATCGAAAATGCAGGCTGAAATCCCCTCGGGGAGTGATATGTCTCTCACGGGTTCACGGAGCTCTCACTCCATGCGTCCTCTCCTCACCGCGCCGCGCATGCGCCCCCCCTGGGATATCAATTCTTTAACATTGGGAGGAAGGATCCTGTCATTCATCCACCTCTCCTCCATTCGCAGAATAGAGTTCATTCACAAATTCTTTCCGTGAAAACAATAAAATGACTTTTCTGAATGGAGGAGAGGATGAAAAGGGGTGGATGGTCATCAGGAGTTCTTAGGCTAGTGCTGAGTAGGAAAGTAACGGCTGAAATGCTGAACATGTGATGTAGTGAAGAGGATAAGTTATCACTGCAGAGAATATATCTACAGTAAGCATAGGTGTGTGCAGCCTATCGTATTGTGGTATGCACGCCAACACTTAAACACACATGCGTGCGTTTGGATATAATTTTAGTTGAATACAGCATTGCGCGACCGCGCAATTGTCAGTTAAAATAACGCTGTGCCGTATCCCAAAAAATGACCCGGTCATTAACCACTTGATATCCGCACTGTGGCCGTCATTCAGGAATTCCTGTGCACGCTCCCTGCGCGCCCTACAGGACTCGCGCAGAGCGCGCTGTGATCACCGAGTCATGTGATCCGCTGTTAGCCAATGACAGCTGATCACACGATCAAAACAAAAGCTCGGTGATTGCTTTTTTTTTCTCCTCACGCTGACAGCAGAGGAGAAAAAAAAAAGCCGATCACGGCTCATCTTAAAGGGACATCGGTCCCGAAACAGAAGAGGCAATTATGCCTCATTTATGCCATATGAAAGTGCCCACAAGTGCCACCCATCAATCATCAATGGCCACAAGTGCCACCTATCAATGCCCACAAGTGCCACCTATCAATGCCTCCTATGCCGCGTATACACGATCTGACTATACGGCGGACTTGGTCCGGCGGTCCACCGAAAAAGTCCGGCGGACTTAGAAAGAACTCTTGACTCAAAATTATTCACCGGACTCTGCAGTCCGGCGGACAATCCGGCCGTCTGTGTGCTAGTCCGCTGGACTTTTGAAATGAACGGACTTGCCCACACACGGAGTAAAGTCCGTTCATTTTGAACGTGGCTCCAGGTAGACAGGACTAGCGAAGGAAGTCAATGTCAACGCCTCCATCTGCGAGATTGACAGCTCACAAGCCCCGTCAACTGATGTGATTTAAAGGGGAACCCCCATGCCGAAAAAACGGTGTGGGGTCCCCCCCAAAGTCCATAGCAGACCCTTATCCGAGCACGCAGCCCAGCCGGTTAGGAAAGGGGGTAGGCACAAGCGAACACCCCCCCCTCCTGAGCCATACCAGGCCGCGTGCCCTCAACATGGGGGGTGCTTTGGGGAAGGGAGGCCCTGCGGTCTCCCCAACCCAAAGCACCTTGTCACCATGTTGATGAGGACAAGGGCCTCTTCCCGGCAACCCTGGCTGTTGGTAGTCGGGGCCGGGGTCCGCCGAGAAGACCCCCGAAGACGGAAGAAGACCCCTGGAGCTGTCTAATAAAGTACTTTAAAAACCTGTGTTGTGTTTTTTTTATGTTCACTTTTTCCTCAGGTGAATGGATAGGGGTCATTGTACCCCATACTCATTCACATAGGGTAGGGGCCGGAATCTGGGGGCCCCCTTATTAAAGAGGGCTCCTGGATTCTGATAAGCCCCCCGCCCGAAGACCCTGACAACCAACAGCCAGGGTTGTCGGGAAGAGGCCCTTGTCCTCATCAACATGGGGACAAGGTGCTTTGGGGTGGGGGGGCTGCAGGGCCCCCCTTCCCCAAAGCACCCCCCCATGTTGAAGGCACGTGGCCTGGTACGGCTCAGGAGGGGGGGCGCTCACTCATTCTCACCCCCTTTCCTGACCGGCCGGGCTGCGTGCTCGGATAAGGGTCTGTTATAAACTTTGTGGGGACCCCCACACCGTTTTTTTAGCGTGGGGGTTCCCCTTTAAATCCATACCAGGCGACGGGGCTCGTGAGCTGTCAATCTCGCCGATGGAGGCAGCAACATTGACTTCCTTTGCTAGTCCCGTCTACCTGGAGCCACGTTCAAAATGAATGGACTTTACTCCGTGTGTGGGCAAGTCCATTCATTTCAAAAGTCCCCCGGAAAAGTCTAGTCATGTGTGGGCAGGTCCGCTCGTTCAGAAAGTCTGGCGGACCTCCGCTGCAAAGTCCAGCGGGTTGTCCACTGGATAGTCTGATCGTGTGTAAAAAAAAAAATGATAAAAATTTCATTTGGGTACAGTGTTGTATGACCACGTAATTGTCATTCAAAGTGCATCAGCACTGAAAGCTGAAAATTGGTCTGGATAGGAGGCGGGTTTAAACGCCCAGTAAGCAAGTGGTTAAGGGGGTAAAACCTTCTGGGGCTGAGGTGCATAATGCCTTCATTACTTGTTTAGGCTCTTTTGTTTTTGGACATATCCAGCAAATGTAGCGCTGAGCAAACTGTTGGCGCTATATAAAACCTGTATAATAATAATAAAAAAATGTAGATGTAAAAAGGAGTAGGACAGTTTGTACCATTTGTCTCGTGCATATGTGTGTACATGGGAGTGGGGGCTTTACATTTGCTTTTTTTTCAACTTCAACTTTTCTTTTACTTAACTCTATTGCTATCACATTCGGTAGGCGCTGATGAATTTTACATCCCACACACACACACACACACACACACACACACACACACACACACACACACACACACACACACACACACACCAAAGACAGCCAGTCTAGGCAAGTGAAATAAAATATTGTCGGGGGATTATGTGATTGAATCTCGTCAGTGCATTCTCCTAAAATAAGACATCTGCCTGACCTACATAACCCAAAGCGATGGGTCTTTGGGGTTTTTACGCTTTGTATGCTGCATGCCTCTAATGCATATTTAGCACCAGTAAACCAAAGAAGGGATAACAGATGTATAGATTAAACCATGGGAATCCAGCAGTTACAGTCTATCAGAGTTCTTAACCCAAAAGTGCAGTAAACTTGCTGATCATAATGACAACATTTTGGTTTTAAAGGGAAACTAGATTCTGGTATTTTCTTAAGTTACATGTGTAAATGTGATCAGTTTAATTTTAGCAATGCTATCAAGGTGTGTTAATGGTTTAGAAATGGTGTAATGTTAAAAAGACTTTTAGGTGCCAAAACCCAGAAGCCAGGGCCTTAAAAAGGCTCTGCCTGACCCAAGATGACTGCTTGAGTCACATGGGGTGGCATCATCCAATCGGATAGCTTCCCCAGTGACCCAGGAAACCATAGAGGAACCTCGTTCCTCCTGACTTCCTCTCCAGTAACAGGAAGAGTGCCATCTGGCGTGGAGAACCTGGACTACACCTGCCATTCCCTAAACAATCTGAGGAAATAGACATTTTTGCCTAGTGGGGAGCCTTCTGTGAAGCCACAAGGAGTAACTGATGGCTTCCCACAGTCAGCTTGGTGGTGCCTAGGACCCAAAGACTGGTGAAGAACCTGCCTGGGTGAGGACAGCACTGGACATCTTGCAGTGGCATCGCTAGGGGTTAGCTTCTGGGGCTTTAGCCCTGAATCTGGGGCCCATAGCCCTGAGTCTCTAGGGTGAAAAGGGCGGTTGCTGAGGCAGAGAGGGGGTGGTCTGCCCTGCGTGCCACACACTGGCAGGTGTCAGACCGATGTTGCCCGCTGTGCCAGCTTTAATTTGAATCACTGGTGCCCTTCATCACAAAGTCCCGCCTCCTTGTATGGCTTCTTTTGACTGACAGCACACTCCTCTCTGATCCCGACACATGTGAGCATGTTAGGGTGATGTGGGCACTAGTGAGTCTGCACTCCTGGGCACAGGTGAGGCTGAATTGCTGGGCACTGATAAGGCTGCATTGCTGGGCACAGATGAGGCTGAGATGTGGCCACAAGTGAGGCTGCATTGCTGGGCACAGGTGAGACTGAGATGTGGGCACAGCTGAGACTTCATTTCTGAGCACAGGTGAGGCTGCATTGCTGGGCACAGGTGAGGCTGCATTGCTGGGCACAGGTGAGGCTGCGTAGATGGGCACTGCTAAAACCTGCATTCTTAACGTAGCGCACTCCTGAGCCCTAGGGCTCTCTGGGGACCCTGATGTAATGTAGAAGCTCTCTGGGAACCCTGATGTAAGTGGGGGGAGGGGTGTTCTGGGGACCCTGATGTAAGTGGGAGGCTCTCTGGGGCCCCTGATGTAAGGGGGAATCTTCACTCTGCACTCAGGTATCTAACTATATATATATATATATATATATATATATATATATAAAAAAAAAATATATATATATATATATATATATATATATATATATATATATATATATATATATATATATATATATATATATACACACACACACACACACACAGAGTTGTGCTCATAGCGTTACATACCCTTGCAGAATTTATGATTTCTTGCCCATTTTTCAGAGAATATGAATGATGATAACACAAAAACTTATCTTTCACTCATGGTTAGTGTTTGGCTGAAGCCATTTATTATCAATCAACTGTGTTTACTCTTTTTATATCACAATGGCAGCAGAAACTACCCAAATTATCCTGATCAAAAGTTTACATACCCCAGTTCTTAATACCGTGTATTGCCTCCATTAACATGAATGACAGCTTGAAGTCTTTTGTGGTATTTGTGGTTGAGGCTCTTTATCTTCTCAGATGGTAAAGCTGCCCATTCCTCTTGGCAAAAAGCCTCCAGTTCCTGGAAATTCTTGGTCTGTCTTTTATGAACGGCACGTTTTGAGCTCTCCTCAGAGTGGCTCAATGATATTGAGGTCAGGCTGAGATGGCCACTGCAGAACCTTCACTTTATTCTGCTGTAGCCAATGACAGGTCAACTTAGCCTTGTGTTTTGGATCATTGTCATGTTGGAATGTCCAGGTACGTCCCATGGGCAGCTTCCTGGCTGATGAATGCAAATGTTCCTCCAGTATTTTTTGATAACATATTACATTCATCTTGCCATCAATTTTGACCAAATTTCCTGTGCCTTTGTAGCTCACACATCCCCAAAACATCAGCGATCCACCTCCGTGTTTCACAGTAGGAATGGTGTACCTGTCATCATAGGCCTTGTTGCCTCCTCTCCAAATGTAGTGTTTATAGTTGTGGTGAAAGAGCTCAATTTTGGTCTCATCGCTCCAAATGACTTTGTGCCAGAAGGTTTGAGGCTTGTCTCTGTGCTGTTTGGCGTATTGTAAGCGGATACTTTGTGGCATTTGCGTAGTAATGGCTTTCTTCTGGCGACTTGACCATGAAGCCCATCTTTCTTCAAGTGCCTCCTTTATTGTGCATCTTGAAAACAGCCACACCACATGTTTTTCCTGTATTTCACCTGAAGTTATTTGTGGGTTTTCTCTGCATCCCAAACAATTTTCCTGGCAGTTGTGGTTGAAATTTTAGTTGGTCTACATGACTGTGGTTTGATTTCAATAGAACCCCTCATTTTCCACTTCTTGATTAGAGTTGGAACCATGCCGATTGGCATTCTCAATTCCTTGAATATCTTTTTATATGCTTTTCCTGTTTTATACAGTTCAACTACCTTTTCCCGCAGATCCTTTGACAATTCTTTTGCTTTCCCCATGACTCAGAATCCAGAAACGTCAGTGCAGCACTGGATGAAAGATACAAGGGTCTGTCAGGAGTCCAGAAACACATTGATCTTTTATACACACACACTAATTACAAGCAAACAGATCACAGGTGAGGATGGTTACCTTGAATAGCCATTCAAACACCTTTGTGTCAACTTGTGTGCATGTTATCAGGCCAAAATCACCAGGGTATGTAAACTTTTGATCAGGGTCATTTGGGTAGTTTCTGTTGTCATTATGATTTAAAAAAGTAAACACAGTTGATTGATAATAAATGGCATCAGCCAAACACTAAACACGAGTGAAAAAAATGTTTTTGTGTTATCATTCTTATTCTCTGAAAAGTGGTGAAAAAACTATAAATTCTGCCAAGGTATGTAAAATTGTAAGCATGACAGTGTAAATTTGCTGTCCCCTCAAAATAACTCAACACACAATCATTAATGTTTAAACCTCTGGCAACAAAAGTGAGTACACCACTAACTGAAAATATCCAAATTGGGCCCAATTAGGCATTTTCCCCCTGTGTCATGTGACTCATTAGTGTTACCAGGTCTCAGGTGTGAATGGGGAGCAGGTGTGTTAAATTTGTTGTTATCGCTCTCACTCTCTCATACTGGTCACTGAAAGTTCAACATGGCACCTCATGGCAAAGAACTCTCTGAGGATCTGAAAAAAAGTATTGTTGCTCTACATAAAGATGGCCTAGACTATAAGAAGATTGCCAAGATCCTGAAACTGAGCTGCAGTACAGTGGCCAAGACCATACAGCGGTTTACCAGGACAGGTTCCACTCAGAACAGGCCTCGCCATGGTCAACCAATGCAGTTAAGTGCGTGTGCTCAGCGTCATATCCAGAGGTTGTCTTTGGGAAATAGACGTATGAGTGCTGCCAGCATTGCTGCAGAGGTTGAAGGGGTGGGGGGTCAGCCTGTCAGTGTTCAGACCATACACCGCACACTGCATCAAATTGCTCTGCGTGGCTGTTGTCCCAGAAGGAAGCCTCTTCTAAAGATGATGCACAAGAAAGCCCTCAAAGAGTTTGCTGAAGACAAGCAGACTAAGGACATGGATTACTGGAACCATGTCCTGTGGTCTGATGAGACCAAGATAAACGTATTTGGTTCAGATGGTATCAAGCGTGTGTGGCGGCAACCAGGTGAGGAGTACAAAAACAAGTGTGTTTTGCCTACAGTCAAGTATGATGGTGGGAGTGTCATGGTCTGGGGCTGCATGAGTGCTGCCGCCACTGGGGAGCTACAGATCATTGAGGGAACCATGAATGCCAACATGTACTGTGACATACTGAAGCAGAGCATGATCCCCTCCCTTCGAAGACTGGGCTGCAGGGCAGTATTCCAACATGATAACGACACCAAACACACCTCCAAGATGACCACTGCCTTGCTAAAGTAGCTGAGGGTAAAGGTGATGGACTGGCCAAGCATGTCTCCAGACCTAAACCCTATTGAGCATATGAGGGGCATCCTCAAACAGAAGGTGGAGAAGCACAAGGTCTCTAACATCCACCAGCTCTGTGATGTCATAATGGAGGAGTGGAAGAGGACTCCAGTGGCAACCTGCGAAGCTCTGGTGAACTCTATGCCCAAGAGGGTAAAGGTAGTGCTGGAAAATAATGGTGCCCACACAAAATATTGACACTGTGAGCCCAATTTGGACATTTTCACTTAGGGGTGTGCTCACTTTTGTTGGCAGCGGTTTAGACATTAATGGCTGTGTGTTGAGTTATTTTGAGAGGACAGAAAATTTACACTGTTATACAAGCTGTACACTCACTACTTTAGATTTTAGCAAAGTGTAATTTCTTCAGTGTTGTCACATGAAAAGATAGAATAAAATATTTACATAAATGTGAGGAGTGTAATATATATATATATATATATATATATATATATATATATATATATATATTTATCTATATTTATTGACATAGACATGTGTACGGGGTGTGCTTGGTGTGCCTGGGGGCATCCTAATCACCCAGTGCGCCAGGGCTTCTGATAAGGCTCTACAGCCAACCCTCCTGTACCCATCAGTTTAGGGGCAGGAGGACCAGCTGTACTGCCTTATTGCAGACACCGTTCCTCTTGTTTCTCCTCCTGCAGTGCTTCCGGCTTCTCCTCCTCTTCCTCTCTCTAGGTGCCCTGCAAGGGGATCCATTCTAGCATCTGCGCCTCCATGACCGTGCGTCTGGTTCCCCTGCATGCCTCATCCACATTCAGCACTGCCAGCTTCCCTCCTCTCCTCTCCCATTGGCAGCTGCTGTTGGCCCTCAGGAGGAGGAACACAGCGAGTGATCGGTACTGATTACGCCTGTGTCCAGGGCAGGACTTAGGGTGGTGGAGGCCCCTGGGCTTGAGTCACTTTTGGGCCCTACCTTCTTTATATTATCGTATTTATCGGTGTATAACACGCACCCCAAGTTTAGGAGGGAATTTTAAGGAAAAAAACTTTTAGGAGGGAAGTTTAAGGAAAAAAAAACTTACATTTAAATGCCCACCAATGCAGCCTTATCAGTGTCCATCTGCAGCCTTGCCCATCCATCTGCAGCCTTGTCCAGTGTCATTGCAGCCTTGTCAGTGTAGCCTTGTCATTTGCAGCCTTGCCCCAGTGTCATTTGCAGCCTTGTAATTGCAGCCTTGAAGTTTAAAAATGGCGCCGCCGAGATACAGAGCCCTGTGTATCACAGCGGTTCTCGGGTCCTCTCGGTGGCTCTTGGATCCTCTCAGTGGCTCTCGGATCCTCTCAGCGGCTCTCGGGTCCTCTCACAGTCCCGAGCGGAGCCAAGAGTAGCCGAGTGTACTTGGCTTGGCTCACAGTCACGCCCAATCCCTGTGTTATGCCCATCATATGGCAGGACTGGGCGTGACTGTGAGCGGAGCCAAGCTGAGTACACTTTGCTATGTATCTCAGTGGGGCCCCCTATTGGGCGGGGCCCATGGGCTTGAGCCCAGTCAAGCCCAATGGTAAGTCCTGCCCTGCCTGTGTCCATTCATCACTGAAGTATGGTAAACTGTGTTTACAATACTTTGGTTTGTGAATGAATATGAGTGCTTCCTATTCATTCATCCGTGCAGCTGATGCTGCAGGGAAAGGGACTGATGAATCTATGTCCTCAGTCCCTTTCCCAGTCCTAAATGTGAGACATCAGAGGTCTGTTTACACCTGATATTTCCCCAAAGCCCCCCAATAGGGCAGGTAAAAAAAAATGCAATAAATGAATACAAATTTTAAAAACTGTAAAAAAAAAAATTTTAATTCTAACAAATAATAAAAAAATAATAATTAGGGTTACCTATGGTTAAAAGGGGTAGAAATCGATATACATTTTATGAAATAAATAAAAGAGTAAATACAATGTAACAACATTATTACACTGTATTACTCAATGGCACTTGCAGACTATATGCAAACTGAAGAGTCTCAGCATTTTGTCGGCAGCTTCTGTTATCATAGCAGTTCCTTGCTGTCATTTTGAGAGCTGGGAATTGCCAATATTAGCAACGGTAATGCAGCAGCAGGGGAACGGTGCATAGGAAATATGCCCTAGAAACTTTGTTGAAGTTTTTTTTAGGATGTATCTCCTATGCCTAAAATGGTCAACATAGTAAAGTCATACATATTTAATATTTCTTTTGCCTGCTTAAATATTTTTTTATACATTTTTAAGGACATACATATAAAAATTGCTCTGTTTTTTTATTTTGTGTTGACCAATGCACACAAATTAAAAAAAAAATTACATTACATAAATGCCTAAAGACATTTTTTTTTTTTTAATGACACCTCCAGTCTGCCTGCAAATGTCATAACTTGCATAATGCAAAGTCGGGAAGATAGGGAGCCACTTACAAAAAAAGGAACTATGCCAACTGTTTTCTGATTGTCAGTGGGGATCTAAGTTAAGCTGGCCATACACCATACAATTTTCTTATTCAATTTCCTTTAGATTTACCTTCATCTGTGTAGTACAAGGGCCTGCCTGATTGCACATAAACTGAAAGTGTTTAGATTTGACCTCATATTATCAGGGCCGTCTTTAATATTGATTGGACCCTGGGCAAAACTTTTCTTGGGGCTCCCCCATGCAGTTTTGCTCTCCACCTGCTCTGTGACATACAATAAATAGCAGCTAGACTCAAAATAAGTTTACTGAATCAGATCAGGCAGCTATTGCGATTGGTTGCCAGAGGTTACAGTGTATCATTATCGCTCACTGACTGGTTGCTAGAGGTTACAGTGTATCATTATCGCTCACTGACTGGTTGCTAGAGGTTACAGCACACATTACAGCTCACTGATTAGTTACTAGAGGTTACAGCACATGATTTCTGCTTGTTAATTGGTTGCTAGAAATTACTGTGTATATGACCTTGGGGGGGCATGTTATACATATCAATGCCAACAGCCGCCGCTATTTACATATGAATTCAGCCGCTATTTACATGTAAACACAGGGTCTGCAGGTGAGTCATCTGTACACAACAATAGGGGAGAGCTGGACAGCATTAGTAACATCACTTCACACTGCGATATTGGGACACAGCACAGGACTAAAACTTCAAGGGACGAGGGAATTTAAACCAGGATAGTTGGCAAGTATGAGGCAGCTGCTTTGGGCCCCACAACAATGACAGGGCCCAGGGCAGCTGCTCCTTTTGCCCTGCCTTAAAAACGGCCCTGCATATTATATGGTTTTGGTAAATCTAAAGGAAATCTATAGAAGAAAATTGTATAATGTATGGCCAGCCTTAGTGAAATGATCCATGATCCAGGCCTTGAAAGCTGCAATTTACTCATTATGGACAGCTGAAAGTTAGTTCCCTATTCACTGAAAGTTTTGGAAAAAATCTGGCCATTTTGGCAAAATCTGCCATTTTAGCAAATAACACTGGAGTTAACGGGGGAAATGGGCATTAAATGGCTCCCAATGGCTAAAAAAATATATTTTTTTTTAGGATGCAGTGGACATTAATAATTCTCAATGGTTAAACAAAAATATTGGAAGACATCAGCCGGTTCAATAAAAACATTCGGTCTGTGTGTATGTCAGCCGGTCTGACAGAAGCTGACTGTTTAGCCAGCATCTGTTAGACGAGCATGCTGAACAACCAGCAGTTGACTGGCTCCCACAATGGCAGAAAGCACTGTTAGGAGTGTTCTGGCAGGGGGGGCTATCCCCCTGTCAGAACACAATAGGTCAGTGTGGGAGATCGCTGTACTAACGTTGGACTCTTAGTACAGTGGTTCCAATCGTTTTTTTTTTCGTTCAACCCACTGTGTACTATCGGGTTGAGGTTAGGACTGTACAGGCCAGTCAAGTTTCTCCACCCCCAAACTCCTCACCCATGTCCTTATGGACCTCGATTTGTGCACTGGTGCGCAGTCATGTTAGAATTGGAAGGGGCCATCCCCAAACTGTTCCCACAAAGTTGGGCGCTTGAAATTTTCCAAAATGTCTTGGTGAGTTCAGGGTGAAGGAACTTGACTGAACTGCACAAAGTCCTGACCTAAACCCGATAAAACATTTGAGACTGCGAGCCAGACCTTCTAGTCCAACATCAGTGCCTGACTGTAAAGTACCTGTGGTAGGTAGTGTACGAAGTGGAGCTTGTGTGCTGAGGATTCAGGTGAATTTATTGTCAGGCAGGTCAGGTAGGCAACAGATCAGGCAAAGCGGTACACAATCGAAATCCAGAGAGTAGTCAGCAGACAGAGGTCAAAGACAATCTGGCGGCGAAGTACAAAATCAGCAGGCTAGAGAGTTGTCAAGAATTCAGGCAGAAGTCCATACGCAGTAATCAGAATCACAGAGCCATCATTACACTCAGGGAGCTAGTTCACACAAACGGGCACTGAGTAACAGGAATTGCTGCTATGTATGGGCTGCTTGATCGTACATTATCCAAAACTGGCAGCAGGTGGGGCTAGTGACTCCAAGGCAATGCATCAGGCTGGGAGAACATTGTGACAGCTCCAGAGCTCCCCCATGGCACAACTGGTAAGGCTGCAGCTGTGGAACCAGGAACATCCCGGCTCAATGACACCCAGGTGCACGACAGGGCCCCCTCCATGGGGCTTAGCGGGAAAGGAGGCATGGAAATCTCGAATAAGAGCAGGGGCATGCAAATCTGTGGCTGAAACCCAGGAACGGTCTGTGACGGGCAATCCCTTCCAATGAACCAGCTACTGTAGACCACGACCCCACCTTCCAGAATCTTAGAGACTTCAAACTCATGTTGTCCATCAACAAGAACAGGTGATCTGCTGCTGGTACACAGAAAGAAGGTTGAAGTAGGGGAAAAGTCTGAGGGTGATAGCCTAGGGCTGCATACAATGGCATGGTGTGAAGAGCACTGTGCCAACGGGAGTTATTGGTGAATTTGGCCAAAGGCAAATACTCAGACCAATTGGAGTGTAACGAGTTGACATAATGTGGAAGATAGATTTCAAGGGTCTGGTTCATGCATTCGGTTTGACCATCTGTTTGTGGGTGATGTGAGGTAGAGAGTGAAAGCGTTGCTCCCAGTTTCTTACAAAATGCTCTCCAGAATCGGGAAACAAACTGGCATCCTCGGTCTGAGACGATATTGGTAGGTATGCCATGTTGTTTCACAATATGGGAAAGGCAGAGGGAAAAGCGATCCACTATGACCCATATAGCAGTCATGCCATGGGATTTGGGTAACTCTGTAATGAAGTCCATAGTTAAATGGGTCCAAGGCTGACGAGGTGCAGGAAGTGGTTGTAACAGCCCAGAAGGCAATGTGTGAGGTACTTTATTAGCAGCATAAGTTGGACAGGGAGCCACATAGTCTGTAAAAAAAAAATTCATGTGAGGCCACCAAACATGATGCTGCAAGGTGACACCAGGATGACCGGATAACACTCCATCATGTGCCCAGAGGAGTACAGGTTTTCTGAGGCTGGGGCTACGAACATGCATGACTCTGGGTACAGTGGCGGAACTACCGCCATAGCAACACATGCGGGCGCTATGGGGCCCGCAGTCAAGTGGGGCCCGGTGAGGACAGGCGCCACGGCTCCGCGGGAGATAGCCGGCGGCTCCGCGGGAGGTCCGCGGGTAGTCCGCGGCTCCGCGGGTGGTCCGCGGGCGGCTCCGCGGGTGGTCCGCGGGCGGCTCCGCGGGTAGTCCGCGGCTCCACGGGTGGTCCGCGGGTAGTCCGCGGGCGGCGCCGCGGCTCCGCGGGTGGTCCACAGGCGGCTCAGTGAGTGAGAGCGGGCGGTCAGAGGATCCGTGGGAGGCGGATGAGAGTGGCCAGTTCGCTGGTGAGAGAGTGGGCTGGCCAATCAGGGAGCTGACAGGCGGGGAGCATAGAGATGACATCATCTCTGGCCGCCCTGCATCCCTGCAGTGCAGTTCCCCCCTCACTGGGCAGGCAGCCAGGAAGCAGAGAGCTGACATTATCTCTCTGCTGTCTGACTGATAATCTGCTGCCTGACTCAGTGACACAGCAGGAAAGTGGCAGAGCAAGTGACAATCCATAATGTGTGGCAGGCGACGTGGCAAGTGACAATCCGTAACGTGTGGCAGGTGACGTGGCAAGTGAAAATCCATGACGTGGCAAATGACAATCCATAATGTGTGGCAGGCGACGTGGCAAGTGACAACCCGGGACGTGGCAAGTGACAATCCATAACGTGTGGCAGGTGACATGGCAAGTGACAACCTGGATGTGGCAAGTGACAATCCATAACATGTGGCAGGTGACGTGGCAAGTGAAAATCCGTGACGTGACAAGTGTCAATCCGTAATGTGCGGCAGGTGACGTGGCAAGTGACAACCCGGGACGTGCAAGTGACAATCCATAATGTATGGCAAGTGACAATCTAGGATGTGGCAAGTGACAATCTGTAATGACGTGGCAAGTGACAATCCGTAATGTGTGGCAGGTGACGTGGCAAGTGACAACCTGGATGTGGCAAGTGACAATCCGTAACATGTGGCAGGGGACGTAGCAAGTGAAAATCCGTGACGTGGCAAGTGACATTCCGTAATGTGTGGCAGGTGATGTGGCAAGTGACAATCCGTAATGTGTGGCAGGTGACGTGGCAAGTGACAACCCAGGACGTGGCAAGTGACAATCTAGGACGTGGCAAGTGACAATCCGTAATGTGTGGCAGGTAACGTGGCAAGTGACAATCCGGGATGTGGCAAGTGGACAATCCACAACATGTGGCAGGTGACATTCTGCAACGTGTGACAAGTGACAATCTGCATCTGGTGGCAGGCGATGTGGCAAGTGGACAATCCGCAACATGTAGCAGGTGATGTGACAAGTGACAATCCTTAATGTGTGGCAAGTGACAATCCAGGACGTGGCAAGTGACAATCCATAATGTGTGGCAAGTGATGTGGCAAGTGACAATCCAGGACGTGGCAAGTGACAATCCATAATGTGTGGCAAGTGACGTGGCAAGTGACAATCCAGGACGTGGCAAGTGACAATCCATAATGTGTGGCAAGTGATGTGGCAAGTGACAATCCAGGACGTGGCAAGTGACAATCCATAATGTTTAGCAAGTGACGTGGCAAGTGACAATCCAGGACGTGGCAAGTGACAATCCATAATGTGTGGCATAATGTGTGACTTATCTATCTTGGCAAGTGACAATCTGGGATGTGGCAAGTGGACAATCTGCAACATGTGGTAGGTGACATTCCGCAACCTGTGACAAGTTACAATCTGCATCTGGTGGCAGGCGATGATGGCAAGTGACACGCTCAGGGATCCCACTGATTTTGCATTATGGTGAGTTGAACTATTTCATTTTATATAACAGAACAGAAATTGGTTAGAAGGCCAGGAGGTCAGCAATGTGTTCCCTTCAGGGGCTGCATAGAGTATACTGCATACTTTGTTGTTCAAAATTAATATAAGCTGTTGCCTGGGTACTGTGCCACATGGGTGTGGTAGTCTGTTGTTCAATGGCATTAGTTCATTTTTTTTTTTTTTGATGGGGGGGGGGGGGGGCCCATACAACATTTTGCTATGGGGCCCTGTGATTTCTAGTTACGCCCCTGTCTGGGTATCTTGTAACTGTTGGGAAAGAGCCGTAGAGATCTTCAGCCACAAATTTGGACCTGATTCGCACCTGAAACGGAGAACAAGGATGCACCAAACTGCCTGCTGTGAGCCGTGCCCGCAGCTACTGTGAATCCAGCCTGAGTGCATTTTACTGCTTTATCTTGCAGTGTGTCGTGTGCTTATTTCCAGTGACATCACTTCTTTCATGGTTGCTTTTTAGGTGTAGTGTAGAAAAACAAGATGTTGGCAAGATAGTGGCAGGAAGGTGAAACACTTTTTTTTTGCTGTCAAACTGTATTGGGTTGCGGTGGGGTATGCTGTATAGCATTATTACTGCTGTGTGTTGGGCAAAAATCATGCCTGCATTGCAAGGCAACCGATGCATAAGTGTGAACAACAGCAAATGCCAACAATGTTATTTCCAGTGATGTTGCCTTATGATTGCATTGGGAAATGTATCATAAGGGCTCTGGTGTGATCCAAACCTTAAGCCTGGTTCACATCTATGCGGCTCTGCGCAGCGCCTTAGCATAGACATAGCAGACTATTCATTTGAATTGGCTGCTGTGCCTTCGTTTCCTGCAGGGAAAAAGTCCCTTCACCTTTTTCATGGCCGCAAGGAAATCGCATTGCGCTTTTGCTGTGCAAGCATATCAGAGGCATTCACAAGCCAAGCACAGGCATTTTCAGAGGGATGCCGGGCTGCCGCGTTTGCCATAGCATCGGAAGCAGCAGATGCAGGGACTCCCGCTAAAGCCAGGGAAGTAAATGCCACATGACTGGATTTAGGGGATGTGCTGGGGTGGGCTATGCTGGGGTGGGCTGTGCTGGGAAGGGCTGTGCCCCCTCCCTCAGATTTCAATTACCAAAACAGAGGATTGCCAACCACTTCAGTACAGGGCACTTATACACCTTGCTGCCCAAACCAATTTTCAGCTTTCATCTCTATCACAATTTGAATGAGAATTACGCGGTAATGTGATGCTGTACCCAAACTAAATATTTATACATTTTTTTCCCCACAAATTGAGCTTTCTTTTTGTGGTATTTGATCACCTCTGGGGTTTTTATTTTTTGCGCTACAAATAAAAAACTTTTTTTTAAAGTTTCTATTACAAAACTTTGTAAATAGATACAGTACATTTTTTTCTCCTTCACTGATGGGCACTGATGAGGCTGCACTGATGGGCACTGATGAGGTGGCACTGATTATGAGGCACTTATATGCAGCACTGATAGGCAGCACTGATGGGCACTGATAAGTGGCACTGATATACAGCACTGATGGAAACTCATAAGTGGCACTGAGGGGCACTCATAGGTGGCACTGATGGGTATTGATAGGTAGCACTGATGGGTACTCATAGGTGGCACTTATGGGTGGCACTGAAGGGCACTGGTGGACACTGATAGGCAGCACTGATCAGGAGGCACTGGCAGGCATTACGGATGGGCACAGAGTGCCATCCCTAATGGACACCAATTGGCATCCCTGGTGGGCTCTAGTGGGCTTACCTTGTGGTCATGGGTGGGCATACCTGGTGGTCATGGATGGGCAAGGACAGAACGGGGTGGAATGGCGTTCTGCCACCTATAACAGCCCTCTCCTTTCCAGGCTGTCGGTCAACACTGAAGCCAGTGGAGGAAGTTCTCCATTATACTTCCTCCACTGGCTGTGTGCTAGCACCGACACCCGAGGCACATTCCCCACACCTGATGATAGGTGCTCCGGATCCAGACAATGCAACTGTAAGGAGTTTTTTTAATCTGGGGCTTCCAGAGGCATCTTCTGTCCCCACCTGCTGCCTGTCAGATGTGTGTAGCACCGAGCCAAGTGGAGAATTTACTTTATTTTCTTTGAGAATCAATGGGGAGATAGACTGGGTAATAGAATTGATTTGTTCAGGCAGGATCACATCAGTCGCCGCAATTGTTCTTCTAACCTTGTTAGGGCATCCCTATTAAACTTATTTCTGAGGGCCGTGAAATCCCCTGCTCTGCTATGCTGGACTCTGGGGCTGGAGGAAACTTTATGGACACAGAGTTTGCCCACCGCAATAACATTCAAGCCAGAAATACATCTGCTCCTATTGAGATGGAGACGGTTGATTTTTAACCCTTATCCTCAGGACCTGTTACCCATAAAACAGTTCCTCTGGTAACCCAGTTTGAGGCTGACCATCGTGAGACCACCAGCTTCCAGTTGATCCCATCACCTGTCATTTTGGGCATTCCTTGGTTCTCCACTCATGCAGATCAATTACCTCCTCACCGCCCATACAATTGCCCCATTGAGCTGCTCCCAGGGGCTGAAATACCTTTTGGGCACCTTTTTAATCTGTCAGAACCTGAATTAAAAGTACTCAGGGAGTGGCTTGATGAAAATTTAGGGTTTTATTAGACACTCAACATCTCCTGCAGGAGCAGCCCTATTCTTTGTTGAAAAGAGACTCCACCTTGCATCCATGCATTGATTACAGGCACATAAATAAGGTCACTATTAAAAACCGTTATCCACTCCTCTTGATCTCGGAAATGTTGGAAAGACTTTGTTCTGCCAAAGTGTTTACAAAATTTGACCTACAGGGGGCATATAACCTGGTCCGTATTCATCCAGGACACAAAGGGAAAACCGCCTTTAGAACCAGATATAGACATTTTGAGTCCTTGGTCATGCCTTTTGGTCTCTGCAATGCCCCTGCGGCCTTTCAACACTTCATAAATGATGTTTTTTTCGAGAACTGTTGGACCAATATGTCATTGTTTATCTGGATGACATCCTTATATTTTCCGATAAGCTGGAAGAGCACCGCAAGCATGTTTGCACTGTTTTTGAAAGATTAAGGCAGAATCGACTTTGCATCAAACTGGAGAAGTGTGAGTTTGAACAAGCCCAGACCCAGTTCTTAGGGTATATTATTTCTCCAGATGGAGTGAGCATGGATCCTCCTGAGAAGATTAAAGCAGTGGTAGATTGGCCTGCCCCTGGAAACATTAAGGAAATCCAACGATTTGTCGGGTTTGCTAACTTTTACAGAAAATTCATACGGAACTTCTCTAAGGTGATAGCTCCAATTACCCAATTAACAAAGAAAGGGGTGCCCTTTGTGTGATCATCTGAGGCAACATCTGCTTTTGGAAAGTTAAAAACTTTTTACTTCACCAGTATTGGTACATCCCAATCCTGAATTACCTTTTATAGTGGAAGTGGATGCTTCGGACTCTGCCGTGGGAGCTATCCTCTCTCAACGATGTGGTGAAAAGATGCAGCTTCATCCTCGCACTTACTTCTCTCGTTTAATGTCTTCAGCCAAATGAAGTTATGATATTGGGAATAAGGAGTTACTGGCAATTAAGGAAGCATTTTCTGAATGGAGGCATTTGCTGGAAGGCGCTAAGCATCCTGTGACCGTTCTCACAGATCATAAGAATCTGGAATTCAGGGGCGTAACTATAGGGGGTACAGCAGTCGCGACCGCAACTGGGCCCTGTGATGCAGGGGGCCCATGCAGCCCCCTCTACATATGGCCGGCAGCAGCATAGGCAGCTAGGGGTACCAGTGCACCATGCACATGGGTGGCTGGAGGTGGAGAGTGACTAGCAGAGCTCCATGCTCGACTATCGCACTGGCTGCTCTTTAGTTGTGCATTCCCTGCATGACCCGTGTCCTCGGCCCGGCTCCTCAGAGTACCCCTCTCCTGCTCCATGCATTGCCGCTCAGTCCGATGTCTGTTCTCCCCAGCCAGAGTCCCGCCCCCCCCCCCCCCCCCCGAGTCCGGACCACACTGCCCTGCATACATCTCCCGGGTAAACAAACGTTAAGCACACAGATGCAGTGCAGCCCTATGAGAGCTCCCCGGAGGACACTGCAGGCTTGTCTGCCAGCCCCCCTCCTCCCCCGTCATACACAGATGATGAAAGGTCTTTCTGGGAGATATGCTGATCGCCCGTCCAGCACACTGGATGGAGTCCAGGCCAATATGGATGAGTGCTTGGCCTGCAGCTTGGTCATGGTGAGTGAGAGGACCCCATCCCCCACACACCATTACATACCCCCTCCATCTCCCCCTGGGGACAGGGGCCCCTTCTCACATGGGGACAGAGACCCCCACCTCCCCTGGGGACAGGGACCCCTTCTCACCTGGGGGCAGTAACTTCATCTGCCCTGGAGAAAAGGACCTCATCTCTTCTGGGGATGGGGACCCCATCCTGCCTAGGGACAGTCCCCCAATGGGGCACCTAAAAATAAAAAATAAAAATAATTAAACAAAAACTACTGATACCAGTGGTGGAACTACAGGGCTCACAAAGGCCATACCTGTGACCACGCCCTGGAGTTCCACCGCCGGACTCAGAGGGAAGGGCCCTGGCTGGGGTTCAGGGGGGCCCTTCATGGTTTCTTGCATCGGGGCCCTGAAGGTTCTAGTTACACCACTGCTGGAATTCATTCGTTCTGCCAAGAGATTGTCTTCTAGACAAGCACATTGGTCATTTTTCTTTTCCAGGTAAAATTTTATTATCTCATATCGACCTGGGTCAAGGAATGGTAAGGCTGATACCTTATCACAAATGTTGTCTGGGCCTCTCCAGGAAAACAACTCTGAATACACAGTCCTGCCTCAAAAGAACTTTCTAGGTGCCACAAGTTCTAAAGCACTCTTGAGTCTCCTCAAGGAAGGGTATGAGAATGACCCACTCCTCAAAAATCCTCCTATGGACATCATCCTTGAGTACAAAAATGGCTTCTGGATTCAAGCACATCGCCTCTATGTACCTAAACTTGCTCGGGTTGAAGTCCTCAAGTTGGTTCATGACTCCAAACTTGCTAGACATTTTGGAGTTTCTAAGACTGAGGAACTTTTATCCCATTCCTTTTGGTGGCCTGAGTACAAAAGAGATGTCAAAGGTTATGTAGCCTCGTGCCTGGTCTGTAGTCTGTGCTCGCAATAAGACACCCCGAGCTTCACCTTTGGGGTTGCTCCAGCCACTCCCTGTCCCATGAAGACCATGGGGATCAATTTCTATGGACTTTGTAGTCGATTTACCCCCCTCCTAAAGAAATGACCACTATCTTGGTTGTTATTGACCGCTTCACGAAGATGGCTCACTTTATACCGGTCAAGGGGGTACCCTCTGCAGAACAAACTGCGAAGTTGATGGTTCGAGAAATCTTTAGATTACATGGAATTCCAGAAGATGTAGTTTCTGACAGAGGAGTACAGTTCACTTCAAAATTTTGGAAAAGCTTTTGCTCAGCTCTAGGAGTAACAATTAATCTATCTTCTGATTTTAATCCTCAGTCTAATGGTCAGACTGAGAGGACCAATTAAACGTTAGAGCAGTACCTTCGATGTTTTGTTAATTATCTTCACTGACTGGGTGGACTATCTTCTTACAGCGGAGTTTGCTTATATAAATTCTAAACATAACTCCACCTCTCAGACCCCTTTTTTCCTAAATACCAGGCATCATCCAGCTTTTATCCCTGATCTCCCTATCTCAACTCCAATTCCTGCTGTTACCAACAGATTAACTTTTTTACAGGAGATCAAGGAGAAATCGATCGCGACTTTGAGGGAAGCTCAGGAAAGTTACAAGAAGGCTGCAGATAGGCATCGCAGAGCACTTCCTACATTTCATGTGGGTGATCAAGTTTGGTTATCTACTAAAAATCTGAAGGTTCATGTTCCATCTGCAAAGTTGGGACAAAAGTTTGTGGGACCTTTCCAGATCTTGACCCAGATCAACCCAGTCGCCTAAAACTTCCAGACAGTATGAAGATTTACCCTGTGTTTCACATATCACTACTCAAACCATTTCACGAAAATACTTTTTCGGGAAGAATTCTTACACCCCCTCCACCTGTTAAGGTACAGGGTGAAGAAGAATATGTGGTGGAGAAAATTCTTGATTCCAGGATCTATAGGAACAAATTGCAATATCTGGTTCAATGGGAAGGATATGGGCCAGAAGAAAATTTTTGGGAGCCTGAGCAGCATGTTCATGCCCCTAGATTAACAAAAGAGAGGTTCCCTCACAAACCAGGCCCTAAGAAATCCAGTGGATGTCCTGGGAGGAGGGAAGTACTGTCAGGACCTAGACTTGAACCTGGGACCTCAGCTGTGTCTGGCAATGAATCTTCTCACTGAGCTATCTGAGATGCTGGAAAGTGCCTTGTCAGATCCTTTAGACAACTCTGCCTTGCACCTTGATTTCAGCTGAACCTTGAACTCTTTTCTCCTCCCATGAACTTCCTGAAAAAAGCCATGTCTCTGCACTTCCTTCTTGCCAGAATATTGTGCTATCTCCACTGCTCATTGATGCCAACCTGCAACAACTCGTTACTGACCTTTTGGCTTGCTTACTGACCACGCTTCTGTTTGATCCTTACCTGCTCATCCGCTACTGAACCCCGGCTTGCTCACCTCCTGGTAGGGCAATCCTGAAGAGCGCAACCTGGTACTAACATGCAGCTAAATCCATCTCCACCATCAGGAGCTCTGGTGAAAAAACGGTTAGTACTTAGACTCCGCACCTCAGGTGAGCCTGTGTCATCTGCCAGGGTGACTGCCTGTGTACCTATCCTGCTGGTTAGTGGTAGTCCTGCAACTGCTATAGCAATTGGTCTTCGAGCCTGACCTCTGATCATGACATCTACCTTATAGAATGGAGTCAACTACACAGTTCTAATCCTGTGAAGATAAACTGAGCTATAAACTTTGAAGAGGTGCTAGAGCTGGAAAAGGTAAAGGGAGGGGGGGGGGGGGGGTGGCTGTGCAGAGAGACGGCTGTGGAGATGTTGCGGTTGATCTGCAGAGGTCAGAGCTGGGGATGGGGGGCTACTAAATTGTGCACAGTGAGAGCTGCGTAGGGAGCTGGGGGTGCAGAGGTGAAATATTGGAGGTTGAGAGCTATGGATTAAGGTGAGCTGTAGCCAAGGGTGCAGAAGTAAAATGTGGAGGGACAGATAGATAATCTGTGGATGGGGGTGCAGATGTGACATGTTGACAAAGGGTACAAAAGTGAGTTGTGGATGGGGAAGGGTGCAACCCTAAGCTGTGGGGGGAGGGAGAGGGTAAGCTATGGATAGGGAGGGAAAGGGTGAGCTGTGGACTGGGGGAAGAGAAGGTGATCTATTCACAAAGGGGAGAGGGTGAGCTGTGAATGGGGAGGGAAGGTGAGTTGTGGATGGAGGAGACAGTGAGCTTCAGATGGGGAGAGAAGGTGAGTTGTGGATGGGCGGAGACGGTGAGCTTCAGATGGGGAGGGAGGTGAGTTGTGGACGAGGGGAGATGGTGAGCTTCCGATGGGGAGGGAAGGTGAGTTGTGGATGGTGGAGACAGTGAGCTTCAAATGGGGAGGGAAGGCGAGTTGTGGATGGGGGAGATGGTGAGCGTCAGATGGGGAGGGAAGGTGAGTTGTGGATGGGGGGGAGACGGTGAGCTTCAGATGGGGAGGGAAGATGAGTTGTGGATGGAGGAGACGGTGCGCTTCAGATGGGGAGGGAAGGTGAGTTGTGGACCGGGGGAGATGGTGAGCTTCAGATAGGGAGGGAAAGTGAATTGTGGATGGGGGGAGACCATGAGCTTCAGATGGGGAGGGAAGGTGAGTTGTGGATGGCGGAGATGGTGAGCTTCAGATGGGGAGGGAAGGTGAGTTGTGGATGGGTGGAGATGGTGAGCTTCAGATGGGGAGGGAGGTGAGTTGTGGACGAGGGGAGATGGTGAGCTTCCGATGGGGAGGGAAGGTGAGTTGTGGATGGTGGAGACAGTGAGTTTCAGATGGGGAGGGAAGGTGAGTTGTGGATGGAGGAGACAGTGAGCTTCAGATGGGGAGGGAAGGTGAGTTGTGGATGGAGGAGACGGTGAGCTTCAGAGGGGGAGGGAAGGTGAGTTGTGGATGGAGGAGACGGTGAGCTTCAGATGGGGAGGGAAAGTGAGTTGTGGATGGGGGAGATGGTGAGCGTCAGATGGGGAGGGAAGGTGAGTTGGGGATGGGGGGAGACGGTGAGCTTCAGATGGGGAGGGAAGATGAGTTGTGGATGGAGGAGACAGTGCGCTTCAGATGGGGAGGGAAGGTGAGTTGTGGACCGGGGGAGATGGTGAGCTTCAGATAGGGAGGGAAGGTGAATTGTGGATGGGGGGAGACGGTGAGATCCAGATGGGGAGGGAAGGTGACCTATAGACAGGTGGGAGACGGTGAGCTTCAGATGGGGAGGGAAGGTGCGTTTTGGATGGGGGGAGACGGTGAGCTTCAGATGGGGAGGGAAGGTGAGTTGTGAATGGGGGGGGAAAGGGTGAGGAGGGAAGGTAAGTTGTGGATGGGGAGAGGGTGACCTATAGACAGGTAGGAGACGGTGAGCTTCTCCCTGATGGGAGGAAGACAAGGAAAGCTGTGGATTGGGGAGGGGGGGGGGGGGGGGGGGTTGGGAGTGGAGCTGTGAATGGGGATGTTAATTTTCTTTCTGCACACTTTGTTATGCACACTCCTCAACACTACACAACTCTGTGTGTTACACTTTCCTGAACCTTGAATTGTGTGTGAAACTCAGTTCTGAGCCTCTTATATACAGGGTATTTTTATCAACTGAAACATTGGGGAACACAGTTCTGGCACCTCCAGCAATTAATGTATATAATGGCAAGCAGTGCTGGGGTGTGCTGGAGGGTCTATTGATGCTCGCTTCTGGGAGATCTATTTTCGCTGGTGGGAATCTATTTTTGCGTGGAGGTCTTTTGTTGCTGGGTGGATCTATTGTTGCTAGTGGTGGGGGGCGGGGGGTGGTCTTATGTTGCTGGAGGGGAGTTCCCGCACCTATTCTCTGAGGAAAAAAGCCCTGTTTATTTATATTAAATATATTCATTTCATAGCAAATCACAATTTTTTATTGCAACAAAGAACAATGCAGACACACACACACACACACACACACAGGCTTACAGACACAAAAATGAACTGTGGTGATCGTGGCTGGACACACACAAAATACGTCCAGCCGCAATCACTGCATACTATCGCTGGCTATGTTAACAAAAATAGCTGTGGCTATTTATCATACCTCAGCCAATGCTTGGGGGAGGGTGTCCAGCAGGTGGCTGGGAAGGTGATAAATATATGGGAGGCGTTTCTTCTTCTGCAAAGAGACACTTCTCCTGGGGCTGCTGCCCCTGGTAGGCGGCTATTGTGGGAAATTGCAGTTGATCCTCAGTAGGTGCTAGGCCGAGGGCCTGGAGAAGATTGCCAAAGGGATTTTTGCTGGAGGGCACTGTCCTGGATTTCTGGTCTGGAGAAAGAGATATTTTGTCTCCCCTACTAAAGAGTTTCATGTGGAATCTGGGTGACAGTCAGCTCCTGGGAACATGTGGGAAAGGCCTACTATGGGACTTTTATGTGTGTCAAATCCCCTTCTGATTAAGTTTTCTGCAATAAATTCACAAAAAGAAACTCCCTAGACCAGTAGTCATCAACCCTGCCCTCAGGTCCCACTAACAGGCCAGGTTTGCAAGATAACCAAAATACATCACAGGTGATATAATTTGCTGCTCAGTGATTGCAGTATTCTAGTCTGCATCTCCCCAAGGTAATGCATAAAACCTGTCCTGTTAGTGGGCCCTGAGGACAGGGTTGATGACCACTGCCCTAGACCACCCGTCAAACATAAGGCCCGCAGGCTGAGTCTGGTCCACCCCACCATTTCATGTGACCTTTTCCCCCAGGTGGAGGGATGGAGGTGAGATGTGGCCTGCCTATGAAAGAAAGCTGAACCCTTTAGACTGTACATAACACACCCCTAAACCCTGTACTCCATATGTACAGTATTTCACTTCTCAACAACATCTGAAATGACAAGCGCGTGCGAATGGCTGTGGCCGCCATCAGCCTTTCATTGTTTTGGGACTGAGCGGCCACAGCTATTTGCATGCCCTTGTCATTTCAGATGCACAAATTCCAGATTCTTGCTGGTGGCAAATGCAAATGCAGGGTGTGTATACTCATATATGCACGTCTATCAACCCTACCCACACACAGTCATGTGCGCACAGAAGAGCTAATCGTATCCATGCCTATCCGCACATATAACCACACAGAAATACTCACACATACATTGTTTAGACAGTAAGCTCCATAAGCAGGACCCTACAATTCCTTCTGTTTTGTCCCCCTTTTTTTTTATTGTAAAGTGCTGTATAAACTGTTGGCGCTACATAAATCCTGTATAATAATAATAATAATAATACACACATATCTCTCTATACTTCTGCATTCAGTTGTCATGCAAATAAGCCTGGGGGGGGGGAGGGTGTAATTTCCTAATCACCGCACTCAGCTGAGAACAGATATTGGCAGCCAGCTCATACGGAACAATGGCGCACAATAGACAGAATTCCCCACTGATCTCTGCTCTCAGCGCACACTGGTTGCTATGCCAACCCTATACGGTAAATTGCAGGGAAGTCTCACCGTTGGCAGACGTTTCCAGGATTCCCCCTCGCTGTTTTCCTCAAGCAGATTGTGCTCTTTGCATCACTAACTAGATTTTTGTTTTCTTAATTCTAATATCTTTTTTGTCCCTGGAGCCTTCTTGTATTCATGTGAGAAGTTAAAGGAATTGTCCACCTTAGGTGGCTTCAAACATTATTGAGTACCCTCTTCTCTTCGGTTCCCTCAGAACAATCTGATTATACAATATCCTCTAGATTTACCAACAGCTATGTAGAGCAAGGGCCTACCTGATCGCAGCTGGAGGGGACTCTACACATGCCACGGCTGCAAAGCTTTGCTTCATGGTCCCTACAAATTTAACTAGGGCTATGCCACAACAGCAAGCCATGTTCTTGGTTTGTGGTTGAGGCTCATTGTTTCTAAGCAGGATCACTTCCTGAACACCTAGAAGTCTCTGCTCTGACACCCTCTGAAGCCTTGATGTGCATCTGCCACAGGTGTCAAAAAAAGATTTGCACCCACCCATAGAGGTTTGCTAGCATGCTACTGCATTCCTTGAAAACTATATTCAAGGAAACAAAAAGTTGTAAACAATAGGCTCAATTCACAACTCTTTAACATCAGCATCAGACACTCTATTTTCAGCCATGTGACTATCATTTCCAGATCTCATTCTCAGACTCAACTGAAAATAACTGGCACTTTTTTTTTTTTAAGAGATGTAGCACCCTGCTTCTGTTAGGCTAAATTGAGTTGTTGGCTTCACTGTAGTCAGTGGAGCAAGGGATCTGTCCTTTTAGTCAGGTCAGGGTTTCCTAAACTGGGTGACTGGTTGCCCTTGCCTGTTTCTGGAAGAAACTTCCAGAAGATAGAACAGGGGGGGGGTCAATCAAAATTATTTATCATACCTCAGCCAATCCTTGGAGGAGGTGTCTAGCAGGTGGCTGGGGAGATGATAAATGTCTGGGAGGCCTTTCCCCTGGGGCTGCTGCCCCTGGGAGGCAGCTAGTGTGGTACAGGAATTGCAGTTGGACCTCAGCAGGTGCTAGGCTGAGGGCCTAGAAAAGATTGCCAAAGAGATTTTTGCTGGAGGGCACTGTCCTAGATTTCTGGTCTGGAGAAAGATCTTTTGTCTCCCTTAGTGTCATGTGGAAGCTGGTGGCAGTCAGCTCCTGGGACCATGTGAGAAAGACCTACTGTGGGACACGTATATGTGTCTGCAGCTATAAGGATTTGTGTTGAAGTTTGCCCTCTTGTTGATTTGTGATATTGTTTTGGAGCATCCTAAACCCCTACTGTTCAAAGTTTCTGAAATAAATTCACAAAAAGAAATCCCGTAGACCACATGTGCCAAACACAAGGCCTGCCAGACCACTTTAAGTGGCCTATTCCCCCAGGGGGAGGGGTGGAGGTGAGATGTGGACAGCCTGTGAAAGAGAGCTGAACCCTGCATACTGTACATATTACATCCTTAAACCCTGTACTCTGTATGTAGTTGACTCATCAACACTGCACTCTGTACACAGCGCATCCCTGAATTCTGCACATAGACACCCCTGAACACTGCACTCTGTACATAGCACATTCCTTAACTCTGCACTCGGTACATAGTGTACCTCTGAATGCTGCACTCTGTACATAGCGCACCCCTTAATCCTGCACTCTGTACATAACTAGGGTTGCCACTTTTTCTTCAAGCCAAACCCAAACACTTTAGCGGCGCATATTCATTTTTTTTCTTTCAATATACACTATAGGATTGTAACAGACCTGGGAAACCTTAGGGCACTCCAAAGAGAATAGTAATAGGTAGTGCACATAAACCCGGACACATGATTCAAAACCCGAATTGTCCGGGTGAATTCCGGACAGGTACAAACCCTATACATAGTGCACCCCTGAACTCTACGTACTGTACACAGCACACCCTTAACCCTGCACTCAGTACGTAGCGCACCTCTGAACTCTGAGCTCTGTGGATAGTGCATTCCTGAACTCCACACTCCTGGTATTTATTGCCTGCCTCCCACTGCAATTTGCCCACATACACACTCTTCAAAGCAGTTTGGACGGGGATGGGGGGGTGCGTTTGAGTTTCTGCACCTTATATAGTCTAACAGATACAACTGGCCCTTTAAGGACAACCATATTGCTGATGGGGCCTACACTGAAATTGAGTTTGACACCCCATCCTGGACTGAGCCTGTATTGTCGGTGTGCATGGAACTATGTGTAGCACCCTGCTCCTAATGAGCAGACGCTATTGTTTTTCATAATTAAGTTGTCTGAAGTTGTAGTTGGGCTCTCGCAACTCAAGGAAACTGTTAGTTGGAAGTCTACACAATAGAGGGTTCTGGACTGCGCCATACTTTCTTTACAAGGGGTTAATTGTGGGTCACTACCTGGTGCGTGAGCTGTGGGTGGAGTCAAGAAAAGCCCACGAGTTACGTGACCAGAGGAGCCAGTAGGAGGAGTCTTCACTGTCTACTTGCTGCATGAGGCACCGTGTGTCTGTGTCGAGACGTTGAAAGGAAGAGTTGGTTTTTCGCTAAAGAAAATGTTCCGAATGCCAGGAGTACCATCTGCTATGGGACCCAGCATGTTCTCTGTGGGTACCACTACAAGTATCAGACTGCCTGTAACTTTGTTGACAGATACAGGGATTCGCCTGAGACCGCAGGGGCGTTTCATACTGTATACTACAGGAGATGTTGAGGCCTTGGGCATGCTGTGCAACAGGTGTGAGGGACTGGTTGCAAACCCCCGTCCATTTGTCCGATGTTTGCATTGCGAGGAGCACCTGTTTGCAGTGGAGCAACCCACCGTGTCCCCTTGTGTTTATAGGATGGACCAGCAGCTCCTTCGGGGGTTAGTGCTACATGTGGGGGCTCCTACGTCCGGGATTTTCCATTACCTCTCGCAACTCAAGGAAACTGTTAAGCCGCGTACACACGGGCGGACTGTCTGTCCAACTTAGTCCGCCGAAACACATTTCAGCGGACAGTCCGCTCGTGTGTGGGCTTCAGTGGATTTTTTCAGCGTGCAGTCTGGCGGACTAAGTATTTCGGAATTTCCGTAATATTGTCCGTCCAACTTTGGTTTCAGCGGACAGTCCGCTCGTGAGTAGGCTAGTTGGACGGACTAAGTATGGCGCATGCTCAGAAAGGATTTACACGGCGGAAGGTTGCATTGCTGTGTATTGGACGTCCTATTTCTAGTCCCGTCGTACGTGCTGTACACATCATCGCGCAAGCTTTCAACGGACTGTTTGTTCATCGTGTGTGGTCAAGTCCGTTCATTCGAAAGTAGGACGGACTGTCCGTCGGATTGTCTGACGGACTTAGTTGGCCAGACAGTCCGCCCATGTGTACGCGGCTTTAGTTGGAAATCTTCACAATAGAGGGTTCTGGACTGTGCCATACTTTCTTTACAAGGGGTTAATTGCGGGTCACTACCAGGATGTTCTCTGGGGGTACCACTACAAGTATCAGACTGCCTGGAACTTTGTTGACAGATACAGGGATTCGCCTGAGACCGCAGGGGCGTTTCATACTGTATACTACAGGAGATGTTGAGGCTTTGGGCATGCTGTGCAACAGGTGCGAGGGACTGGTCGCAAACCCTCGTCCGTTTGTCCGATGTTTGCATTGCATGGAGTACCTGTTTGCAGTGGAGCAACACACCATGCCACCTTGTGCTTACAGGATGGACTGGGCCATGGGTATTGCCACTGAGGAGACCGCTACATTTACTCCTATGGCCAGGCCTACATCTTCAAAACCAACTGCTACAACCAGGGTTCCTGAGGGAGATGGTACTGTTACTGCCATCAAAGGAATAACCGTGGACATCGTGGAAGCTGCTCCTTCTACCACTATTCATTTTCCTGCATCTACCCAAAAGAAAGTGGGATATGTGAAAGCCTCCCGCAGCCGCGGTCGAGGCCTACCTCAGAGATTGCCTGGACCGGATCCGGAGAAAGTGATCACTCTGGAAGAATCCACTACAGGAACGGGTGAGAACTCTGGGGAAAATATACCTAGTAAGACTGTGTGTAGATATCTACCGGCAGAAGAGTTACATGACTCTGAGATAGACTCTTTGGCGGACATATCTGGGGATGATGACCTATTTGAAACCATGTCTAAGGAGATGTTGTGAGCAAATGCTGAAGATGTTGCTGCAACGTGTAATGTATCTGGCTGGCTAACCTTAAACTCGGGGAGTGCATCGCCTCGGGCAGAAACCCCTGCCACTATTAGCGAGACTTTGCCCAAAGATAACAGTTTGTCCGGGTCAAAGAAATTGCCTGTTTACACCATGGTACAAAAGTCGTCTAATTCATGTGTACCTCCCGGGTTATTAAGCGCCCGATCCCTGCCTAGACTTGCCCGATCAGCGATCACAGTGGCTGCTGAATAAGCGGGTGGCTACAGAGTATGAGCTGGAATTCCCTTATTTTCCTAAAGAGGTCATGCAAGAGATTGAACAGAACAGAACAGAACAGAGAATGGTACGCGGATGATGTTTGGGACTATTTGAAAGTACCAAAACCCTTCAGGAAGCTAGGATGTTCTCCCAACATGGATGATCGTTTCATTGGGTGTCTTCAACACTGGAGCTACGGGAGACACATCTATGCGGATAAAGTGATAATTTGCCGGCCGGGAAAGGGCAGCATTGTTTATTTCATCACAACTGTGGATACTAAGGGAAAAGCCGTAACTTTGGCAGATTCCTGTTTTTATTGGTGATGGATCACAGTGATTATTCTTCAGTGCCAGTTAAAAGAAAAAAGAAGAAAAAAGGGGGGATTTGCAAAAATACAATGACTAGCTAGGTAGTGTTAGGTTTCCTGGAAGGAAGCTTTGGGTCAAGATTATCTACCGGCCACAGTACTTGTATTGAAGGACTTTTATTACAATGCTTTCGCCACTAGATGGTGGAAGTTTGCGTAATAGGTTGCACTTTTGCACTTAGACACACAGTTAAATATATTGGAAAGAAAGTGTCATCCTCTAATGAGAATGGGGCTTTGCTTTCTATAGTTGTACATGGTATATGCTTTTGTTTTCCTGTTTCTATGTGTTTTGTTTCAGGAATGCAACAAAATCTTCTATCAAGCTGCTGGAGAGTGGGTGGTGTAGATAGTTAAGATGTTGGGAGTTATGTGTGATGTAACTTGTCTATATGTGAAATTGTTCAAATATATTATGTGTTCGTTTTTACCTTTTTTCTTTTCCCTTCACAATCCAAGTTTTGAGTTCAGGTACCAGACTTTCAGCACTGAAAGTCTTTATTTTTCCAGATGATGGGGACATCGTCTAAAGCAGAGGGGGGAGTATGTAGCGCCCTGCTCCTAATGAGCAGACGCTATTGTTTTTCAAAATTAAGTTGTCTGAAACTGTAGTTGGGCTCATACTAATTATTCCAAAATTTTCTGGTTTCTGTATCAGTTCAGCTGGGTTGCACTAATTTCCACTTGACCGTGGGTGCCACTGTCACCGCCGGTAGGTGTATAAATGCAACAAGCTGGTTGTATTGAATAGCACCTCTTGCTCGGAAATAGCTCAGTGGGAGTGGTTTCTCTGCATTCTGGGAGAGGGTATTTAAGATACCAACGCCATTTTGCGAGGTCTCTTTCCGGGGTTCGCTGTCCCGACCTCATGGCCCTCCTGGCCTGGGGTGTGTGTGGCATGATGCTGTGCCTCGGGGACGGCTGACCCAGTTGGAGGACACAATCTGGATCAACACCCATACAGTATCGTCGAGTTGGCTGAAAGAAAAACTGGTACTGTTTAGCTGTTCTTTAAATTTGTTCGGAATCTCTCAAGAATATTTTAACTCAATATACAAGTCTGTGGCAGAGAGAGAGGGGCCTATCTGGTGGTTGCTGGATCCAGTCTGTGGAGCTGTTTGTCCTCTGGATCTGACCAATACCTCTAACCCGCAATTATAAGCTGCCTGAACTCCCCTTAACCCTTTGACCCTCTATTGAAGGACTTTGTGCTTATTCCAAATAAATAAGTGAAAAAGGACTAATGCAGGCCATACACGGTCGAATTTCGAACGAATTTTCTTTTCAAAATCAGAAAATTCGTTTTTTTTGTGATCCGATGATGCCACCATTGATTTTCGAAATTCGGCCGACCAAGCCTTCAATTTCACCTCATGTTGCTACAGAAAAGAATTTTCTTGGCTGGGAATCTTCTTTTCTCTCCGTACATTTTCTTTTCTCTCCGTACATTTTCTTTTATCTCCGTACATTTTCTTACGTTTCTCGCACGATTCTCCCATCATTGATTAGAAAATCGTTCGTTTTTCTAAAAATTTCCAACATGTCCGATTCCTCAAATTTTATTTCTGCACGAAAATCGGCTGTTGCTGCAGCCCACTAATGGTGCGAAATTCATACGAAAATTCTTAGATACGATTTTCGAAAGAAAATTCTTTCGAAATTCGAACCGTGTATGGCCGGCATAAGTGTCGGATTTAATATTCTTTGGGCTATTTTCCAAAGGGACCCCTGAGACGGAGAGGCGAGCAGGTGAGGGAACGGTAAGCCCAAATAAAACCAGCAGCTCCTTCGGGGGTTAGTGCTACATATGTCTGTGGCAGGAAGCCTCTGTACTAGACCTGTGCATATTCTCAGTGGCCCCTTCGGGAGTGAGCGCTACATTTATCCTGGTGTGTTAGCTATCTGTATTGATCCTATTGTCTCTGTGCACAAATGTTTCATGCTTGCAGCTTATATCAAAATGGCTTTTTTGTTCTAATTCTTCCTTTGATTCCGTATCTTCATTTTATTTGAGTATTAAATACCGTAAGTGGGACATAACAGAAAAAGATCATGCGTCCTTAAAGGGTAATAAAATAAAGTTTCTATAGCTTTCTCCCCTTATCCCCCAAGCAGATGTAGCCTTACAAACGCATCTGCTCCTATCCGGATAATAGATGCCTATGGGGCCATACTGCGCATGCACAGACGTTGGGTGAAGAAGCCTGCATGCAGGTGCAGCTAGCTAGTCTGCCACTAGATGACTCTCTGCCAGAATAGTGTCTGGTTACAGCAGAAAGGGGTTGATTTACTAAAGTTGGGGAGTGCAAAATCTGCACCTGTCCAGTTTTAGTAAATCAACCCCACAGTGTCATCAGGGGCTAGTCCCCTTTTAGTCAGAGCCTTCCTGCAGTGATGTCATGAGTGAATCAGGGCCTAGTTATAAGCCAGGATGTAAAGAGCACTTTGGGCATGGGAGCCAAGCACCCCACACCAGCACAGATGTAACCAGGGTAGAGTAAACCTGGACCAAGGAAACCCAGGTTTAGACTTTCTGACCCTTATGAAGATGGTTTAGGGCAGATTATAAAAGGCCTTTTGAGCCAGGCCAAGAGTTCCCTGAGCGAGGCTATTGCCCTGGAGAGTCCCCGGGAGAAGTATACCTATGGAGGAGGAGACTGCAGAGATTTCATTCCAGTGAGTACTAATGATCCCAGGTAGAAGGAGAAACTATAATGCCCTGTACACATGGTCGGATATTCCGACTGAAAAGGTCCGATCAGATTATATTGTCGGAAAATCTGATCATGTGTGGGTTCTATCGGACTTTTTCCGCCAAATTCCGCCGGAAAAATTTGAGGGCAGGATCTCAAATTTTCCGCCAAAAAAATCTGATGGGACAAAGTCCCACGCATGTTCAGATCAAATTACGAGACCAAAGCTATTGGCTACTAGCCTGAACGTAGTCCATTCGTAACAAACGAACGTCATCACATTCCGAACTATTGGATTTTCCGATAACTTTGTCCGACCGTGTGTATGCAACACCAGTTTCAGACAAAATCGGTCAGAAACAATGCAACGGATTTTGTGGTTAGAATGTCCGACCGTGTGCACAAGGCATTAGAGGGAGATGGCTACTGAAGTGCTGCATATGCTTTCACATATGACTGCTGCTGTGGACCATCCACTAAATGTAATTGACTGTGTAATATCAAGTGACTCCGGAATGTAAGTCGATGTGATGTGACTGTTATGCCATCATCTGAATTCCCTCAGTAAAGTGCAGTACATCCTACTAATTTGTGTGGACATTCCTTCCTAAGGATGTAAAGGTCAGTAGCTTGGAATGTCACGTGGAGGCCTCTGGCATAGAGTGAGGCACAATATGGCGGAAGGTTCGGCCACAGCAGGTGGAATAGTGTTCTAGCAGGACGGGAGCAGGGGTAAGGACTTGAGTTCTTGGCCCCAATTCTAGCCAAACACAAAGCTCCTCTTACAAGCCATCAGAGGAATGTGAACAATTGCGGGGGTCTAGGTAAGCATAGAGCTTTTGGGGAGATTATAACTTCTTAGGTAGGGAAGGCTAGGAAAACCTTGCTTACACCACAATCCCTTCATTCCCCTTGTGTTACATGCATAGCCATGCATTTTTTTTTCATGCATTGCCATATGTTTTTTAACCCCTTCAGCCCTGGAAGATTTGGCTGCTCAATGACCAGGCCATTTTTTGTGATTCTGCACTGCGTCACTTTAACTGACAATTGCGCGGTTGTGCGACACTGTACCCAAACAAAATTGACGTCCCTTTTCCCCACAAATAGAGCTTTCTCTTGGTGGTATTTGATCATCTCATAGTTTTTTATTTTTTGCGCTATAAACAAAAAAATGCGACAAAAAAAAAAAAAACCCACAATATTTTGTACTATAATAAATATCCCCAAACTTTTTGTAAAAAAAAGTTTAGGTCAATATGTATTCTTCTATATATTTTTGGTAATAAAAATTGCAATACGCGTAAATTGATTGGTTTGCGCAAAAGTTATAGGGTCTACAAAATAGGGGATAGATTTATGGCAGAATATATATTTTTTTTTTACTAGTAATGGCGGCGATCTGCGATTTTTTTAACAGGACTGCAACATTACGACGGACACATCGGACACTTTTGACATATTTTTGAAACCACTGACAATTATACAACGATCAGTGCTATAAAAATGCACTGATTACTGTGTAAATGCCACTGGCAGGGAAGGGGTTAACACTAGGGGGCAATCAAGGGGTTAACTGTGTTCCCTGGCTGTGTGTTCTAACTGTGGGGGGAGGGGACTGACTATAGCAAATTACAGATCATGGTTCCTAGCTATTAGGAACTCACGACCTGCATCTCTTCAGCTTACAGAACAGGGATGTGTGTGTGTGTGTGTGTGTGTGTGTGTGTGTGTTTACACACACATCCCTGTTCTGCCTCTTGTGTCTGCAATCACGCATGACCCCCAACCACGAGCATGGGCACCCCCGCAATGCAGCGGGCACACGTAAAGGAGCCGACGTACAGCTATGACGGTTGGGGAGCATGAAATTGTCCAAAATGTTTTGGTAGGCTGACGTCTTAAGACTTCACTGGAGACTCTGAGCCAGGCTTTCCCGTCCAACATAAGTGCCTGACCTCACAAATGTGCTTCTGGAAGAATGGTCAAACATTCCCATAGACACACTCCAAAACCTTGTGGACAGCCTTCCCAGAAGAGTTGAAACTGTTTAGTCCTACTGACTAAGATTGGGGCGCCATAAAAGTTCATGTGCGTGTAAAGGCCGGTGTCCCAATGCTTTTGGCAATATAGTGCATGGCCCTGGTGGAGACTACAGGTGGCCTCGCTGACACAGATTGTGCAGGTGTGGTCCAATGTTGTCATCGTTAGAAAGACAGTCCAGAGCAATGATGTGCAGCTGATGCTGGAGCGAGTGCATGAAGACAAGAAGTGGCTAAGGCTTCATTCACACAGGCACTGTGGCCTGTACAGAGTAAATGAGTCTGTTAATGTGGCTGGAGCCACAAGGAGCTAAGCGCAAGCAGCCTATGTAACTCTATGGTGACCAGATGTCCCTGGTTCCCTGGGACAGTCCCTGATTTAGGGGGCTGGACCTTAGAAAAAAATGTCCCTGATTTTGCCCTCAGTTAAAAGAATGTGTCCCTGATTTCTTTCCAGCCTAAATAATGGTGTCCTCGGGCCGGGCAGCTGCAGGGTGATCCATCTTAACATTTCTGTGATTGGCCTGGAGCGGGAGGAGGAAGGGAGTGTCTTCTCCCGGTTGTGTCTGGGGTTATTGATGATTAGATTTGCCACCTCATCCCTTTAAACCCAAACACATATGAATTACACATGTTCTGAGGCTCATTTAATGCAGAGAGGCATCAAGTGAGTTTAATTACCACCTTAATCAGCCACGGAACCTGTGTAATTCATTTGTGTTCAGTTTTAAAGGGATGAGAAGGCAACCCTATTGATGATGCCACATAACGATATTATGTGGCCTTCCCAGTTATTCCCTCTTGGTATGTGCAGACTTCATTGGGGGAAGTAAGGATGTGGGTTATTTGCTGCCTTGCCCACAGCAACTGTGGGCTCCTTGGTTAGGAAATACTCCGAATACCCATGAATAGCACTGTATATCTAAAGGCAAAACTTTGCTTTTTTGGATTGGATTGAGTAGAATAGATAGGCCTCGTTTACACGGGCACTGAGGCTGCAGACAGTGCATTTGGGACTGACTGCTCACCCGCACCTACATCCGCAACTAGAACACGTAACTGTATCCATGCACCTGCTACATCCCCATACACTTACATAGGCTGCCCATATGCAGCACCCTAAGGCTCAAGGTGCAAAAATAAATGGTCTATTTACAGTCTACAGGCCTCAGCACCTGTGTAAATGTGGCCTTAAAATGAGTGTCCAACCAAAACTTTTTTTATTTAACTTGCATCAAGTGAGATTTACCTTCACTTCCTGTCCAGCTAACAATGTTTTACCGTACAGGAAGTGACAGTTACTCTCCACCTGCAATGCAGAGAGAAATAAAGCATTTTTTTTAATGGTGTAGAGGAAGGCTAGACCACCTGTTAGAATTGTATTGCTGTCTATGTCTCTGTTTTTAGATTTTCCCTCACTTCCTCTTTTTTTTAAACCATATTCAGCAGGACAGGAAGTGAGGAAAAATCTAATGGTTGTCCAGATAGCAGTAACAATGCAGCAGAAGTTCTCATCATTTACTACTTTGCCCAAAACTAGAGAAAAGTCTTTGGCTTGACATACGCTTTAAAACTCAGCCAGGATACTGTCTGTGTAACTCTAGGGAGATAACCCCTTGCAGAGATACAACAGGAAGCAGGAGGACATGGTTCCAAAGTGAAGATAAATCATCACTAAGACCCCTTTCACATGGTGATCCAGCTCAGGTCAGTTTTTCAGTTGGACCTGATCAGATACTCCATGCATCCCTATGGACCGCCCAGTGTAAACAGGCTTGTGTCCATTTACACCTGCCTACCTCCATTCCGGTCCACTAAAAAGAAATGGAAGGTGATCCATCCACTTCCAGAGGGTAGTTGGGTGTAAACAGACAGCTGACCCCATTTACACCTGGCTGCCCATAGATCAGAGAGGGCTCTGTTCGTGTTCGCTCTGCAGAAACTAAGGCCGCGTACACCCGGGCGGACTGTATGGCCTACTTAGTCCGTCGAAACACATTTCAGCGGACAGTCCGCTCGTGTGTGGGCTTCAGCGGACTTTTTCAGCGTGCAGTCTGGCGTACTAAGTATTTCGGATTTTTCGAAATTCTGTCCGTCATACTTTGGTTTCAGCGGACAATCCGCTCGTGAGTAGGCTAGTTCGACGGACTAAGAATGGCGCATGCTCAGAAAGGATTTACACGGCGGAAAGGTGCATTGCAGTGTATTGGACTTCCTATTTCTAGTCCCGTCGTACGTGCCGTACACGTCATCGCGCAAGCTTTTGACGGACTGTTTGTGCATCCGTGTGTGGTCAAGTCCGTTCATTCGAAAGTATGACGGACTGTCCGTCGGATTGTATGACGGACTAAGTAGGCCATACAGTCCGCCCGTGTATACGTGGCCTAAGCAGACATGGACCTGTCTTTTGTCTGCTCTTCTCCCATCAACTGATCCAAATGGAGTCCGCCCCAGGGCCTAAGGGTTTGTTTACATTTGCATTGCTTTCTGAAGAGCAATCCATAAGGGGTCGCCTTTTTAAAGGCATTTGACCAGCAGTGAGGAGCCGTTATGTTGCCTCTCCACTGCCTGTTTTAACCCCTAAAAACCTGAACTATAGGCCACAACTGCTTGCATTGCAATTCTAGACTTATCCAGCAATAAAAGACTGGCAGAAGCTCTAGTCATTTCCTCCTCTAGCCAAAACAAAAAAAATTAAATAAAATTTTCCTTTACTTACTTTACCTCAAAAGACACATTTTTTGCACCTGGCTCCCTCTTTTTTTTTTTTTATAGCACTTTCAACTTTTTTGTGCTGCAAGGCAAGAATGATGTTGTGCTCAATTACAAGCATGCACAAACATTCTGAATGGATCTGCATGGCCTTTGGGACCCAGCAGAGACCTTCATCACATCTGTGCATGCTTGGGGATTTCCCTTGCATGTGCACGAAGATGGCACAACTAAGGAGGTCCCGACTCTGTTTGTATGCGCATGCACAGAGAAACTCAGCGGTTGTGGAGATGTGCAGCAAGGCTCTGTAAGGTCCCGAAGGCTGGGCTGGACCCTTAGGGCTTGTTTACACTTGCTTCAACTTTAACATAGCTTCCTACCTACCGATTTAACATGCTTTTTTGATGTGTTTTTGATGTTTCTGTAATGCTTTGGTGAAGCTTTAATAAAGCTTGGCAAATGCCCTGTGTGTGTTGATTTTCTATTTTTCTTTTAAAGGGGCCAAGTAGAGCCCCAGCTCAGTAGTACCCCTGTTCAGTAGATTCCCCAGCTCATTAGTACCCCTATTCAGCAGATACCCAGCTCATTAGTACCCCCATTCAGCAGATCCCCAGCTTATTAGTACCCTATTCAGCAGTTCCCCAGCTTATTAATACCCTCGTTCAGCAGATTCGCTGCTCAGTAGTACCCCCAGCTCTGCTGTTGCCCCATTCAGTAGTACCCTTAGCTTTGCTAACCCCCTCTCATTAGTAACCCCTAACTCTGCTGATCCCCAACTCAGTAGTAACCCCCAGCTCTTCTGATCTCCAGCTCAGGAGTTACCCCTAGCTCTGCTTGAAAGGGTCTTGTAAAAACCCCCCTAATGTCTACACTGCTTTGTGCAATGTTATTGGAACCTAAGGCTGAATTGCTCCTTTAAATTTATTATTTTGCTTAGCAGTAAGGTTTAAATATATTAACAAGTAAGCGTGTGTTGAAGTTGAAACTTGATATGAGGAACTTGCATATGTACCAGACAATGTGTCTGGGCTGACAGGAAACCATAGGGTTTTTTTGTTTATATATTCTAATGCAGCGTACACACGATCAAACTATCCGCCGGACAATCCGCCCGTGTGTGGCGGACTTAGAAAGTAGTTTTGACTCAAAAATTGTCCGCCGGACTGCGAGTCCAGTGGACAATCCGGCCGTGTGTGTGCTAGTCCGCCGGACTTTTGAAATGAACGGACTTTCCCGCACACAGAGAAAAGTCCGTTCATTTTGAACGCGGCTCCAGGTAGACGGGACTAGCGCAGGATTGACACGTCGCTGGCCCCGTCACCTGGTATGGACTTAAGGGGGAAGCCCTACGCCAAAAAAACGGCGTGGGGGTCCCCCCAGGTCCATAGAAGACCCTTATCCGAGCACGCAGCCCAGCCAGTCAGGAAAGGGGGTGGGGACGAGTGAGCGCCCCCCCCACCCCAAAGCACCTTGTCCCCATGTTGATGAGGAGAAGGGCCTCTTCCCAACAACCCTGGCTGTTGGTTGTCGGGGTCTGGGGCGGGGGGCTTGTAGAAATCCGGGAGCTCCCTTTAATAAGGGGGCCCCAGATACCGGCCCCCCACCCTATGTGAATGAGTATGGGGTACAATGTACCCCTACCCATTCACCTGGTGTCAAAATGGAAAAAAAAACACACAAGGGTTTAAAATGATTTATTGTACAGCTCCGGGGGTCTTCTTCCGTCCTGGGGGGGTCTTCTCGCCAGACTCCATCCACTATCTTCTGCTAGCTTTTTTTTCTAGCGGAGGAGCCCGGCTTTCTTCTTCGTCGCCGCCTGGGGGTCTTCTTCTGACTTCGGGGGTCTTGTCCCCCTCTTTGGTTCTTCTTGCCGGGCCTCCGCTCCTTCTTCCAGCTCTTTTACTAGCGGTGGCCCAGTCTTCTGTCTCTGCCGTTGCCGCTGCCTTCTCTTCTTCTCTTCTTCCTTGAGATGTTGACTCGACGCTGTCTCTGGCCGTAATGACAGGGATGTGTTGTGCGGCGACTTATATAGGGGACAATGGGCGGGGTCACCGGGTGATGTCCCCGCCCATTATGATGTCACAGTGCCAGAGGATGCTGGGACTGTGACATCATAATGGGTGGGGACATCACCTGGTGACCCTGCCCATTGTCCCTATATAAGTCGACGCGCAACACGTCCCTGCCATTACGGCCAGAGACAGCGTCGAAGGAAGGAAGGAAGCGGTGACGTCGGCGACAGAAGACCGGGCCACCGCTAGTAAAAGAGCTAGAAGAAGGAGCGGAGGCCCGGCAAGAAGAACCAAAGAGGGGGACAAGACCCCCTAAGAGGGGGGGCAAGACCCCTGAAGTCGGAAGAAGAAAGCCGGGCCCCTTCGCTAGTAAAAGAGCTAGCAGAAGATAGCAGAGGAGTCCGGTAAGAAGACCCCCGGACCTGTGCAATAAATCATTTTAAACCCTTGTGTGGTGTGTTTTGTTTTTTTTACATTTTTTTTTCCACAAGGTGAATGGGTAGGGGTACATTGTACCCCATACTCATTCACACAGGGTGGGGTGCCGGTATCTGGGGGCCCCCTTATTAAAGGGGGCTCCCGGAATCCGGTAAGCCCCCCGCCCGCAGACCCCGACAACCAACGGCCAGGGTTGTCGGAAAGAGGCCCTTGTCCTCATCAACATGGGGACAAGGTGCTTTGGGGTGGGGGGGCCCTTTTCCCAAAGCACCCCCCCATCTTGAGGGCACATGGCCTGGTACGGCTCAGGAGGGGGTACGCTTGCTCGTCCCCACCCCCTTTCCTGACCGGCCGGGCTGCGTGCTCGGATAAGGGTCTTATATGGACCTGGGGGGGACCCCACACCGTTTTTTCGGCATAGGGCGGTGACATTGACTTCCTTCGCTAGTCCCGGCTACCTGGAGCCGCGTTCAAAATGAACGGACTTTTCTCCATGTGTGGCAAAGTCCTTTCATTTTCAAAAGTACGGCGGGCTCCCGCCATAGTCCGGCGGACCTAGTCCGCTGGAAAAGTCCGGTTGTGTGTGAGCAGGTCCACTCGTTCGGAAAGTCTGGCGGACTTTCCGGCGGTTTGTCCGCCAGACTAAGTCCGCCGGATAGTCTGATCGTGTGTACGCGGCATTAGTGACATAATAGTTTTGCTCAGATACAGAGATGTAAAGAATTCTAAATATATGTAGCATTATAATTGGTTAATTGAATAAGGAGGTTTTTGTACCCCTTATTTGTGGAAAAAAAAATATTAACATCCGTCTCATCCTGTGTATTTAAGATCTTGTACAAGATCTGTGTTGGTCATTATTATTATTATTATTATTATATGCTGTTCCCTGTGCAGATCTGGGTGTGGCTAATGGAGTGATGCCGGCAATATGTATTTAGACGATAATAAAGTGATAGTCAGTAGTTGTTATAGGTTAAAGGAGTATCCTAACAATTTTGGTGTTAGAAGTTAAAATACTCAGGAAAATTGATAACATGTTTAAATAGATCAATAAGTACCACTGGTAGCTGGGCTCCTGGTAGACTTGGTAGGGACCTAGACCATTTTTGGTGGGAGGGGGGTGCAGCCGCTGAGGTGTTGTTTAACTACTAAATTGCACCTGGGTTTCCCCGCTCAGTAGTAAACCCCAGCTCTGTTGATCTCCAGCTCAGTAGTAACCCTCAGCCTTTACTGATCTCCAGCTCAGTAGTAACCCTCAGCCTTTACTGATCTCCAGCTCAGTAGTAACCCTCAGCCTTTACTGATCTCCAGCTCAGTAGTAACCCTCAGCCCTGCTGATCTCCAGCTCAGTAGTAACCCTCAGCCCTGCTGATCTCCAGCTCAGTAGTAACCCTCAGCCCTGCTGATCTCCAGCTCAGTAGTAACCCTCAGCTCTGCTGATCTCCAGCTCAGTAGTAACCCTCAGCTCTGCTGATCTCCAGCTCAGTAGTAACCCTCAGCTCTGCTGATCTCCAGCTCAGTAGTAACCCTCAGCTCTGCTGATCTCCAGCTCAGTAGTAACCCTCAGCTCTGCTGATCTCCAGCTCAGTAGTAACCCTCAGCTCTGCTGATCTCCAGCTCAGTAGTAACCCTCAGCTCTGCTGCTCCTCTGGTTTGCTGATCCACCTCTCTCTCCATTCCTCACTCACCTTCTGAAAGTGACTGCTGATTATGTGTTTATGGTTTGCTTGTTGGTTTCCCAGTGCATTCTGGGAAATCTCATACTTGCAATACCTTCAAAACAAAGTGAAGCTAACTCTGAAACTTTGGAAATGCCGTGAAGCAGCAAGAAAGCAACATAGGGTATAATGTTTGAAGTGAAGCAAAGACAACAGTGTAAACAGGACTGTAAGGTAACCATTTTATTTACTGAGAGGAGCTTTAATTGGCATACAGAGTGCTTTAAAAAAAAGCGTATCCAATGCCACATTTTGAAGCAAGTGTAAATGAGGCCTTAGGCACATCTGCGGACACGCTGGACCATCAAAGATGGCAGTGCTGGTGAGGGGAGGTGGGGCCAGCATTTAGGGGTTTGAAGATCCTTTTTCTGTGAAAGTGTGGGTAGGAACTATCAGGTTCAAATCTTTGTGATGCAGTAAATGCCAGCCATGCAGAGATGGAAAAGTGACCTGTGTACAATGTAAATATCGTAGTTCATTTTTAAAAAAAAAATTTTTAGATAGTAGTGTCCCTTTGCATCAGAGTCCAAAATACAATAAAAAAAGAAAGAAAAAAAATAATTTTGCTTGGACCTGGAAACAAGTAAGACATAATTTATATTTTATTATTTTGCAATAAGTTTTTTTCCAGCAAGCAATACATTGTACATGTAGGAAACCATTCAAATGTGATGGTCGGGAACCATTGCCAAGCTTTTTTAAAATGACCCTCATAGACACAACATCGTTATTTTCTGTATATACTTTAACACAACTGGGTAACTCTGCAAGCAAACAAAATCCCCCCCAAAAACCCTCATAGCATTTTCCTTACAGCTGTGGTATCACAGAGGCATCATGGTTTGGGAGTCAACATTAGAAGTTCAAAAACGGTTTATGAACAAAGTCCTAGGTGTAGTTTTCATAAATGTAAAATTTTAAATTCAATTTATTAAGATTTGATCATAAATGTATCCCAAACTTTTTTTCTCTAAGTTTATCTACCTTCACGTAACTTTATTAATTTACACAATTGTTGTACAGAACTTACTAAATACATTATGTTACCTTCTTTTCTTTTACTTTTCAGCAAGGTCCTCATATCATCCACATGCTAGTATGTTTGTTCACTCCAACTGACACCCCAACGCTCCTTGCTGACTAATGTGCATTGTGGGTCACTGCTGAAAATTCTGCATGTTTGATCCGTTACAGTGTGTTGGGCAGCCAATCCAAATGAATGTCCCAGATAAAGTAGATGGTAGGTGCTGGACTTGAATTTTTTGTCTGTACAAAGGAAGGTGTTGGTTGGGCTTGATGACTAGACCTTGGCAGCTCTACCTCAATGCAGGGGCCCTCCCAAGGTGCAATGATCTCCAAAATTGAAACTTCTAATGAAATCGCCAAAAAGAGCACAAGACAGTCATTGTAAGTGTCCATAGTCATTAATTGCAGATGACAATAAAAGATAAAGGGTATCCAACGTGTTTCGAGGGTCGAAAGTCCCCCCTTCATCAAAGCAATGGCAATGTTTTCTTTAGGACTTTATTTAAAGACTCCTGGGAAGTGTTCTGAATCAAGGAAAAAACATTAATGGCTGTGGTCTATGTGTGCTTCAGATAATTGTGCCATAGGTCCTTGTCTTATAGTTTTTTTATCTATAGACAGAGTCCTATATCCTCTGATGAAGGTTGACCCCCAAAATACGATGGATACCCTTTATCTTCTTGTTGTCACATTGGTATCTGTAATAAATCCTTATGGACTCAAGATCACTGTCTGGTGGTCTGTTGTCGATTTTATCCAAATTAATTGGCTGCCCTAATGCTTCACACAAAAACATGCTACACAACACACTGTAGCAGACCAGACTGGTATGAATGGCCCTGAAAAGTGTTTCTTTTTTTATCAGATACTTAAGCTTTCTTAAATGGACAGACATCATAAAGGCTCAACAATGTACTACTTAGAAAAAGTTTGAGGAGATCCCCTACAAACCAATATTTCAAAGCAATCTCAACGTGTAAAATCTATGCTATACTGCATATGTTATCTATTACCAGTAGCCTTTGTTGGGTCACCATCTCCTGGCCAAGCAATGGGCAGCATGGTTTTGAATAAAAAGCCAGCCACAAGATTTTTTTAGTAGCACAGGTTGTTACAAACTATGATGGCTTCTAGGACTTGTCGGCCCCCTTGATTAAAACCTTTGGATCCTATTATTAAATGTGTTTGTGGGTTCAGGTATCTCAGATTTTTATTTTGTTCTTCTATAATGTTCAGGGAGAAAGAAAGAGAATCAGATTTTTTTTTTGTTATAAAGTAGCACTATCTGAGATTATTCTACCCTTAGACAGTGGTGGAAACAGGTCCATTCACCTTTTTTGGTCTGCTTATTATTGGTGTAATGATCAGCCATTTACGTTTGAAATGTCTATCATCTACCCAGATAAAAACAAAAAAGAAATATCGTAATACATGTTTGCAAACTAGTCTCGGTTTTACTAAGTCTGTCCAACACTCTTGGCCTGGATGGTGGGACAGCCAGTTTGGAATGAGCTTGCAGGATCATCTATTACCAGTCTGCAGAACTCAACCTAAAGAGTATGACTGAACAAGAAATATATATTTGGTATATTTCAGCAATACACTCACATCACATTCCCCCATGTTTTGTATGTTAAAAAATGCTGAAAGTAGTAACAAAATTCCTGTTGATCTACCAGTAATTCTGTGAGTGCCTAATACCTGTAATGAACTGATAAGTATGCTTCAGCTGCACTAAAATCAAATGCAGTGTTGTCAGCCCTGTCCAGTTCTCTTCTAGTAGGCTACAGAACACCCTCCATGGATATAAGGAACGGGGGTGTTTTTTAGTCTAGCACAGTGGTCTCCAAACTGTGGCTTGAGGGCCAGATGCGGTTCTTTACTTGCTCATATTTGGCCCTTTGGGCACTATTTGCATCCACTGATACCAACAATGGGAGATAATCCCCCCCCCACTGACATCAATGAGGGGGCACAATTCCTCCCAATGACACCAACGATGGGGCACAATTCTTTCCAATGACACCATCAATGGGGACCAATGACACCAGGGATGGGGCACTATTTCTCCCGCTGACACCAACTGACGTTTTTACATTTTCTACTCCCAATGGTCCCAGTCCGGTCCCCCTTAAGTCTGAAGACCAGTAAGCTGCCCCCTTATTTACAAAGTTTGGAGACCCCTGGTCTAGCAGAGGGAACTCATGCAGGGCTAACACAACTACGTAGGATTTCCGTGCTGTAGAGGCACTGTGTTGTCAGCCAAAACAGAGAGTTAGGAGCTCACTGGATTTCTTGCATTAAGACAAAGTATGAGGGAATGTGCTTGCATTGCAAAGACTTACCATCTATATTTTACTTTTTAAATATTTTTTTATTTTTTTTTAAACTTTGCCCATACATAATCTTAAAGCAATACAACACAAACAGCCCACCGTGAAAAAATAGTGTGAGAATGACCCACTTTCTTAGGTACATCCTAATCCTTAACATCTATCCAGATGTGCCCATCAAAAGCTGAATCTAGACTGAACAAACTTTTCAACTGGATTTTTTTTTTCTTTTTCATAATTTTATGATTGACTGATTAATAAAAAGAAAACTGATCTTGTCAACCATTAATATCATATTAAAAAAAAAATTACACATGGCTAGAATTACCCATAGAGCCAATGGAGGTGGCACCCTAACAGATCTTGGGGGTCAGCTTATCTGCAAATCTTGTATTTAGCCCGATCTGTAGTGTATTTGTCTGTATGAATGCTAGACACTAAGGCCTCTAAATTATAGCAAGCCTGAAAACTACCAAAAATTAACTCTGGGAATTTCTGGTTTACTAAGCAATACAGTGCAAGAGCAAAGATGCCATTGGCAGTGGTTGCAATTGGTTACTACACTGAGAGTGGAACTTCAGCCAAATTTTACTCCGTCAAGTATTTATTGTTGTCTGTGCCCCCACTAGAGAGATTTGCTTTCATTTCCGGCCCTGGTATCCACAATGCCATTTCGGTTAGCTGACCTTCCTGTTTGTTTTCTCTCCGTGCGCCCTATTGGATAATTTACTAGACCCTGGTGACAGTGTAACCCAGTTTTTAGGTGTTATGAGTATACACAGAGAATGAACTTGAAAACAAGTAAAAAGGAAGTTCAGCTTACAATAATGGCTTGATGGGCACTGGAGCGGGAATTGAGAAGAACCTCTCTCGTTGGAAACTCAGAAGCAATAAAACCCAGCAGAGAATCTAACCCTTCCGTACCTGATCTAAAATTAGGTTTAGCACCTCATAACTGGATTATGGATTTTTTTTTTTTTTTACTGAATAGGTCTTCACCTACCTTGGTGATTTTAGTAGCTCAGCTGTGCTTCAATGGTGCCAAGTGGTATAAGTTACACAGCAGCATAATGAAGAAATTAATTATACATGATGCTAGAAGAATGCTGGAATTAAGGTGATTAAAGTAGAACTTCATGTTCAAATGTCTCCCACCATTTCCCCCCCCCCCCCCCTGCATTAAAAACAAAAAAGTATTCATACCTTTCTCCAACGGTCTTCTGGTTGGACCAGTGATGTCCTTGGTAGGTAGGTTTTGGGTGGTCCTTACTTCAGATATCTAAGACCTGTAAGCACTGTTCTTTGCAATACTATGAGCATAACCCAGCATGGTCACATGCCCTCAGGGGTTGGTCCATGACAGTCTGAGCTCAGAGGAAGTGGAGTAAATAGTGCTGGCTGTCAATAAACCCAGGAGAGCACCATCTAATGCGGGGAACAGCATTTTTTTTTTTACAAGTGCTGGACTATTTTTTTTTTTTTTAGTTTTGTGAAATAATTGGAGTTCTACTTTAAACACTCCTGTGTAGCCTTCACCATGAAGATCCCTTTAGCTGCTAGCGATCAATCGCTACTCAAAAGGTTTGATTAGCAGCACAACTGAGCTACTCTATGCATAGACCGTAAGCATTTTTGGGTGTAAAAACAAGACGTATTGATGTGTGTATGTGTGTATATATCTCTAGTACTTATAAAATATCTGCATATGGGTATTGCTATTCCCTAAATAGTCCCACACTAAGCCCCCACTTCTTTTATCATATTAAACCCTCGTTCACCCCCCCCCGGTCCTACTACATAGACGCTATCAACTATCAACTTTCAACCACTGCACTGAATACATATTACACCAAGTTACCACACACAGGATTTTAGGGACATGACGGGGAAGGCGAATCGTCATGTGGAACGATACATTCTGATTTGTAGCACCGTGAGCACATATAGAATTGACCATTCTCACATCTTGATCGTACGACAAAATAAAACCTTTAGAACGGGTCAGTGTCGGAAAAAGTGCGGGCAACTGAGTGAAGACAGGGAGAAAGAGAGAGAGAGAGGAACGAGAACTCTAGAATACAATCAAAGCATAAGCAATCTCCAACATATTCTGTGGCCTCGGTAAAAATAATACGGTAGTAGTAGTAGTAGTAGTAGTAAGTGCTATTAAATTACTCTTTTGCTTCGGCCAGCTTATTATTCATCTCTTTACTCTTCTCCTTGTCGTCCGGTTTGGTGGAGGAGGTGGTCTCGCCAACCTTCTTCTTGGAGGCTCGCCCTGGGGTAAGCTGCTTGTCTTTGGCCTTTTTCACAGGTTTATGGCTTGGGGTGGTCTTTTTTGGTTTGGAGGGCTGAACACTCGGCTTCTCCACCTGGACAGACAGACAGACGGACAGACCAGAAAAAAACACAAAGAACACACATGGAGAGGTGGGAGATTTTAGAATTGTGCTTTGAGAGGCACTTGACATTGCTTTTCTGATAAAACAGTTTTTTTGGGGGTTGGTTTGCATAAAAGGTTTTAGCAGGATTATGAATAACATATTTGCTCCCATGCTTCCCTCTCAAGAGCAAGTGCATGGGTGGCTTTACCACCACTCATGTAGAAAATTGGAAAGCCCAGCACTAAATATCTGTATATAAGTAAAACCTCACTTTATTCTGAACTAAGCACAAAATTTGAAACTAGCGCAATGAAATTCAGATGCACTGCTTGAAAAAGGACATGGCATCTAAAAAACTTTGGTATTGTTACTATTCTAGTTGAGATTTAACTCATATTTGGATATGAAGAGCTGGACCTTATTTTTTGCTTTAAAGGTCTTCCAAAACAATATCTGGGTTATTTATTTAAAGCAGGGGTTTCCAAACTTTCCAAACAAAGGGCCAGTTTACTTACTGTCCTTCAGACTTGGGGGGTGGACTGTGGCCAGTGTGTAGAAAATGCCCTGGGAGTAAACAATGCCCCATGATTGGCATCAGCGGGAGGAATAGTGCCCCATGATTGGTATCAGTAGGAGAAATAGTGCCCCACGATTGGTATCAGTGGGAGGAATAGTGCCCCATGATTGGTATCAGTGGGAGGAATAGTGCCCCGTGATTGGTATCAGTGGAGGGAATTGTGCACCATCATTGGTGTCAGTGTGAGGAATAGTGCCTCATTGCTGGTATGAAGGTAAGGAGTAGTGCCTCATCATTGGCATCAGTGGGAGGAGTAGTGTCCCATTGTTGGTGTCATATGTGGATATGAGCTGGACCTTCTTATTTTTTGCTTTAAAGGTGTCTTTAAAGCAAGAAATAGGAAACAATATCTTGGTTATTTAATGCAGGGGTCTCCAAACGTTTCAATTAAGGGATCGGTTTACTGTACTTCAGACTTTGGGGGGACTGTAGTGTGGTCAGTGTGAGTAGAAAATGCCCTGGGAGTAAACAATGCCCCATGATTGGTGTCAGTGGGAGGAATAGTGCCCCATGATTGGTATCAGTGGGAGGAATAGTGTCCTATCATTGGTATCAGTGAGAGGAATTGTGCCCCATGATTGGTATTAGTGGAAGGAATAGTGCCCCATGATTAGTGTCAGTGGGAGGAATATTGCCACATGATTGGTGTCAGTAGGAGGAATAGTGCCACATGATTGGTGTCAGTGAGAGGAATAGTGCCACATCATTAAAATCACTGTGAGGAATAGTACTGCTACCCATCATTGGTATCAGTGGGAGGAATAGTGCCCCACCATTGGTATCAGTGGGAGAAATAGTACCCCTTCATTGGTATCAGTGGGTGGAATAGTACCCCACCACGGGTATTAATGGAAGAAATTGCATGTCAGACTGTAATGTGTATGGCCAATTCCTTAATATAGCGTCTAGGTTCACCTAAACATACCTCCCAACTTTTTGAGATGGAAATGAGGGACACTTATTAGCAGTGGGGGCCTGAGCATTGTGGGCGCGCGGGTGCCACTCCCCCTATCCCTGTCGCCGCCTCCCTATCTATATGCCTAGCTCCTTTAATGTGCCACGGGGGGGTGCAGTCCATGCCGTGAGCCACCTGCGGGGGGGGGGGGGGGGTTGCTGTTAATGTTGGATGGGGGGGGGTGTTTAGTAATGTTATGTGATGCTGATCTATATACACTATCTGTGATGCTGATCTATATACACTATCTGTGTTGCTGATATGTATACAGTATATGTAATGCTGAGCTATATACCGTATATGTGATGCTGAGCTATATAACCTATCTGTGATGCTAAGCTGTATACTCTGTCCTGTGATTCTGGGGCTGTATACTCTGTCCTGTGATTCTGGGGCTGTATACTCTGTCCTGTGATGCTGAGCTGTATACTCTGTCCTGTGATGCTGAGCTGTATACTCTGTCCTTTGATGCTGAGCTGTATACTCTGTCCTGGGATGCTGAGCTGTATACTCTGTCCTGTGATACTGAGCTGTATACTCTGCCCTGTGATGCTGAGCTGTATAATCCTGACACATGGGTGGAAGCAAGTGAAATACAGGGGACAGAATGGGTGAATTCTACAAGAGGTGGGGCTTATGAGAAGGGGTCAAAAAGGAAGGGCGGATTCTGGCGCCCCCCCCATCCTAAAACTTTACCAGCCGCCACTGCTTATTAGCAAAAGTATGTAGGCATAGGACACACACCCTGCCCCCTTAAAGGAGAATTATACAAACAGATTCAAACCAAAATGAGGGACAAATGTGGAGGAAAGAGGGATAGAGGGACTTTTTTCCAAATCAGGGACAGTCCCTCGAAATCAGGGACAGTTGGGAGCTATGCCTAAACCCACTGTTCTGTCTGACACACAGGTATACTTACCATATACACTATAGTGTCAAAAGTATTGCGACGCCTGCCTTTACACACACACAATTTTAATGGCATCCCAGTCTTAGCCTTTGTACACACGGTCGGAGATTCCGACAACCAAATCCGTGATTTTGTCCGACAGATCTTGTCCGAAACTGTTGCATACACACGGTCGGACAAAGTTGTCGGAAAATCCGATCTTTCAGAACGTGATGACGTAATTTCGTCACGATGGGACTACGTTCAGGCTAGTAGCCAATAGCTTTGATGTAGGAATTTGATCTGAGCATGCGTGGCACTTTGTCCGATCGGAATTCTCTACACATGATCGGAGTATGTCCGATCGGAGCATTTTGTCGGAAAATATTTCCGGAAAGTTGAAAAATTTGGTCCGACGGATATTCCGACGGAAACAGTCCGATGCATACCACACACAGTCGGAATATCCGACAAAACGCTCCGATCGGACACATTCCGTCAGAATCTCCGATCGTGTGTACAAGGGCTTAGTCTGTAGGGTTCAATATTGAGTTGGCCCACCCTTTGCAGCTATAACAGCTTCAACTCTTCTGGGAATGTTTGACCATTTTTCCAGAAGCGCATTTGTGAGGTCAGGCACTGATGTTGGACAAGAAGGCCTGGCTCACAGTCTCCGCTCTAATTTATCCCAAAGGTGTTCTATCAGGTTGAGGTCAGGACTTTGTGCAGGTAGTCAAGCTCCTTCACCCCAAAGTCGCTCATCCATGTCTTTATGGACCTTGCTTTGTGCACTGGCGCGCAGTCATGTTGGAACAGAAAGGTAGAAAGGTTTTTTTTAGGGGTTGGGCTTGGCCCCTTAGATCCAGTGAAGAGAACACTTAAGGAAGGGGTGTCAAACTCAATTTTGATTGCAGGACCCATCAGCATTATGGCTGCCCTCAAAGGGCCGGTTGTATATGTAAAAATAGATGCTAGATATCCAGAGCACTCCCACCATCAGAAGTCAAGAGTCCCCCACTATCCCTTACATCACAGTGCACCCTCCATACCTTGTGCTGCTGCCAGGAAGAAGCTAGGGGGCAGAGCTAGGAAGCAGAAAGTGTGGGATCTGGATGAGAACCAGAGGAGGGCCGAAACCAGCTGCCAGAGTCTGCTGAATGCTAAGACCAGGGGAGGCGGAGATGAGGCTGGAGATTAAGGATCTGCTGGAGGAGTTCTGCTCCCGACTGCTGGGGCAAGTGTGGGGCAGAGAGGAGTAGAGGTGTGAAGGCCACATGAAATAGCCTGGTGGGCCGGTCGGCTTGTGTTTGACACATTTGTCTTAAGGCATCAGCATACCAAGAAATTTTGGGGGTGGCCCCTTCCTGTTCCAACATAACTGTACACCAGTACACAAAGCAAGGTCCATAAAGACATGGATGAGCGAGTTTGGGGTGGAGGAACTTGGCTGACCTGCACAGAGTCCTGATCTCAACAAAACAGAACACCTTTGGGATGAATTAGAGCGGAGACTGGGTTCCAGGTCTTCTTGTCCAACATCAGTGCCTGACCGCACAATGGCGCTTCTGGAAGAATGGCCAAACATTCCCATTGACACACTACTAAACCTTGTGGATGGCCTTCCCAGAAGAGTTGAAGCTGCTATAGCTGCAAAGGGTGGGGCAACTCAATATTGAACCCTCCGGACTAAGACTGGGATGTCATTAAAGTTCATGTGCGTGTAAAGGTAGGTGTCCCAATACCTTTGGCAATATAGTGTAAGTGTATAATGAATGCCCAAAATTCAAAATGAGCCATCCCAACTCATGGGATAGAAAATGATGGGCACCAAGTCAAAGAAAATATGCATTTATTATCTTGGTATAATATCTAGAAGTGCATTTGACCAATATGACTAAAAACTATCCAGTCTGATACACAAGATACCACAAGGTTTCAGGGTTCAAGAACGTGCAGTTATGAAACTGGAGCACGCCCATCGAATATGCGATCTGCCAAAACAGGATACAGGTGCCATGCGTTCAGACAAGAATGCGGACCAAACATGTGTCTGCCGGTGTTAAAGGGCAACTCCAGCAAATCAAGAAAATAATAAAGAAATAGAAGTGGGACTTTGCATGAAACATGTCATTGTGGGTAGGGATAATATGTATGAATAAATTCAATTTGATTTGACGTCATTAACCCCTGAGGGTAGTCCGTGATTTCTAAAGCATAATAAATGCTTTATTTACATCAGTAGTATCCAAACTGTGGCCCCTTGCTTTATCCAGCCCTTGAGGCACTATTCCTGCCACTGATACAAAGCAATATTTCTCCCTCTGGCACCAATGGGGCACTATTCCTCCTACTGATACCAATGATGGGGCACTATTCCTCCCACTCATACCAATCACGGGGCACTATTCCTCCCACTCATACCAATCACGGGGCACTGTTCCTCCCACTCATACCAATCACGGGGCACTATTCCTCCCACTGACACCAATGATGGGACACTATTCCTCCCACTGATGCCAATATTTGTGCACTATTCCTTTCACTGATAGCAATGATGGAGCACAATTCCTGCCACTGACACCAATGATGGGGCACTATTCCTTCCACTGATGCCAAAGACGGGGCTCTATTCCTTCCACTGATGCCAATGATGGGGCTCTATTCCTTCCACTGATGCCAATGATGGGGCACTATTCCTTCAACTAGTACCAATGATGGTGCACTATCCCACCCACTGATGCCAATACTGGGGCACTATATCTACCACTGATACCAATGATGGGGCACTATTCCTCCCACTGATACCTATGATGGGGCACTATTCCTCCCACTGATACCTATGATGGGGCACTATTCCTTCCACTGATGCCAATGATGGGGCTCTATTCCTTCCACTGATGCCAATGATGGGCCACTATTCCTTCAACTAGTACCAATGATGGTGCACTATCCCACCCACTGATGCCAATACTGGGGCACTATTCCTCCCACTGATACCTATGATGGGGCACTATTCCTCCCACTGATACCTATGATGGGGCACTATTTCTCCCACTGATACCTATGATGGGGCACTATTCCTCCCACTTATACCAATCATGGGGAACTATTTCTTCCACCACACCAAATTATTTATTTATGATCTTTCCTAATTCATTTTGATGGGCTGCCCTACACATGAGAAATGCAAAAAAGAAGTCCCTGACTCTTTTCCAAAAATGCACCGTACATTATTACTGTATAATAATGCGTATGCACGTACATTCATTTGATTTGATGTCATTAACCCCTGAGGGTAGTCCATGATTTTTAAAGCATAATAAATAAAATACATAATACAGATATAATCATAAAAGATTAACATAATAATTATAATAATAATAATTAATTGAATGTAAACAATTGATGGACATGATTAATACAATACTTACAAAGGAATACATATAAATCAATAAATGTACAAATCAGAAGTACATAAATCACATGATAGAGGTACAGATAAGGGAGAATAATCTTCCATTAGATGGTTCTATATATTAGTAGTTACCTTATTTGATTGATTTTTCAGTAAACACGTGCATCTTACCCCTGATGAATGTCAGAAAGCCATGAAACGCATCGGCAGGGGCGTTGCTAGGAGGCAAAAAGACCAGGGGCTTCAGTCTGATGCTGGCATGGGTGGGGGGGGGGGTCCAGGGTGGTCATGGCACGGGTTTGTTTGGCTGGGTGGTAGGGTTGTGCGGCGAGATGTAAGCTCACTTGCTGGTTGCTGCCTGGGGCTTACCAGTGCCCAGCAATTTTGACCACTAATCTCAGCTACCTGACACTGACCATCACACTGACCTACCTGACAAACATACAGCTACCTAACATACACTGACCTACCTGACATACATACACCTACCTAACATATATATACTGACCTACCTGACATACATACACCTACCTAACATACATACACTGACCTAGCTGACATACATACACCTACCTAACATACACTGACCTACCTGACATACATACACCTACCTAACATACATACACTGACCTACCTGACATACATACACCTACCTAACATACACTGACCTACCTGACATACATACACCTACCTAACATACATTGACCTACCTGACATACATACACCTACCTAACATACACTGACTTACCTGACATACATACATCTACCTAACATACAGTACATACACCCAACTAACATACATTGACCTACCTGACATACCTATATCTACCTAACATAAACTGACCTACCTGACATACATACACCTACCTAACATACACTGACCTACCTGACATACATACATCTACCTAACATACATACACCCAACTAACATACATTGACCTACCTGACATAAATATATCTACCTAACATAAACTGACCTACCTGACATACATACACCTACCTAACATACATTGACCTACCTGACATACATACACTGACCTCACCTACCTTTGATTTGTAAATTTATTGATTTATGTATTCCTTTGTAAGAACTGTATTAATGTCCATTGATTGTTTTCATTAAATTCATTATTATTATTATTATAATTATTATGTTAATCTTTTATGATTATATCTGTATTATATTATTATTTTATTTATTATGCTTTAAAAATCATGGACTACCCTCAGGGGTTAATGACATCAAATCAAATTCAAATGGATTTAATCTATTCATACATATTATCCCTTTCCACAATGACATGTTTCATGCAAAGTCACACTTCTATTCCTTATCTGTTTACAAATGAATTAGGGATGGAAGCATGCCATTGTTATATCTAGGTTGCGATAGGTCACTTTTTCTGAATTTTCCAGCAAATCAAAGTAAGTGAATGTATTGATATAATAAATTCTTACCTATTTGTACCGAACTCCCATATTCCTACACAAATGCATTATTTTTGCAGTGCCTAGGGGGTCCCTCATAAACTTCTATGGAGTCAACAGTTTTTGGTGGCTGATGTTACATATGTTTTGTTAGTCGGTGTGCCTCATGCCACGTACACACGATCAGATTATCGACCAGAATCCGCCGGACAATCCGCCCGTGTGTGGGCCCGTGTGTGGGCTCCGGTGGACTTTTTCTTCCCAAAAGTTGATACGACGCTCTCTTCAGCCTTAATGGCAGGGACGCGTTGTGCAGCGACTTATATAGGGACAAGGGACGGGGTCACCAGGTGATGTCACATGTCGTGTCAACATCGGAAGAAGAAGCAGAAGGCTAAGGCGGCGGTGGCGACGGCGGCATCGACAGAAGACCGGGGTAACGCTAGTAAAAGAGCTGGAAGAAGAAAGCGGAGGCTCGGCAAGAAGAACCGAAGAGCGGGGCAAGACCCCCAAAGTCGGAAGAAGAGCCCCGGACGGCGGCGCCGACGAAGGAGAAAGCAGGGCTCCTCCGCTAGTAAAAGAGCTAGCAGAAGATAGCGGAAGATCCGGCTAGAAGACCCCTGAAGACGGAAGAAGAGAAGACCCCCCGGAGCTGTCTAATAAAGTATTTTAAAAACCTGTGTTGTGTTTTTTTTATATACACTTTTTTTCCCCAGGAGAATGGGTAAGGGTACAACGTACCCCATCCCCATACTCATTCACATAGGGTAGGGGGCTCCCGGATTCTGATAAGCCCCCTGCCCGCAGACCCCGACAACCAACGGCCAGGGATGTCGGAAAGAGGCCCTTGTCCTCATCAGCATGGGGGCCCCGCAGCCCCCCCCTTCCCCAAAGCACCCTCCCCCATGTTGAGGGCACGCGGCCTGGTACGGCTCAGGAGGGGGAGGGGGCGCTCGCTTGTCCCCACCCCCTTTCCTGACCGGCTGGGCAGCATGCTCGGATAAGGGACTGCTATGGACTTTGGGGGGACGCCCACGCCGTTTTTTCAGCGTAGGGCTTCCCCTTTAAATCCATACCAGGTGACGGGGCTGGCGAGGTGTCAATCTCGCGGATGGAGGTGGCGACATTGAATTCCTTCGATGATTCCGTCTACCTGGAGCCACGTTCAAAATGAACGGAAATTAAATGAATGGACTTTTCTCCGTGTGGGCAAGTCCGTTCATTTCAAAAGGAAAAGTCCGGGCATGTGTGGGCAGGTCTGCTCGTTTGGAAAGTCTGGTGGACCTCCGCTGCAAAGTCCGACGGGTTGTCCGCAAGACTAAGTCCGTCAGATAGTCCGATCGCGTGTACGCGCCATCATAGTCATCTCAAAATGTTGGGAGGTATGGGTGTGATTCATCTCATTGTAGCTTGTAATTATGTCACTGTCTTGGAAAGAATTACAGAAAGGGGCCAGGCAACTAGCATTTTCAAAGGGGAGTCAGCAATGGCAGGGCTTGTATTTTTTTCCATAACTACAATATCCCTTTCGGAAAGAGGGACACATATTAGGATGCCTTATCCCTTGTGAGCAAAGCTCCCAACTGTCCCTGGTTTGGAGAAATGTCCCTCATTACTCCTCATTTGTCGCTCATTTTGGTCTGATCTATAGAGTTGTATATAAAATGCACTTTTTATCTTTCAAAAAGTGTTTCCCAGTGCTAAACCTTTCATCCAATTTTTAAACTGCAGCATTTGTACATTTTAAGAGCCAATATAAAGTAGTGGTGAAAAAAAAAGTCCTTGTGGATTTAATTAACCTTGTTTTTTTTGGTTAAGTCTCCTTTAAGGGGGTGTGGCAGGGGGCTTGTCCTATGCCTACATATATTTGTTAGTAGGTGTCCCTCATTCCCATCTCAAAATGTTGGGAGGTATGCTTGTGAGTGTGATGGCTTGGTTACTAAATAACAAAAAAAAAAAAAGTACCGAGTCAGGGCGTTGTGATGTTTTCAGGAAGCTATGTACAGCACTCTGCGAAGCAAGCCCCTCCCACCAGCCGTGATCTGCCTGCATTGCATAGAGAAGGATAGAGACCAGGGTTGCCAACCTCCAATCCAGCATTTTTTTACTGACAACACATGAAAAATTTACTGGCGGAGCATTTTTTACTGGCAACCTGAGAAATTACAGAACTCCTATTCAAAACTAACAGTGACTATTTGAACAGTATAAACATGCTATAGAAACACTGACAATACCTATAACAAAGTAACTTGCCTGATTTACACTTAAAAAGTTAACATAGCATGAAATGATCAGCCCCCCCCCCCCCCCCCGATATTTACTGGCAGTTGTAAAAAAAAAAACACAGATTTTTACAAACTGTCAGTAAATTTGCTGGCGGTTGGCAACCCTTATAGAGACCCATGTTATTAGCACGTTGAGGATAGGGGGAAGGAGGAACCAGTGAGGGCAAAACATAAGCAGATTAAACCTTGAACTTTTAAACCTTACATAAAGCAGAATTGTAATTCATAAGGTTTGGTTCACACCACTGCGTGCATGTGTGCGATTTACGCTCTTTCCTGTGCATCACATGTAGGCAACGCTGTATCCTGGCCTAGGCTGACAAGGCCCACGCCTAGGGCAGCACTTTGCAGGGGGGGGGGGGGCAGCACAGAAAGATTCCCCGCCTGTTAGTGTAGCGCCAGTCTTATGGGGCGGACTGGGTTGAGAGGCAAATTAGTCTAGCGCCCCCATAAAGCGGCCGCACTGCTTCCGGTATGCTTGTGGCCGCTTCTAATTTTGACTGTTCTATCATCCTGGACCACAAACCTTCCTCACTGTGATATATGTTTTCTTCTTTACCATTAGCATGGTTATATCTTCTTAGTCCTCTCTATAAAATTATCAGAAATTTGTGCTTAAAGTAGAACTATAAACAACACTTTTTTTTTTTTCATTTTGGATAGAGTAAGGGAGGGTTATAGCCCCTGTTAGTTTCTTTTTTACCATCCCTGTCCCATTGCAGAGATTTCCCTTCACTTCCTGCCCCATAGCCAAACAGGAAGTGGGAGGAAATCTATGCAAATTAAGGGAATCCATTGTCCCTCCCCCTAGGCCCTCGGAACTAGTGTCCCATCTTGAAAATTTCAGGGCGGGTCTTAAACAACAAGGGGCGTGGCCTTGCCAGGAAGGGGTGGGTCATATTTAAATTAGGGGGTGCACGAGTTTAGTTAGGCCTAGGGCAGCACAAAACCTAAATACACTACTGTGTGTAGGGCAGCCCATTCATTTTGATGGGCTGCCCCACACATGAGAAACGCAGAGTCCCTGACTCTTTTGTCCAAAAATGCACCGTACGGCATGGTGTTGTGGTCCCATGTGGTTTGGTGCACCCAAAAAAACAAATTCAATAGTTGAAGTGGAAATTCGCTCAGTTTATCCTGTGAAGGTTCTCAGCTTCTTTAGTAAATCGGCTCCATTGCATTCAAAATGAAAACTTTAGGGAGTGCATAATTATAACATATCACCACATTTGGATGGAATATTCTCTGTAGGGGGGTCCTTTCCCTTCTGAAGCCCCCCCCCCCCCCCCCCCCCCCGCAGCCTTTAATGCTTTATACATACTTTTTTTTTTTTCCGGTGTTTTCATTCTGGTCCTTTGACGTTACAGGTCCTCTTCACATTCTTCTTCTCGGCAAGTCTCTGGGGGAAGGTGCCAGAGATCAAATACTGGTAAGTATAGCAGCCGGAGCCGACTTTTTATTTTTACCCGATGCCAGGGCTGACCGTTTGGGATTTTTTACCCAAACTGGAGTTGGCCTTTATGCCTATTGAGAACAGGGGACGGGGTCACTTTATCCAAATATCCCGCACAAGGTCACCAATATCGGTAATGATGTGTAATTTAGCTCCGTCCCGTCCTATGATGTAAACATTCGATTTTATTTCCCCCACGCTGCAGTTAGGCAGCTAATAATAGTGGTGTGGCGGATTCTGCTGACAAGTCCCATTTACCCTCTTTAGACTTAATTACGCTTTCCTGGAATTTCTGCAGAACATTTTTTGGTATTTCTGTATCATTTAAATTCACTGCTCAGTTTTTGTTTTTATTTGCATAAATTAAAGTGGTTGTGAACCCTTACAAACCACTTTGACCTACAGGTAAGCCTAGATTAAGGCTTACCTGTAGGTCCAAGAAATATCTCCTAAACCTACATGGTTTAGGAGATATTTACTAAAAGACAGTCACAGCTGTCTATGGCGCATGCGCTGTAGACTGCGGCACGCAGGTGCACTATCGCTGTTAGCAGCATGCCGCTGCTAACGGCTATATGACGTTAGTGGCAGCTCCCGTGCGCATGCATGGGAGTGACCTCATCGCTGCTCCAGCGCTGTGATTGGCCGGAACAGCGATACCCAGAAGAAGATGGATGCTCCAGACTACAGGGGACAGCGGTGACATCGCTGGCTCCTGTGTCAGGCAAATGATACATAATGGGCTACTATGCGATGCATAGTAGTCCATTATGCTTTACCTTTTGCAGGGAGACAAAGAGGAAGTAAACTCATTAGGGTTTACTTCCTCTTTAAATAAAGGCTTCTAATTGTATCACAGCAGCAATAATGCTGCACCTTAGGGATTACAGGCTAAACATAAGCATACCTCCAAACATTTTGAGATAGGAATGAGGGACACCTACTGGCAAACGTATGTAGGCATAGGACACACCCCCTGCCACGCCCCCTTAAAGGAGAATTAACCAAGAAAAAGTTGATTTTAATCTACAAGAGCTTTTTTTTTTACCACTACTATTCCTTTATATTGGCTTTTAAAATTTAGAAATGCAGCAATTTAGAAATTGGATAAAAGGTTTAGCACTGGGAAACACGAAAGATAAAAAGTTCATTTTATACACAACTATATGGATCAGATCAAAATGAGGGACAAATGAGGAGGAAAGAGGGACAATGCTCAAAATCAGGGACAGTTGGGAGCTATGCATAAGCTAGAGGTCTTAACCCCTTCCTGCCACTTCCAGACGGCTCTTTAAGGCCCCTTTCACACTGGGGCGGTGCGGGCGTCGGCTAAAAATAGCGGCGCTTTACCGTAGTTTTAGCGGCGGTATGTGGCCGCTAGCGGGGCGGTTTTAACCCCCGCTAGCGACCGAAAAAGGCTTAAAACTGCCCGCTTTGCCGGCGGTATAGCCGCGCTGCCCCATTGATTTCAATGGGTAGGAGCGGAGAATGCACTGCTCCTTCACCGCTCCAAAGATGCAGCTAGTAGGAATTTTTTCACCGTCCTGCTAGCGCACTGCTCCAGTGTGAAAGCCCTCCGGCTTTCATGCTGGAGTGAAAGGGGCCGTTTTTTTCAGGCGCTACACAGGCGCTATTTTTAGCGCTGTAGCACCTGAAAACCGCCTCGGTGTGAAAAGTGCCTAAGTGGGTCCTAACTTGGACTTCCAGATCACATGGTCACTGTGATTGGCTGTGGTCACGTATTCAGGAGCCCATCTTGCTGGCTTCCACTCATAAAAAGAACCCAGGAAATGGCCTTTTAAGAGCTATGGGCAGAAGTGACGTTTTGATGTCGCTTGCACCCTGCATTGTTATGGAGACAGATGGGGCCATCTTCCCCTCACTCATCTCCATGTCAAGTAAGGGGAAATGTCCGATCGCCTCTGCCACTGCTGACGGCTCCAGTAAGCGGCAGACGGTGGCGGGAGGGGCGGGGCCCCGCAGCAGAGACCAGTATTATCGGAAACCGGAGTGCCGGCTGAAGAAGAGGATACCGGGGTTATGGCAGCTAGCTGCTGCCAAAACAATGATATTGCCCTTCAAAGTAAGAACGTGCATCGTCGTGCAGCGGTCCAGAAGTGGTTAAAGATTGCCCCTGGAGTTCAGCTTTAAGATTAACTTGTTGCTTGCCTTGCATATGCAAAACACAGATCACCTGTAAGGCTCGGTTCCCACTAGTGCGTCTTGTCATATGACTAGGGACTGCAAAGTCGTAAAATAAGTCGTACCCCATGATTTCCAATGAGCACCGTTCATATCTGTGTGACTTCCAGTTGCAGTGACTTCAAAGTAGTCCCTGCACTACTTTGGTCCCACTTTGATGCGACTTGAGATCAATAGAGCTCAAGAATACACAGGCATTGTTTGAAGTTGCATTAAAATCGCAGCAAAAAAATCGTGGACAAATCGCACAACTTTCAGGTCACAATAGTGGAAACCTAGCCTAAAGGGTATATCCAAAAATAATAAAGATTGCCTGTTTGGATGAAGCTATATGGTGTAGCTGTAGCAACATGGAGGAGGAACTTTAATGGCATCCCAGTCTTAGTCTGTAGGGTTCAGTATTGAGTTGGCCCACCCTTTGCAGCTATAACAGCTTCAACTCTTCTGAGAAGGCTGTCCACAAGGTTTAAGAGTGTGTCTATGGGAATGTTTGACCATTCTTCCAGAAGTGCATTTGTGAGGTCAGGCACTGAGAAGGCCTGGCTCACAGTCTCAGCTCTAATTCATCCCAAAGGTGTTCTATCGGGTTGAGGTCAGGACTCTGTGCAGGCCAGTGAAATTTCTCCACCCCAAACTGGCTCATCCATGTCTTTATGGACCTTGCTTTGTGCATTGCTCCAAATCATTTGGTGGAGGGGGGATTATGGTGTGTTGTTGTTTTTCAGAAGTTGGGCTAGGCCCCTTAGTTCCAGCGAAGGTAACTTTTAAGGTGTCAGCTTACCAAGACATTTTGGACAATTTTATGCTGACAACTTTGTGGGAACAGTTTGGGGATGGCCCCTTCCTGTTCCAACATGAACGCGCACCAGTGCACAAAGCAAGGTCCATAAAAACATGGGTGAATAAGTTTGGGGTGGAGGAATTTGACTGGCTTGCACAAAACTCTGACCTCAACCCGATAGAACACCTTTGGGATGAATTAGAGCAGAGACTGCGAGACAGATCTTCTTGTCCAACATCAGTGCCTGACTTCACAAATCCACTTCTGGAAGAATGGTCAAACATTCCCATATACACACTCCTAAACGTTGTGGACAGCCTTCCAAAAAGAGTTGAACCTGTAAAGCTTGAAGGGATGGGCCAACTCAATATTGAACTATGGACTAATACTGGGATGCCTTTAAAGTTCATGTGCGTGTAAAGGCAGGTGTCCCAATACTTTTGGTAATATATTGTTTAATGAAGCACAGGTTGAATGATGTGTATTACCACATACATATGATCGGACTATCCGGCGGACCAGAGTCTGCCAGACAATCTGCCCATCTGTGTGCTAGTCCACCGGACTTTTCAAATGAACGGACTTACCCACACACGGAGTAAAGTCCGTTCATTATGAACGTGACTCCAGGTAGACGGGACTAGCGAAGGAAGTCAATGTCACAGCATCCCCCGGGACTGTGACATCATAAGGGGCGGGGTCGCCATGTGACATAACCCGGTGACCCTGCCCCTTATGCCTATATAAGTCGCCGTGCAACTCGTCCCTGGCATTACAGCAGGAGAGAGCATCATGTCAACATCAGAAGAAGAGAAGAAGAAGAAGACGGCGACGAACGAGAAGACCGGGCCAACGCTAGTAAAACAGCTGGAAGAAGATAGCGGAGGCCCGGAAGAAGAACCGAAGAGCGGGACAAGACCCCCGAAGTCGGAAGAAGACCCCCGAAGTCGGAAGAAGACCCCCGGACGGTGGCGACGAAGGAGAAAGCCGGGCTCCTCCGCTAGCAAAAGAGTGGCAAAAGAGCAGAAGATAGCGGAGGAACCCGACGAGAAGACCCCCGAAGTCGAAAGAAGACCCCCGGAGCTGTCTAATAAGCTACTTTAAAAACATGTGTTGTGTGTTTTTTATTTACACATTTTCCCTCATGTGAATGGGTAGGGGTACATCGTACCCCATACTCATTCACATATGGTGGGGGGGCGGAATCTGGGGGCCCCCTTATTATAGGGGGCTCCCAGATTCCGATAAGCCCCCCGCCCGCAAACCCTGACAACCAACGGGCAGGGTTGTCGGGAAGAGGCCCTTGTCCTCATCAACATGGGGACAAGGTGCTTTGGGGTGGGGGGGCCGCAGGGCCCCCCCTTCCCCAAAGCACCCACCCCCCATGTTGAGGGCACGCGGCCTGGTACGGCTCAGGAGGGGGGGGCGCTCGCTCGTCCCCACCCCCTTTCCTGACCAGCCGTGTGCTCGGATAAGGGTCTGTTATGGACTTTGGGGGACCCCCACACTGTTTTTCTGGTGTAGGGGTTCCCCTTTAAATCCATACCAGGTGACGGGGCTAGCAAGGTGTCAATCTCACCGATGGAGGCGGCGCCATTGACTTCCTTCGCTAGTCCCGTCTACCTGAAGTCACGTTCAAAATGAACGGACTTTACTCCGTGTGTGGGCAAGTCCGTTCATTTGAAAAGTTCGGCAGACCTCCGCCAAAAGACCGAAAAAGTCCAGTCGTGTGTGAGCAAGTCCGCTCATTCGGAAAGTCCAGCGGACCTCCACTGGAAAATCCAGCAGATTGTCCCCTGGTCTAAGTCTGCCGGATAGTCTGATTGTGTGTACGCGGCATAAGTGTCACCTAGGTTTCTCTTATACAGATGAGGGGCTTTAGGTTTTATGAATGATGCAGAGAAAAACTGTTTGTTTTCTCAGAGCCGTAATAAGTTCTGTTCTGTGTCCTGGAGCCTGGAGACTTTGTAAAGCTTTGGGTGGGGTAAAACCTTTCCTAGGTCCACATTTTACATGGTAAGATGATCTCAATATTAGTCTCAGCTGTCCAAATCTGTAAGGTGAACTTACACTGGACCCCATCACTTCCGGTCCCATTGTGCCGGAGTCCTGCGATCTCCCGCTGTCAGACACTGGGGTGTCACTTTACCAGTCCGGTAATTTGAAATCCGCCTTGTTTTCTCTCCTCTCCTCCATCGCTGACAGCATGGGCTAATTGGATTCTGATTGGTCAGGGCAATGCATGTGATGGTGCTGATCAATTAGAATGCTTCCTATCCGTATACACTGAGAGGTACAGATAGGAGATTAAGCTATTGGGATTTTAAATCCCTGGACTGGTAAAGTGGTGACCCGGGGTCTGACAGAGGCGGATCGCCAGACTCCGGTACAGTGGGGCCGGGGGGGTCCAGCGTAAGTTCACCTTACAGATTTAATGTAAAGGTGAACTTACACTTTAAGCCCTAAGGGAAAAACCATCTTCTTACAAGGTTAATGGCTTTTACATTAGGGGCTAGGGACAACTGGCTGTGCATTGACCCAGGAGGGCACTGCCCAGCTTAGGTTGCAGCTTCTGAGGTACGTGTAGGAGGTAGGGCTTAGTGATGGCCGAACAGTTCGCCTGGCGGCCGAATTTCGGCTGTTCGCGGTCCGCCCGTTCAGCGGACTATTGGCGCCGTTCGCCCAGCGGACTTCCGTGTTTTTACTGTGTAAAAGAACTTTGACCTGATGACACATCCATCATGGGGTACAGGACAGCCAATTGAGACATTACAGCACATGGACACTTGGACATTCCCCCTAACTTATAAATACACCCGATCCGGCGGCCATTTTACATTCTTTCTTCTGTCACTATAGGGAGAGGTTGCTGTGTGGAGTAGGGAGAGATAAATCGCTAGCTATTTGGTACACAAAAGTTCTTTTCAGGACTGGTATAGGTGTTAGGTGTATATAGGTTTGCTGTGTTACTGATTGTTGCAGCAGCCTGAGTGTCTTGTCAGTTTAGAGAAAGGGACAGGGCGCTGTGTGCTGCTGTAGGGACAGCCAGATTAGTCATCATCATTAGCTGTTACTATCAGGTCCACAAAAGTGCTATTCCAGTAACCAGTTATTGTTCCAGCAGCCTCTGTTTTGCCAGTTTATATAGGGACAGGCAGGAAGCAGTGTGTCAGGCAGTGAGGGTCAGTTTAAACAGTAGCTGTTACTATTAGTTCCACAAAGGTTCTTTTCAGGACTGGTATCAGTGGTATGGTAATAGGCTTGTACATGTATAATATTCTTTCTTCCAAATATAGAAAGAATATTATACTTGACCGCTGCCCTTCTGCTGCAGTCTGCTAATCAGTCACAACTCACTTGTTCCACAAAGCTCTTTAACAGGACTGGTAACTTGGTCTGTCTAGGGTGCTACAGTACATAGGGTTGAGTGAGGTACAGTCTGCTATTCTATAAGGACTGGTATCGGTCCACAACACATAGGGTTGAGGTGCACTACTGCTGACCGCTGCCCTATACTGCAGCAGTCCTTCATAGGTATAGGGACTGACGTACAGTCTGCTAATCACTCACACACAACCTACTTGGTCCACAAAAGTCCTTATAAGGACTGGTAACTTGGTCTAGGGTGCTACAGTACATAGGGTTGAGTGAGGTACAGTCTGCTATTCTATAAGGACTGGTATTGGTCCACAATACATAGGGTTGAGGTGCACTACTGCTGACCGCTGCCCTATACTGCAGCAGTCCTTCATTGGTATAGGGACTGACGTACAGTCTGCTAATCACTCACACACAACCTACTTGGTCCACAAAAGTCCTTATAAGGACTGGTAACTTGGTCTAGGGTGCTACAGTACATAGGGTTGAGTGAGGTACAGTCTGCTATTCTATAAGGACTGGTATCGGTCCACAATAAATAGGGTTGAGGTGCACTACTGCTGACCGCTGCCCTATACTGCAGCAGTCCTTCATCGGTATAGGGAATGACGTACAGTCTGCTAATCAGTCACACACAACCTACTTGGTCCACAAAAGTCCTTATAAGGACTGGTAACTTGGTCTAGGGTGCTACAGTACATAGGGTTGAGTGAGGTACAGTCTGCTATTCTGTAAGGACTGGTATAGGTCCACAATACATAGGGTTGAGGTGCACTACTGCTGACCGCTGCCCTATACTGCAGCAGTCCTTCATCAGTATAGGGACTGACGTACAGTCTGCTAATCAGTCACACACATGTATATGTCTATAAACAATTTTTTAAATCGAGCACACAGACCTTCTTTCTTCATTTGGCTCACTTCCTTGTCCAAAAAAAGCACACCGTACTATATGCCCGTACCCTCCTCTTTGAAGAGGTTGAGCGGTGTCATATTTCTACTGGGGCTGCTTATTATGAGGGGCTCCCACCATCCCTGTGCTGTGCTGACTTCCTCCTGGGGCTGCTTATTCTGAGGGGCTCCCACCATCCCTGTGCTGTGCTGACTTCCTCCTGGGGCTGTACCTCTGCTGTGCATATTATGAGGGGCTCCCACCATCCCTGTGATATGCTTATTATGAGGGGCTCCCACCATCCCTGTGCTGTGCTGACTTCCTCCTGGGGCTGCTTATTATGAGGGGCTCCCACCATCCCTGTGCTGTGCTGACTTCCTCCTGGGGCTGCTTATTATGAGGGGCTCCCACCATCCCTGTGCTATGCTGACATCCTCCTGGGGCTGCTTATTATGAGGGGCCCCCACCATCCCTGTGCTGTGCTGACTTCCTCCTGGGGCTGTACCTCTGCTGTGCATATTATGAGGGGCTCCCACCATCCCTGTGCTATGCTCATTATGAGGGGCTCCCACCATCCCTGTGCTATGCTCATTATGAGGGGCTCCCACCATCCCTGTGCTATGCTGACTTCCTCCTGGGGCTGCTTACGGTGCAGGTGTCAGTGCTGTATATCACGCTGCTGATGTCAGTGCTCTCTATCACGGTGCTGCTGTCAGTGCTGTATATCACGGTGCTGGTGTTAGTGCTTTATGTCACGCTGCTGATGTCAGTGCTCTCTATCATGGTGCTGTTGTCAGATGACTCTATCACGGTGCAGGTGTCATTGCTGTATGTCACGCTGCTGGTGATCATCTCCTGCACCCTCTTCTTTGCCTACCCTGGTCCCTGACCTTCCGTCTCCTCCATTGCCTTCATGCGCTCCACAGTCCTGAATTGTCACAACAATTTCCCATATAAAAAAAGAATGCTTGTAGTTGTCGATCCCAGATTCACCTCATACATGTGTTATGTCATTGGCCATGTGGTGGGACTATGTTTGCACAGCTAATAATTATTTTGTGGCTGCAAATTTGACCTATAGGTTTGCGAAGTTCGCCTCCCATTGAAGTCAATGGGGCCCGCCGCGAACGTTCCGGTTCGTGAACTATCGGCCGCGTTCGCGGTCCGCGTTCGCGAAACGTCCTGTCGGAAGTTCGTCCATCACTAGTAGGGTTTATATGTTAAAGGGGGACAGAGAAAGGTTTGTATAAATGTACAGTTGAGGAACAGAATTATAGGGTTCAGAAGGTGGGGCTTCACTTCCCAAATACCTGTTGGATTAATAGCTAAAAAAATACAAGAGTTTTCCTATGTTTTTTATCTTCCTTATAATTTTTCCATTGCCACGTATGCACTTTTCCTACACAGATGAGATACTTCTAGAGTAGACGTCAAGTCCTGGCAAATATTTTTAATAAAAAAGTGCAGGACTTTTTCACAGTGGGAATGTGGGGGGAACGCAGTTCCGGCACCTCCAGCACGGAATGTATGTAATGGCAAGAGGTGCTGGGATGTGCTGAAGGGTCCATTGATACTGGCTGATGAGGGATCTATTGTTCCTGAAGAAAATCAATTTTTGACTGGTGGTCTATTATTGCTGGGAAGGTCTATTATTGTTGCTACTATTGCTGGTGGGAGAGGGTTTAAGTTGCTGGAGGGTCAATTGTTGCTGGAAGAGATTTACTGTTAGGAGGGGTCTATTATTCCTGGCTGCTGGGGAATCTATTGTTGCTGGAGGGCATCTATTTTTCCCATAACAGTCTATTGTTGCTGGGCAGGTTGTGTTGCTGGTGAGGAATCTATTGTGGCTGGTTGAGCGTATGTTGCTGGGGGTTCAATTGTTGCTGGAAGGGATCTACTGTTGTCTATTGTTGCTGGCTGCTGAAGAGTCTATTGATGCTGGGCTGGCTGCTGGGAAATCTGTTGTTGCTGCTGGGATCTATTGTTGCTGGGGGAATCTATTGTTGCTGGGGGAATCTGTTGTTGCTGGGAAGGGTCTATTGTTGCTGGCTGCTGGAGATCTACTTTACTGCTTTTCTTGTTGTTATTAACAAATTCCATACAAATTACTTATCAACACAAAATAATACTTATTTGTGTTTTCTCTAAAAGGGATGGTACTGGGAGTTGGGTAGGGGATAGAGCCAAGGGATGGTGCTCGGAAGTGGACAGGGGGCAGAGACAAGAAATAACTCAGAAGGGGGAAGTTCCTGCACCTATTCTCTCAGAAAAAAGCCATGGAAAAGTATAAGAACTAAACTGTCAGTAAATTATACAACAAGTTAAGAGGAAGAAAAGTCACTCTCATATCCATTTAATGTCATCCTTTTACTTAAATTGTATCTATAATATTCAAATATGGAATTTCTCTTGGGTGCGACCCTATTTAATGGTGCAAGACAACTCACATGAAAACACGAACTGTAGAAGCTTGTGTTATGTAAAGATTGGATAAACATTGAGGGACTCCAACCTTGGATGGTTGGGTTCAATATTTTGCATCTAATAGCAGGCTTACAAACTTGCAGCATTGGCACCATGGAACAGAATTGTTTCAGCCTCTTATGCCTTGGACTCTAAAAACAAGTCTACGTTCCAACTTATTTATGCAAAGTCCTTTCTCTTCCAACCATTCACATGTTGCCATCAGAAACCTTCAGGAGAAGCAGACTACCATGATAACTGAAAGCAAACTCCCTTCTTGTTCCAACACAGCCCCCATCTCTTGGTACCACCACCTTTCTTTTCCCTACGGTGAACAGCTACCAGTAAAGAGATGGCTATAAAACGTGTAAAGACACTAGCTGTAAGAAACATCTCACCTTTGTTGGTTCCTTGCTGGGCTCACTGTATAGACTTCGTATTCTCCTACGTTCCATCAGCTTGTTGTTACTGGTTACGTGCAGGTTGCATTCCCCCTTGAACTGGGAATTGTAACTGGTTTCCAGGGCCACCCTCGCTTCTGGAGGCTTGTACTGGACCTTGGCCTTCATTCCTTTCGCTGGCTTCGCATCTGTCCAGGCTCTGAACTCATTTCTGGTAAGAGAAGACAAGATTGATTTCAGACTAATTCTGCTTCGAACATTGCATATAAATATCTCTGAGTACTACCCAGAGCTTGCTAAGAAAAGAGAATAAGTGTAAAGATTTTCATGTAGAGGTTTTTGTCAGTTTTTTTTTTTTTAGGTTCTTAGGTGACATTTTGCCCTTGCTTTTGCCTTATGCTTATACAGTGAGAGTACATCTATACTGTATATAAATATACCTTAACTATATTTCTAAATTATTGCATTTAGGTGCTTCTAGTGAAGAATAACGTTAATGCTACAGCGTAAAAATACCTTTTAGAAGGAGGTGATCTCTATAAAGTAAGGGAATACCCCCCCTCAGACAGTGTCAAACAGGTGTCCCTGACGTAAGATTTATTTTCTATTTCTGTTCTGTTGACAATTGTAAAATATTGGATTTCCCATTGTTTTCTGTCAATAGTCATCACCGGGACAAATAGAGAGGGGGAATTAATCTAGTAGACACATAGATAGCAATAAAAACTTACATAGTTATATAGATACATAGTTAGTAAGGTTGAATAAGGACACCAGTCCATACAGTTCAACCTGAGTGAGTGTGGGCGCGTGTCTAAAATTGTCCCTATCCCTATGCATTGTGTCTCATACATTGCACACTCACATTGGTCCCTACCCTCTAGGGCCAATTTTGGACAGAAGCCAATTAACCTACCAGCATGTCTTTGGAGTGTGGGAGAAAACCGGAGGACCCAGAGGAAACCCATGCAGGCACAGGGAGAACATGCAAACTCCAGTCAGGTAGTGTCAAGATTGGGATTCGAACCAGCGACCCTTTTTACTGTTAGATGAGAGTACTACCCACTACACCACTGTGCTGCCTGAGAGACCAGATACCATCGCCCCCCCCCCCCCCCTTATCCACACAATAATACTTGACATGGGTTTTAATCTTTCTCTATTTTATCCCAAAAGCAAAACGTGGACTCTAGATTAGGGATGAGCTGAACACCCCCCCCGGTTCGGTTAGCACCAGAACTTTCGAACGGACCCCAAATTCGTACAAACTTTAGAACCCCATTGAAGTCTATGGGACTCGAACGTTCGAAATTAAAAGTGCTAATTTTAACGGCTAATATGCAAGATACTGTCCTAAAAAGGGTTTGGGGACCTGGCTCCTGCCCCAGGGGACATGGGTCAATGCCTAAAATGTTTTTAAAAATGGCCGTTTTGGCGGGAGCACTGATTTTAATGACGATTAAAATGAAGAAAAAAAAAGTGAAATATTCCTTTAAATATGGTGCCTGGGGGGTGTCTGTAGTATGCCTGTGAAGTGCCACGTGTTTCCCGTGTTTAGAACAGTCCCTGCACAAAATGACATTAAACGGAAATAACATCATTGAAAACTGCTTGTGGTTTTAATGTTATATCTGGTTCCTGCAATATGGTTGAAAATCATTGAGAAAAATGGCATGGGTAGCCCTCCCTGCCCATTACCAGCCCCTTTGGGTCTTGTATGCATATTAAGGGGAACCCAGTACCCATATTAAAAAAAGGAAATGCGTGTGGCCCCCAGGCCCTATATACTCAGAACAGCAGTATACAGGCGGTGCAAACAAGACAGGGACTGTGTAGGTTTGTTGTGTTAAGTTGAATCTGTTTGTAATTTTCAACTGGTACATTTTTAAAGTGTAGCTCCAGTCAAAAAAACTATTTTTAAGCTTTTTGGAAAACATAGGGAAGGGTTATCACCCCTGTATAATTTGTTTTGTCGTACATCTATTTTCATCTCACTTGCTGTTGTCTTCTTCCGTTTGCAAGTAGGAGATGTTTGTAAGTTGGATGTTTGAAAGTAGGGGCCTGCCCTATATGCTCTGCAGAAATGGCGGAACAAGGTGTTGGTTTTGCCACAACATTGTAAGCCCTCAAAGTGACTCTTGGTGGGCGCTGGAGCGCCCTGCTGTGAACGATTATATCAAGAATTGTAATTACATGCCATTGTTGAACAGTGGTAGAAAAATTGACCTTTGGTGGTTGTGGTGCTGGTGCCGTCCTCACAGTTACTCTGGCTGGGCACAGGAACGGGCCCTCCTGTGAAATATTATATCAAGAATTGTAATTAATAGTCCCTATTAAACAGGGGCAGAAAAATTGGGCCTTAGGTACTGGTGCTGGTGCCACCACACTGCAACCTCTCCCATATACTCTAGTTTTATTGCAAGAATTAGCCCTGCTGCAAAGCATTGCATCAAAAATTGTAATTAAACGCCCCTGTTAAACAGGGGCAGAAAAATTGGGCTGATGGCATCACCCAGAACCAGAAATGTTCTTCCAACATATCAGCGGAGGAGGAAGAGGATAGACAATCAACATAACAGGACAGTCACTCAGCATCAGCATAGGCAGTCTTGAAGGGATGTAATATTTCAAAAAAAATTATTCGGTTACATCAGCTTCAGGTGCTTGGTAGCTGTGGGTGATCCAAGACTGATTCATCTTGATGAAGGTCAGTCGATCAACTGATTCGGTGGACAGGCGCACCCTGTGATCGGTAACAAAGCCACCAGCAGCACTGAGGGTGCGTTCCGAAAGAACGCTGGATGCAGGACAGGCCAGTAGCTCAATTGCATACTGTGCAAGCTCTGGCCAGTGATCCATCCTCAAGACCCAGTAAGCCAGAGGATTTTCGGTGGGAAAGGTGTCCAAGTCTGACCTTGCCCCTAGGTATTCCTGCACCATGTAAATCAGACGCTGGCGATGGTTGCTGGAACCGATCATACCTTGGGCCTGCGGACTAAAAAATTGTCTGAAAGCATCAGTCAGACGGCCACCTTCTCCACCGCTCCTTCTGACCGATGCCTCAGCAACACGTTGTCCAGGACCAGGAGTTTGTAACCTCCCAGTCTCTGGGATCGCGTTGCACAGACCTTTCTGCAAGGCCTCCCGGAGATGTCTCATCCTCTGCTCCCTCTGCGATGGCAAGATAAGGTCGGCAACCTTACCCTTGTACCATGGATCAAGGAGAGTGGCCAGCCAGTAATGGTCCCTCTCCTTGATCCGAAGAATACGAGGATCCTTCCGCAGGCTTTGCAGGATCAGGGATGCCATGCAGCGTAGGTTAGCTGAGGCATTCGGTCCGGAGTCCTCTGGGTCACTAAGGACAACATGATCCGCAGCTACCTCCTCCCAGCCACGTACAAGTCCACGTGTTTCTTGGGACTGTAAATCATCCCTACAAGACTGCTGCTGCTGAGTGCCAGCCTCCACCTCCATGCTGACACAATCATCCTCCTCCTCCTCTTCCTCCTCCTCATCCTCTTTCTGTGTGATGGGTGGCACAGCAGGAACACTGTCTGGATAAAGGGGGCCTTGAGAGGCAAGGAAGTCCTCCTCTTCCTGCCTCTGTTCTGCCTCAAGTGCCCTGTCCATTATTCCACGCAGCGTATGCTCCAAGAGGTGGACAAGAGGTACAGTGTCACTGATGCATGCACTGTCACTGCTCACCATCCTTGTGGCCTCCTCAAACGGTGACAGGACAGTGCATGCATCCCTGATCATGCCCCACTGGCGTGGTGAGAAAAAACCGAGCTCCCCTGACCCTGTCCTGGTGCCGTAGTCGCACAGGTACTCATTGATGGCCCTCTGCTGCGTGTGCAGCCGCTGCAGCATGGCCAATGTTGAGTTCCACCTGGTGGGCATGTCACATATAAGGCGGTTCTTGGGCAGGTTCAACTCCTTTTGGAGCTCAGCCAGCCGAGCACAGGCATTAAATGATCGGCGGAAATGCACACAGACTTTCCTGGCCTGCTTCAGGACATCCTGTAAGCCGGGGTACCTGCCCAAGAATCGCTGCACCACCAGGTTAAGGACGTGAGCTACACAGGGCACATGGGTCAGTTGTCCCTGTCGGAGGGCGGAGAGGAGGTTGGTGCCATTGTCGCAAACCACCATTCCTGGCTTAAGCTGGCATGGCGTCAACCACCTCTCGGCCTGCCCCTGCAGAGCTGACAAAACATCCGCCCCAGTGTGGCTCCTGTCCCCCAAACAAACCAGCGGAAACACGGCATGGCATCGTTTTGCCTGCGTACTTGCGTAGCCCCTGGAACGCCTACGGAGCACCGCTGGTTCTGAGGACAGAGCACTGGAAGAGGCCATGGAGGAAAAAGAAGAGGAGGGGGTGGAGGAGAGAGGTGTGTCACAACCAATAGTAGCATTTTGCAGGCGTGGTGGCGGAACAACCTCCAACACTACTGCACCTTGTCCTGCATCCTTCCCAGCTGCCAGAAGAGTGACCCAATGGGCCGTGAAAGACAGGTAACGTCCCTGTCCATGCCTGCTGGACCATGAGTCAGCCGTAATATGCACCTTGCCGCTGACCGCCCTGTCCAGCGAGGCAAGGACATTGCCTTCCACATGCCGGTAGAGAGCCGGAATCGCCTTCCATGAGAAAAAGTGGCGTTTGGTGACCTGCCACTGAGGAACCGCACATTGTACAAACTCACGGAAGGGGGCCGAGTCTACCAACTGAAAAGGCAGCAGTTGAAGTGCTAGCAATTTAGCCAAGCTAGCATTCAACCGCTGGGCATGTGGATGGCTGGGAGTGAGCTTCTTTCGCCGGTCCAGCAGCTGGGGCAGGGACATTTGCCTGCTATAATCGGACGTGGGTGTACTGCTAGCAGAGTGCCCGGAAGCACTTGGCTGTGACACACCTAATTCTACACCTTCATTCCTCTCAGGGCAGGTTTCAGAGAGGACTGAAGGTCTAGTGGGGTTGGAGATGCCAGCTGTTGAGGAGCAAGGAGAGGTCCGCTTTGTTCTTTGGTGTGGGTCTTTGAGGTACACTTGCCAACAAGCTGCATGGCAGGTCAACATATGTCTGGTCAAGCATGTGGTGCCCAAGTGGCTGATGTTTTGGCCACGCGAGATACGCTTGAGACATATGTTGCAAATAGCAGCGGTGCGATCTGATGCACTCGTCTCAAAAAAGGCCCACACCAAAGAACTTTTAGAATAACGCGCAGAGGCAGCGCCCTGCACAGGCGGAGCTCTGCGGTGTGATTCAGTCGGTGTGCTGCCCCTAAGCTGGCCCCCGGAGGGCATCCTGCCTCGTTGGACATGTGCCTCCTCCTCCTCCTCCTCCTCCTCTCTCCTACCAGGCACCCACGTGGAGTCAGTGCCCTCATCATCCCCTCCCTCTTCATCGCTGTAGCAAACCTGGCAATATGCTGCAGCTTGTGGAACATGACTGCCAGATTGCTGTCCTTCTTGAGCATCCCCTCTCTCTGCATTCACGCTACTGCCTTCCTCTAGCTGAGTGTCATCATCAGAGGCTACAAAACACTGGGCATCCTCCTGGAGCATGTACCCAACACTGTGCTCAAAGAGTTCAGGAGACTCCTCAGGAGGACGTGGTGGGTCTAGGGAAGGAGTCACTGATGATGACATTGAGACGAGAGAAGACGATGCGTTGGCAGCTGCTTTGCTAGTACCCTGAGACTGGGTGAGAGAGGATGAGGAGGATGAAGAGGGCTTGGTCATCCACTCTACCAAGTCATTGGCATGTTGCGGTTCAACATGTCCAGCTGCCGAAAAGAAGGAGAAGAAGAAAAGAAAAGAAACAAGCGTGTCCCATGGCCACGTGCTGATGACAATGCACCGCGTCCACGACCAGCACTGTTGTCTCTAGACACAGAGCCTGCTTGCCCTCTTTTATCGGCTCGCGCCTGTCTGCCTCTCCTTGCTGGCCTTCCAGACATGCTAATGGCCTGAAGGGAGTTGGGTAAAACAGCAGTTGGGTAGTGTATATTGTGCTGGAGGCACACAACACCCACTAACTCCTGCAGATGCCTTTATTATAGAACACCAGAGATAAAGGGGTATACTGTAATGGAGTCACACAACACCCACTAAGCCCTGCAGATGGCTCTATTAGAGAACAGCAATAAAGGGTAGATACAGGTGTATATTGTGCTGGAGGCACAAAACACCCACTAACTCTTGCAGATGCCTTTTTTATAGAACACCAGAGATAAAGGGGTATATACAGATGTATACTGTGCTGTGCTGGAGGCACACACAACTTCCAATAACTCCTGCAGATGGCAAGTGGGCTCAAATAGAGAAGAGCTATGTAGGTGGATATAGCGGTGTGTACTGGGTACAGAGCACGCAGACAGCACGCACAAGCTCCTAACACTACTGACTGCAAGCTCTATTATAAAAGATAGATCACTAGCTATATAGGTGAGGTGAATATAGCAGTGTATACTGCGGTCAGGGCAAGCAGACAACAACCACTACAGAAGAGCAAGATCGAAAATCGTCCGATAACGATCGGTGTGTACTGTGTTGAAGGTACACAGAACACCCACTAACTGCTTCAGACGCCAACACACTACACAAGGCTGCCGCGCTGGCGGCCTTATATAGTGTGGGGCGTGTACTACACAGCCTGAGCTATGATTGGAGACAGGCATCCTGCCTGTGGCCAATCATGGCTCTCCTCGCTGCTGGCGCTGTGATTGGCCAAGCATGCAGGGTCACAGTGCATGCTTGGCCAATCATGAGCCAGCAATGCACTGCGATGACGCAGTGCATTGTGGGCCATGAGCGCCACACGAATTTGGCGCGAACGGCCCATAATGTTCGGAATTCGGGCGAACAGCCGATGTTCGAGCCGAACGTTTGTTCGACTCGAACACGAAGCTCATCCCTACTCTAGATACACTTCAACTGCCTTGTATGCCTTAATTTAATATAGGCCTGCTTATCTCCACCAAGATTTTACTTTGTGGAAGGAGGGTTTACAACGTGGTACCAGTTAATCCTATGGGAATATGTAATATTGGGAAAGCGATACTTGCCTTCTGGCATATGAAATTATTGTTTAAAGTGTTACATAGAAAGGATCCCTAAGAAATTCATAGATAAACAAGAGGAAAAATGAGTTGGTCCAGTAGACTTAAACTTACGATTTACATTAATTTTCAGTACATTTCATCCACTTTATATCCATTGGGAAATATATGTAAACTCCAGAAACGATGCAATTTATTGCTTAAAAGTTCAACTGACTGCAAAAGTTTTTAGACATTGCCTTCAAAAACAATGTAGGGGCAATTTTAATTTACAAATTTATGTCTTACAATTGCAATTACAATTTTGAAAGACTTGAATCTAAACGTTTGATTTCTCTATCAAACAGCAATGTGTTTGACCAACTTCAGAATTTGATTCTGAATCAAAGAAAATACAATGATCTTTCCACATGCCTTGGGTCAACAGATGCTATATGAATAAAGCTGGCTATACATTGGACAAATTAAGAACCTGCAGAAATTTGCTCAGTAGGTGGCCCTGTTAACCCAGTGTGGACACTGCAGTGTTAGTGCCCCCCCCCCCCCCCCCCCAACCCAGATACTGTGCCAGCGTGGTTAAAAAATTTTTTTTGAATGGAATGGGAGTGAGGGGTAAAAACAGAAAATTTTGCCTGGTGCTGAGTTTTAAAGAAGGAAAATAACAGTAGCAGAATGCTTTCCAGTTAAAAAATAAAACAAAAACAAAACATGACATCTCATTGGGTATTAAGCACAAAGCTTGAAAAATCAAATATAATTAATGGATCAATGAGATATTCTACAGGTTGAGCCAAAGTGGTTACCTGAGACATAAACAGCTATGTAGAGAGGGGATAAAGCTGGGCAAGAGACAACCATGCTAAAAATCTGAGGTTGGGACAGATGTCGCAAATCTCAAACGACAACAAACGAAGGTGGTCATTGTACAGTACATCATAAAGGTCTCTCCCAAGCAAATATTTCACAGTAGACCGGTGCAATCCAAGCTCTTTTGCAGAAGCACAATCGGCAAGGTTGAAGCCTGGAAACTCAGTGGTCAATCACAGAAATCAGGAGATGGGACCCTGGTACACCCATCTACAGTCAGTGGAATTATTTTTAGAAGTGTTCTTCATTGAAGAGTTGTAATCAAAAAGCTCTGGAGTCAAAATGTTAAAACATTTACATTTTTAGTTCTAACAAATGCAATATTTCAGCCAAAATGTGACTGGTTCATGGATGGATCTGCAAGAAACAGTGAAGAGTGGTGGACATTATGTGGAGGTTTGGAGCTGCATATCTGCATATGGAGTTGGGTATTTGGTGACAGATGATGCCCCTCACTACTGAGAGGCAGGCAATTTCTTATTCATCTTGCATTGCCATCAGGGAAACATCTGGTTGTAATATTACAATGACCCCAAACACGTTTCCAAAATAATAAAGAACTATCTAAAGTGACTAGAGGAATAAGACATCTCAAAATAGATTGCCCTATGCACAGTGCTGATCTCAACATTAAACCATTCTGGGATTGATTGCAGAGACAGAATGAAGTAAATCAGCCAAAAACTGTGGTGGAACAGTGGCAAGTTCTCCAAAATCAAAAAGAGCTCAAAACAACCTACCACACAAGTACCTTCAGAAAACGACATGCAGGTGTACCCAAGAGAATTGCTTCTGTGTTACAGGTAAAGAGCGGTCACAGCAAATATTGATTTCCATTATGCTATGTTCTCTCTGCAGCCCTTTCTAGGAAGTTTATTGATTAATGAAAATAACTATTTATGATATTATTCTTGGAAGCATTCTTGATTTACCCCCTTTATTTCCACAACTGCCTAAGAATTTTGTACAATACTGTATGTCTTAAAGGACAACTGCATTTTTAAAGTAAGTATTGTAATAAACTTTGCACACTTATCAATTCAGAAATATAAATTCTGTACTTTTTTTTTCTATATAAACAAAGATTTTGCCATGGTTGGCCCAACCTAACTCTGTTGCTAAAATCAACCAAAAAGGTGGATGCTTTCATCATCCCTAGGTGACCATCTAGGCTTCTGTGGAGGAACGGGAACACAGGAAGTACTATCCTGTGCGCAATAAGTCCCAGATTTTAATGCACCTGATGAAACTCAATTAACCATTTGGTGGGCAGGATGAGACAAATGGATCATTTTTGCAGCCTACTGCATTAGGGGGTGCACCCCAAAGCAAAAAAAAAAAAAACCATGCATGTTTGTGTCTGCATATACATGTATTTATATATGGCTACAGCAGACTGATCTCCCTGTAGGCACAGTGAACACAGTGCATAAGCACTTCTCTTATGGCAGAGCTGGTAAGAGGGAGATCTTTCCCATCTCCCCACCTGCACACAGAACAATTATGCTAATGTACACAAGGTGATTAGGATGTGCCCAGGCATACCCTGCACACCCTGTGCACACGCCTATGATAACATTTGAACATTAACAAAATCTTGCTTGTCAGCAAGTGTGTAATTCCAGAGACAGGTGTATGGCTCTTCGGTTCATCACTGCTAATGCAGAATGGTGAATGTTTCTAAATCTCAGCATTTCCAAAACCTGGCTAACAGATGCAGGGGGTAGACTAAAGGAAGTTGGCGGGAGCGAGTTTCCTTGGGTAATAGGACTTGTAAAGTACAGGAGAGCCCTTCCTGTGTACTCGTGCCTTCACATGAAGGCCTGGGTGAATATGATGTAGTCGGCCATTATTTTGGTTGATTTTAGTGCTCTGCTATTAGTACAAATTACCAGTTAACACTGATCTAAAGCTACATTGCAAATGTCCTATGCCCACCTGCTTGGCAATAAGGTGCCAGGCACCTCATCTCAGGGAGTGATTCTTTTCTCAGGATTGAAAAAAAAAAAAACACTTGTTCCAGTAAATTTAACTCCTCTCTGCCACCTGCAGGCTGCCCTTCAATGGGTATTAAAGCCAGGAGGAGATGGCGTGACGATCACGTGATTGGTCTGACTGCCTCTCACAGTGACCACATGATCAGGAGCCAGTCTCGCTGGCTCCAATAACAAACAGAGACCAAAGGCACCCACCTCTTTTGTTGGAACACTTGCAGCTTGTTTCCTCTAAATCAGAACAGGACATCCCTTGCAGCCAATATCTTATGGGTTTCTTCCAGTAGGGGACATTTTTTCAGCACTCAGAATCCCAAGATAGTTACCACAGTGGCATCCTCACCAGGCAGAAGCCCAGGAGGGAAGATCCTGTGCCAGAAGGTGTCTCAAATATTTAAGGGCCCATTCATACTATCCCATTGTGGTAACATGCCTGTTACCACAATGCACATTGCATGCATTGGTATGAAGCTGTTTCATTCATTCTGAATGGAACCTAAAGCAACCTGCCGACAGACACTGCTCTGCCGGAAATGCTACATGGGAAATTTTTGGTCCTTTGCATTCAAATGAATTGTCTGCACACATATAACATACCTTAATGTAGGACACAACACATTTAACACACTGCACTGGACTAGTCTGGCATAAATGGGCCATAATACCTTCCCAGTCGGTTCAGCAGGCCCCCAAGCCTTCTAATTGGCTGAGTCACCAAACATCCATAACACAAAGAACCACCTCTCCAGTTTGAGCTGAAGCAAGCTGAAGAACACTAGCAGGCACACACACAGACAGACTCCTATCACAGAAATGCAAAAAATAATTTTTATCAAAAATACTACATCCCTAAATTAGCAACAGAGTTAAGCTAGGCAAACGATTGCAAAATCTTAGTTCAAGCGCTGATTTATGTGTGCAAGGCTTGTTACAATGCTGATATTTTATACAAAACGTGTAGTTGTCCTTTAAATGTTATCCTTTTTTCATAAAATGTCTATTATACATGTGTTCTCAAAAGAGATAGACTTTTAATAACACTTATTCTGAGCCCCCAGGCCAACAGATCTGAAAGCAATACAAGATGGGGGTTTCTAATTCTGGGGTCCATGTGAACTCTGACTCAATAAGTAGAGACAAAATGGAGTTAGAATAAAATGGAGATTCAACAGAAAAATGAATCTGTGTAAAGCTTGGTGTTCTTCCTCAGCTCACATCTTCTATTTGTGAAGGATCAAAGATAAATGTGCCTGATTGATGTGGACAGTTTGACATGGTGTCTCACATAGTTAGGACTTTCCCTATTTTATTTTATCTGTGCCTGAAAAATGACTTCCAGCCTAAGAACCTGTATATAAACCTACATAAGCTAATGCTGTTTTATTACAATTCAGTATAATATACAGTGCATCTGGAAAGTATTCACAGCACTTCACTTTTTCCAAATTTAGTTATGTTGCAACCTTATTCCAAAATTGATTAAATTCATTATTTTCCTCAAAATTCTACAAACAATACCCCATAATGACAATGTGAAAGAAGTTTGTTTGAAATCTGTGCAAATTTGTTAAAAATAAAAAACAAAAATATCACATATACATAAGTATTCACAGCCTTTGCCATGACAATCAAAATTGAGCTCAGGTGGATCCTGTTTCCACTGATCATCCTTGAGATGTTTCTAAAACTTGACTGGAGTCCACCTGTGGCGAATTTAGTTAATTGGACATGATTTTAAAAGGCACACACCTATCTATATAAGGTCCCATAGTTAACAGTGCATGTCCGAGCACCAAGCCATGAAGTCTGTAGACCTTTGAGGCAGGATTGTATCAAGGCACAGATCTGGGGAAGGGTACAGAACATTTTCTGCAGCATTGAAGATCCCATTAAGCACAGTGGCCTCCATCATCCATAAATGGAAGAAGTTTGGAACCACCAGGACTCTTCCTAGAGCAGGCCACCCAGCCAAACTGAGCAATTGGAGGAGAAGGGCCTTAGTCAGGGATGTGACCAAGAACAAGGTGGTCACTCTGACAGAGCTCCAACGTTTCTCTTTGGAGAGAGGAGAACCTTCCAGAATAACAACCATCTCTGCAGCACTCCACCAATCAGGTTTGTATGGTAGAGGGGCCAGACGGAGGCCACTCCTCAGTAAAAGGCACACGACAGCCCAACTGCAGTTTGCCAAAAGGCACCTGAAGGACTCTCAGACCATGAGATACAAAATTCTCTGGTCTGATGAAACAAAGATTGAATTCTTTGACCTGAATGGCAAGTGTCATGTCTGGAGGAAACCAGGCACCCCTCACCTGGCCAATACCATCCCTACAGTGGCAGCATGGGAATGTTTTTCAGGGGCAGGAACAGGGAGACTAGTCAGCAAAGATGAATGCAGCAATGTACAGAGACATCTTTGATGAAAACCTGCTCCAGAGCGCTTTGCACCTCAGACTGGGGCAAAGTTTCATCTTCCAACAGGACAACGACCCTAAGCACAAAGCCAAGATAACAAGTCAAGCCAAGTGGCAACGGGACAACTCTATGAAGGGTCTTGAGTGGCCCAGCCAGAGCCCAGACTTGAACCCAATCAAACATCTCTGGAGAGATCTGAAAATGCAATGACGCTCCCCATTCAACCTGATGGAGCTTGAGAGGTCCTGCAAAGAAGAATGAGAGAAACTGCCCAAAAATAGGTGTGCCAAGCATCATACTCAAAAAGACTTGCGGCTGTAATTGGTGCCAAAGGTGCTTCAACTAAGTATTGAGCAAAGGCTATAAAATACCTGTGATTTTATTTATTTTTTTATTTTTAATAAATTTGCAAATATTTCAAACAAACTTCTTTCACATTGACATTATGGGGTATTGTTTGTAGAATTTTGAGGAATTTAATGAATTTAATCAATTTTGGAATAAGGCTGCAACACATCAAAATGTGGAAAAAGTTAAGTGTTGTGAATACTTTTTGGATGCACTATATTGTGGAGGAATGCATTGCTATAATCTCAGTAATCCATAATCAGACTTTACTAGTTCTAAGGCCCCTCAAAGCTAAACCGTCATAAAAGAAATAAAGAGCCTGCCAGGCTGCCATTGCAGTAAAGCAGTATTTAGGCTTCAACACCTACCTGGAACAAGCAAGTTTGGTGGCTTAACTCTAAAGCTTTGCTCCATGGTTCTTCTGAGTGTATTGGAGTCAGAGATAGCCAGGCAACTCACATTTTCAAAAGATGGTCAGCAGTAGCAGCCTATATAATAAGGTATATTCAGGCCTCAGTGCCTGTGAAGATTCTCATTTATCCAGGTCATCGTATGTCTTTAACTGTTGTTAAAGTTGTTCTTTAACTGTTGTTCTTTAATATTGAAGATGTTTGGTAGCTCATCCAAGAACTGGTCTGGACAAGCTATGAAGTGACTTGGACAAGTTAACCTTACAGAGCAAGTCCAGTTGAAAGTGACTAACTACGACTAGATATTTTAAGGCTCATACTAGGATGAATAGTGTAGGATCTGATGACCATGTGACGTTAAGAGTAGTTATTAAACTGCTGTTTGGGGCATAGGTGCCTACAAACCAGAAAGTGACCTTGAATGAGAACTTGAAATGCAATAGACAATAGACCACCAGAGGAACCAATCAAAAAGATGATGAAGTGCGGTAAAATCCTTTTTATTTAGGTTGATAAACAACGTGTTTTGGGGTTACACAGCTCACATTTATTCAAGGCTTTGGAACAGCTGTTGTCTGATATCATTGTTGTATTTTGTGCCAGATTATCATTGTAAGCCTAAAAAAATACTTAGCGGCATTTGTGGACAGCAAAACTTTTGGCCTGTGTTTCTAATGTAGACATGAGTTGGCATTTGCCTGGTTTGGAGATCGAGGACCTCTTAGTAAGAATCAGTGATTCAACAAGCACACAGTCTTGGTAAATATCCTTCTTTACTGATATATTGACAGTGCTCTCCCTGCACTTCTCCAATGACATAAAGGTTCAAGGTCTATGGCGACTCTGGTAGCTTGGTATAGTTGCTCCGTTTTAATAACCGAGTCTGTCTTCAATATGTTTCGGTAACTCTTTTAATTATTACATTCTCCAAATCCTTTGTAGCGTGAATTCCTTCCATTATATTTCTTACAAAGATGTACCACTGACAGGCTTACAAGGAGAAAGAGTGGGATTACGGTAATAATTTATGAAGTGCTAATCCTGACATTCATCCTTTCTTAATATTGGCTCCATGGGTTAGCATTGAATGGATTACATGGTAATCCCATGAATAGTTCTACACTTCTCTTCCCCGGTTTATGATAATTCCTAACTTTTCACCACTGTTTCACTTTTTTCAAGTTGACTGAGCTTTTCATTGGCTAAGAGATTATTTCTTTCATGAACAGAAGTCATTAATGCCTAGATGCCCAGACCAAATATAGAGACTTCAGTAGCATGATAGAGCTATTACTCTTTGACTAATTTACCTGCCTAACATGTATGTAACATGATACTGTTTTAATAAACAATCAGCGCAGATTTATTTTATTATAGGTAAAAAAAAGTTATATATTAATTTTTTCATGTTTTTTTTGCACAAACACTATTTAAAATATATCTAAAACCAAAAACAAAATGTAATATATTACAGCTTTCCAGTCCTTAGATTTGGTGACTGCATTTGTTTTATTTTTTTTTCAGGCTATATTTGAACTACAGCATGCTACCTGCCGTGTTATAGAGGTACAAAGAAGGACAGGTGTGTGTAGTCCAAATCAGAAGAGTATCGTACGGTGACAATACTGCACTTCCATAATTATTGTACAGTGAGAGAACGTTGTCTTCCTAGAACAGAAAGTGCACTAGGTATAAATGACATAAAAAAAAAAATAATGTAGCCACCACATCTAAGTACTTGTGCTGAAATATATAAAATTGTTGTTTTTGGGTTTAAGAAAAAGATTTCTTTGCAAATCAGAACCAGGTGCTACAAAAAAGAAACACACACACACAAAAATAAATAAAAAAGGCACAAGTCAATACATCTGTCCATTACACGCTTTAAATGCCTTAAAAGCTACATTCACCATTTTTTTTAAGTTCCAGCTCCCCTGTGTACCAATATAGCATCAATGTACTTATTTTGCAAAAATAAAACAACTTTTAATTTATTCTACAGAGGCTTACCTCACTTTCTTCATAGCTGCTTGATTACTTCTGCCTTACTTCCTGGTCAGACTTTAGTTCATGACACAGGAAGGAGTTGACCAGCTGAGGGTAGATGATGCAGCGTATGTGCTAATGAGATCAGCTAGTCAACTCCTTCCTGTGTCATGACCTAAAGTCTGACCAGGAAGTAAGGCAAAAGTAACGGAGCAGTGTGTTTAACTGCTTGCCGCCCACCCACTGTCAAATGACAGAGGGACGGTACGACTCTCATTCTGGGAGGAAGTTATATGACAATGCCCCAGAACAGCTGCTGTCGCGATCCTACAGGAGCGTGCAGTGCTGTGCCGTGTTGCTAGGACATGGCGCAACCCCGATCTCTGTAAAGAGCCGAGGCTCTTTAAACACGTGATTGGCTGTGTCCAATCATATGTAAATATGGAAGTGCTTTGAATCAGCTCTCCTCGCCTCACACTGACACAGAGTGTGTGGCGAGGAGTGACGATCAGTGGCATCTCCTTGCAGAGGAGACCTGGGCAGATAATCAGGGCACTGATCATCAGTGCCCTGATTACAGCAAAAGCCCTAGCAGTGCCACTAATCAGTGCCCATAATCAGTGCCCATAAGTTCAACCAATCAGTGCCCATAAGTGATTGCAGTCAATTCCCATCAGTGCGTCCCATCTGTGCTGCCCATCAGTGCTGCCTATCCATGCCACCTAACAGTGCCCACCAGTACTATCCATCAGTGCCACCTATCAGTGCTCACTAGTGCCGCATATCAGTGTCACTTATCAGTGCCCATCAGTGCGGCATATAAGTGCTACCTCCTCAGTGCCCATCAGTGAAAGAGAAAAATTACTTATTTACAAAATTTACTAATAAGAAAAACATATTTTTTTCAAAATTTTTGGTCTTTTTTTTTTAAATAAAAATCCCAGCAGTGATTAAATACCACCAAAAGAAAGCTCTATTTTGTGTAGAAAAAGATTTAAAAAAATAATTGGGGTACAGTGTTGAATGACTGCGCAATTGTCATTCAAAATGCGACAGCGCTGAAAGCTAAAAAATGGCCTTGGCAGGAAGGGGGTGAAAGTGCTCTGTATTGAGGTGGTTAAACAGCTATGAAGAAAGTGAGGTAATCCGGTGTATAAATAATGGAAAGCTATTTTATTTTTGCAAAATAAGTACATTAATGCTATATTGGTACATAGGGGAGCTGGAATTTAAAGAAAAAAAAAAAAAGGTGAACAAAGGTAAACTTAGCCTTTAATGCCTCTGTTTTAGACACCTGTCTCAAATGTATTATAACAATAACACAGGTAGGGGCCCCTGTACAGAGTCATTGAAGTACAAAAGGGCCCACCAGGTATCGGCATAAGGGAGAGCCCTATGTAGTAGAGCCTGACAGCAATAAACATGAACAATTTTTATTAAATCTGCCACAAACCTGGGCAATCAAACTTGGCATGTAATATAAAAAAAATTAAGAAGATGTTAACTTCAGTGAAAACCATGCATCACAACCATCAGGAGAGTCAGAGTTATAAGCCGAAGTTATACACAAATCTGTAAAAGCTGAGCCCGGCCCTGTCACGTCCTGAGCCTCCCTTATTGGTACTTTAAGCAGATGGGTAGGTTTAATGAATGAAAATGAAAAAAAAGCATTTTTGCTTGCACATGATTGGATGATGGAAGTCAATAGAGCTTCTGCTCATTTAGTAAGCAATGAAGCAACTGCTCTTGTAGAGTGCAACTGCAGTCTATTTGCCTTTAGTAAATCTGCCCCATAGTAAGTACGGGTGGGGCCATGTGTGACTTTCACAGAAAAAGGAAAAGTCAAGATTGGTGCATAACTTTATCTGCTGGTATTGTCACAGCATGTGCTGCAAAAGCCACTTAAGCAAGGTTGCTCAACTAGGGTTCCTCCAGAGTTTGCTTGGGGTTCCCTGAGCAATGAGGGATGTCTGCCTCTCATTCCCAATGACCTCAAGTGTAAGGAGCATTCTTCCCACTGACCATCATACTAATCTATCATGAGTTGTAGATAAAGTCATTTTAGCAGGTGTTCCCTGAGACTGAAAAGTAATTTCAAGGGTTCCTTTGTGTTGGAAAGGTTGAGAAAGGCCAGTCTAAATGTTATGGTCTTGGAATGTACCTATGATTGCTTGAATCCATTGCCCTGTCTTCTTGTCTGGAAGCTGGACTGTCCATCAGCCTGCTAACACTACTACAATGTAATGTTTGCAGTGACCAGAGAAAGGCTGCACTAAAGATCTGGGACAGAGAATGGAGGTAAGCTGAAACCAGAAAGGGTTTATACAGAAGATGTTTTCTGTACCAACTGCAGTTCAATGCCAGCTAAGAAATTAGACGGCCTGGCCAGGTAGAACCACTGCATGTGCATACAGCAACAGTAATGAATGCCATATGCAGAGTGGCAACCAAATGCAACCAAATGCAACCAAAGACTGGGACCAGGGAATTATTTTTGCGCTATGACAGTCCATATCATACAACAAATCTATCCTCCTAATATACCGGAGTTCGGTGACACCCATATCAAGTAATACCTCTCACAAAGTCAAGGTCGTAGGTTATAAAAAGAAAATTTCTTTGACGGCTGGACAGTGAAAGTTCATTATACACATTAATCATGAATGAGTTCCTACTGGCAGCTAGGTCAATGTATTTCCACTCAAGAGCAACTCAGAAAAAATCTCATTATTAATGTTATAGAAAGAACTATAGAACATATACTGCAAAGTATATACCCATGGGCAATACGTTTAAAAGGCTAAAAATAAAACCTATGCAGCTCATGGCCAAAGTTAAAAAAGCTATAAATAATAAGAAAAGAGATTTTAAAAAATATAAAAATGAAAGAACACTATCATCGTTTAAATATTACAAAGAATATATAAAAAGGAAACCAAGGATGCAAAAATTCAAAATGAACAAAATGACAAGCCCCAAACAATTCTTCAAATATATTAATAGTAAAAAGGTCAGGTCTGAGCATGTAGGCCCTTTACAAAATAATCTAGAGTGGGTGACTGGGGACAAAAGAAGGCAAAATTATGAAATACTTTCTTCAGCTCTGTGTATACAAATGAGCATGGGGGAGCTCATGTCCATAATGGTGGTGGTAGTGACACAGCCTCAAATGATCCACAATGGCTCAAAAGTGATATGGTCCAGAAATATTTAGACAGAATAAAGGTGGATAAAGCACCTGGACCAGATGGCATCCACCCACGGATCCTAAAAGAATTGAGCGCTGTCATTTCAAAGCCATTGTTTCTAATTATTAGGGACTCATAAATGACTGGAATGGTACCACCAGATTGGTGTAGGGCCAATGTGGTGCCCATATTAAAAAAGGGATCAAAGTCTTTACCAAGTAATTCTTTACTCTTTACGTCTAAAGAAAAAGAGATTTTATCTACAAATACGGAAAGGTTTCTTCACAGTAAGAGCTGTGAAAATGTGGAATAGACTCCCTCCAGAAGTGGTTATGGCCAGCTCAATAGATTGGTTTAGAAAGGCCTGGATTCTTTCCTAAATGTACATAATATAACTGGGTACTGACATTTATAGGTAAAGTTGTTCCAGGGAAAATCCGATTGCCTATTGGGGAATCGAGAAGTAATATTTCCCCCTATCAGATCATGCTTTGCTGGGTATAGGATTTTTTTTTTATTGGTTGAACTAGGTGGACTTCTGTTTTTTTTCAACCTGACTAACTATGTATTTATATATACTGCTCTCTCTGTTTTCCTTCTGCTACATACTCTCACTTGGGAAAAGACACCCAGGAGAATATTTAAAGTAGATGTAACCTTAACCACTAGATTCTCATATTAGTTTTAACATGTTAATGTGATCTTAAATGTTCATTTCAAACTTCTGACATCTGTAGCTTTCATTAAAATAACCCCTGGTGATTCTGCCTTGAAGATGGTTTCTCAGGCACTTCCTATTATAGATTGACAACGCTCTGCTGCTCTCACCCAAACAATCCCCCTAAACTCAATACTTTACATATCTCATGATATCAACCACACCACCTAATTGTTATCTTGGCAATTTCGGGATTCCAGAAGGAAAACAAGACTAAACAACGAATAATTCAACCAAATGAAAATGTTGTACAGATTGTCTGCTGTTCCAGGTAGTCATAACTTGAAAATGATATATAGCAAATGTATAATGCTAATGTTTTCCATATCTAGAAATATTAGACTCCAGGTGTCACCTCTGCGCCTAAAAGCATCTGATCACACCAAGATGGGTCTGATCAGATGCTTTCAATATTTAAAAAAGGCGTTGTTAACATCCAGGTAAACCTGAAGTGATGAAATGCTTGTCGCTTCCTATTTCTTATACCACAGAGCTCATTTGGGACATTTTGGTCCTCAACGAGCTCTATGGTAAGCCAGTGGAACCACCAGCTTCATTCCAGGCTTCCTGGGAGGACGGTAGACGGTAGAGCCCATAGAGGACGGTAGAGCCCATAGAGGCTTGAATGGCTTTTACACAAAAAGTATAACCACTTAAAGTCAAATGACATACATGTACGTGATTTGGCAGCAAGTGGGTAGACATCCTCATCATACATCTATAGTGGAACCATTATTGGCCATCGGGGGGATTTCTGACATACTATGATGCCATGGAGTGGTTTCCAAACCTGGACATAGAACATTTTTGGGGAAAGAAGCTTCTAAGAAAGTTTGTTTGCTTTTCTAATCATTAGTGTGGTCAAATCGACGTTTGTTTTCAACTGCATTGACAAAATTCGAAGGAGCAGGATGGAAATTTTTTCTTGAATGAACAAATTATGACAGTGTACTGTATGTGATTTTCATTTGGTAAAGTCAAGGCCGGTGCAAGTATTTATGTCTACTTGGGCGAAGATGCATTTTGGTGCCGCCCCCACCCCCCAACCGTCCTCCTGCTACCTCCCTCCCCAATGCAAACCCCACCCCCATATGGCATACACTTTATTTGCCTGCTGATGTTAAATCATCAATGTTACCATGCATTCAGTCATGAATGTAATGCAATGTACATCACACTGTATTACATTCTTTCCCAGCCTTAATAGCTGGGAAACTGTCAATGTTGCAAATGTGGCAAAAGAGATGGTCAGAGACTGCATACATAGCACAAGACATGGTCAGAGACTGCATTCATGGCACATAAGATGGTCAGAGACTGCAGACATAATACAGGAGATGGTCGGAGACTGCATACATGGCACATGAGATGATAAGAGACCGCAGACATGGCACAAGAGATGGTCAGAGATTGCATACATAGTACAAGAGATGGTCAGAGACTGCATTCATGGCACAAAAGATGGTCAGAGACTGCAGACATAGTACAGGAGATGGTCAGAGACTGCATACATGGCACATGGGATGATCAGAGACTGCATACATGGCACAAGAGATGATCAGAGACTGCTTACATGGCACATGAGATGATCAGAGACTGCATACATAGCACAAGAGATGATCATAGACTGCAGACATGGTACACAAGATGATCAGAGACTGCATACATGGCACAAGAGATGATCAGAGACTGCATACATGGTACACGAGATGATCAGAGACTGCATACATGGCACAAGAGATGATCAGAGACTGCATACATGGCACAAGAGATGATCAGAGACTGCATACATGGCACAAGAGATGGTAAGAGACTGCAGACATGGCACATGAGATGATCAGAGACTGAGGGCATGGCATAAGAAACAGTCAGAGACTGCAGGCATGGCATAAGAGACAGTCAGAGACTGTGGGCATGGCAGAAAGGACAGTTAGAGACTGTGGGCATAGCAAAAGAGACAGAGCCTGTGGGCATGGCAGAAGGACAGTGAGAGACTGTGGGCCTGGCAGAAGAGACAGTGAGAGACTGAGGGCATGGCAGAAGAGACAGAGACTGCGGGCATGGCAGAAGAGACAGCGAGAGACTGCGGGCATGGCAGAAGATATACCGTAGTTAGAGACTGCGGGCAACCATCTCAGCAATCAGCTGAGATTCGATCCATCTATGGGCAGGCTGATTGTACTGAAGTTGATCCATCACAAGCAGACATATTGAATTTCACATCTACGGATGGCAGTAGCCACAGTGTTAACCAGAATTTGAACAGTCATCATCATACGATATGTAGGTGACAAACATTGTATATATAGGGTATGAGGGAGTACCTCAAAACAGATGTAGCACTAACCCCCAAAGGAGCTGCTGGTTTTATTTGGGCTTACCGTTACCTCACCTGCTCACTTCTCCGTCTTAGGGGTCCCGTTGGAAAGTAGCTCAAATGATGATGAATATGACACTTAGTCCTTTTTTTAACATTTATTCAGGAATAGCACAAAAGTCCTTCAATAGAGGGTCAGAGGATAAAGGGAAGTTCAGGCACCTAGTAATTGCGGGTTAGAGGTATTGGTCTGATCCAGAGGACAAACAGGATGGCCTGGCATCTCACTCTAAATTTTGCCAAGTAATTGTCAATATCTAGAGGAGAATTGAAACTCATTCCAATAGTACCATTTTTTGTTTTGATCAGAGACCTTGTCCTGTGTAGGTGCTGTAAGTTCCTCCACCTCTTGAATATCGTTCACTCTGGCAAACCATTGTTTCAGTATTGGTGGGGACCTACTCTTCCAGGAGCTAGGGATACACACCTGCGCTGTGTTCAGCAGCTGGAGCAGCAAGGACCTCTTGTATTTCATACATGATGTTAGGGTTAGATGGAGAAGTTTTGCTGCCAGGTTGCCAGCTAAGGTAAAACTCGTAGCTTGGTGAATAATTTCCAAAACTGGACACCAAAATGATTGAAGTACTGGACACTCCCAAAATGTATGAGGGTCCCTCTGTGAGTGCCACATGTCCAGCAAAGATCACTCTGTCATGGGAATAGTCTAGCTAGAACTGAGGGCATTCTGTACCATCGGGAGACAATCTTGTAAGATATTTCTTGGTACTTGAAAATGATCGAGGCCTTATGTGCAAAAGTGAGAATTCTAGCCCATGGTTCATCTGAGAAAAGTTATGTCCAGGTTCTCTTGCGATTTGAAGATGTGATCTTGATCCAGTTGAGAATGGGCATCACGCAAAGTACGATAAGAGGGAGACAGCATGTGGAATGATGGTCCCTCAGAAAGACACGTCTTCTCGTATGGAGTAAGTTCCCGGGCAAAATATCTCAAGGCCAGGAGAGAGTGTAAGAAGTTTTTCAATTGTATTTGGTGCCAAGTGTCAAGGGGTGGGGCTTCAGAAGTCACAGACAGTGAAGAGAAGTCAGTCCAGTTTAGTCGCAAGGAAAACCTGAGCTCTAAATAGCCCCTTGCCAACCCATACTCGGAAAAGTCTATCTGACCTACCAGGAACGAAGGATGGGTGTAATAGTATGGGGGTCAGAGGCGATGGAAAGCTTTGGCATTTGGACAAGGTAAAGTATCTATTCATTTCTTTTAATGCAGGACCTTTTGTAGGATGTTTCATTAAGAATCCAGGTACTGCATGGCCTGCCCAAGAGAGGCCTAAGAGTGGAACCAGGGAGCAGTCTTCCTCCAGGGATACCCAGAGCTTAAAGGCTCTGTGTTTAATCTAGTCTATGACTCAGTCAAGGCATATGCATGGCTGTGTAATATTTCAGTGGGTCAGGTAGCCCTACTTCTCCCCCTATGTTAAGGTCTTGTTAAGATCTCTTTACTGATGCAGAACATCTTGTTGTGCCAAATGTATGTAGCGCACCCCATATAGGAGCCACAGATGAACTGGGATCCCCCTACCATGCATAGCCAGGCACCCCAAATTTCCACAGGCACACTTGAGACAAAAACAGTCCAGCAACATTGTTTTTGTATTTTATTTAGGGGTTAATAAACATGGAAGGGGATGGGATGATTATGGGATGCCCACTGGACTCGAACAAATTTCTTCAGGGGCACTTCAACTATATACACTGTCTATATACACTCTTTTCCCTCCTTGTGCACAAACTTGCCTGCAGATCCACTGTGGTGTTACCCTTAATAAAGTCTATAGCAAAGGCAGGCAGGGACTACAGGCCTCTATTCTTAAGAATGATGGGGTGACACCACTAGCACTTTCACTGCACTTCCTCCCGTGGTCACTGGTCCCAGCACCACCTCTTCAGATTCTGCCAGCCCATCTGGCTGCAGCAACCCCTTTCACTAGCCCTCCTGGCTACATCCCACAGTCCACCCAGACTGCACACTCACCAGCCCACCCGAGTGACTTCTCCTGGAGACCTCCTGGACATGCTCGCTGGCTCTTGCTGTCCTCACTTTTGCTCCTGTGCCTCTGGACAGGACTCCTCCATGTGTTGTAAGACCCAAGCCCCAGGCCCGAGGTTACCCCCCCAGACTAGGGGGTTACCCTTAAGGGGCACCCGACAGCCTCCCCAACACTCCATCTCCAGCTTCCACCTGAACTCCACCGTCTCTGCTGGCCTGACCTAAGAGGGGTCTACCCCTTGCCAGCCCATTTACTGAGGATTGGCTGGGGTCCTCCTCAGTACTCCAGGCAGCTCCTCCTAACCTCTCTCTCATTCTTCTGGAAGCTTCTCCATCCTTCCAGGAAGTAGGGGGAGGTACCAGAGGTACTGCCTGATGAGTTATCCAACCTCCCTGAGTCACTCGCCCTGACCCAGATTTAATTCAGCCAAATTTACCTACACTACAACTAGCACTAGCACAATTAGCTAGACGGTGCTACACGTATTTAGTAAATTCCGCTTGAAAGGTACGAAAGAATGTTCTTGGGAAAAAAATCAGTAAAGTTTGGAAGAGGTAAAAGATTTGGGGCATCACATTGATTTTCAATACATTACATTTCCCAAACCAGGTGAGAGCTAAATTTTTCCAGCCAGTCAAGTCTCTACAGATAGTTTGCATAATCAGGAAAAATTTCAAGGTAAATATTGTTGTGGGATCTGCCGAGATATGTGTTCCCAAGTATTCAAGGGAATGAAAAGCCCAATGAAAAGGAAAATTAGGGTGTAGGGTGCAAACCATGGACTCTGAAAGGGATATGTGTAAAGTAGAACTATAGGCAAAACCTTTTTTCATTTTGTTTAGAGTAAGGGAGGGTAATAACCCATCAGGTTTTTTTCTTCCATCTGTGTCCTGTTGCAGAGATTTCCGTTCACTTCCTGACGCATAGCCAAAAGAGGAAGTGAGAGGAAATCCCTGTAAATTAAGAGCATCCCTTGGGGACAACCCAGGTCACCAGAACTAGTGTTGGAACTAGAACTAGAACTAGAGATTTCCCCTCTATAACTTTTCTGGGGACAACCCAAAATGTGGGATTTTCTTTTACTTTAACTTTCAATGATAATGGTAAACAGGACAAATAGAGAGGGTCTCCTTAATGGGGGGGGGGGGCACAGACAGCAATAAAAACCCGACATTTTAAAGTAAGATAAAGATCCAAAGATCTGAAGTTTGTGTATAAGTAAAGGTAGGGAAATAGTAGGGTTTGTGCTGTAAAAGATGAAGTCATCCGCTTATGTGGTGACTTTATGATGGTATCTCTGTGTCTTGACTCCAGTGATATCTGGGTTTGTGCAAATGTGTTGCAAAAAGGGTTCCAGAGTAAGGACAAAAAATAAAGGTGAGAGGGGACATCCCTGCCTAGTACTCTTTTGTATTTTGAATGGAGTCAAGTCGACCCCGGTACATGGAATTCAGCTTTAAGGGCTCATTCACACCACACAGTGCAGAGCACGTAGTGTGTGTGCTCAAGCGTTCAATGTGAAAGTGCATTGGCGTACACTGGGATGCGTTGTGACAACACATTGCAGTGTTTGGTTTTTTTCCTTCTCAGTGTAAATGTCCCCTGTAACTGGAAAGCAGCCAGACACTGACAGCGGCCCAGACACTGACAGCACTAAGGAAAGGAAATGCCAATAACCAATTGGACACAGCTGATCACATGGTAAAGAGCCTATGTCATCGGCTCTTTACCCTGATTGGTAACATAAGGGACATGGCTCACCACCGATCACCGCTCTGCAGAGAAGGTTTATTGACTATTCAACTCCCTCTGAGCCACAGACACTATTAATCTGTAAAGAGGAAATGAGATATATGTATACTAGTTTAGGGCAATTACAGGCAAGATATCTCAGTGTGGGTTACCAGAGCTTTAGGTAGTAAAGGGATCCTTTAAATATAATATGCAGGTAGAGTTCAAAAATGTTAACTTTTGTTTTGATGTGAAAATTTCTGCTGTCCTCTGCTAGCGATGGGGGGGCCTTGTTATTAGTGAACACCGGTAATTTAAAGCAGGCAAACAAACTGACTGTAGTGGCTCCTCTGTAGTTGTGAAGCTTTCAAACAAGTATCTCCTGACTGCTAAGATGGAAATGGTGTCTGCATACAGTGTCTAGTGCTGACTGAAAGGGGTTGGGCATCCGCCCGCTCACCAATCCTTTGGATGTCATGGCCTCCCAGAAACCAACGTCCTTGTTCAAGCTCCTGGCTGTTGCAGAAGGGTGCAGGGTTACCGTGTGTCGGACTGTGAGCTTGGCGAGCAGCGGTGTCTGTGAATGGTCCGGACCGACCTTGTGAAGAATGGATGATGCGATGGGTAGCGATCCGTGTCTATGCATCGCTGAACTGCTGTGGTGCACCACTGTACCCTGAACTGGATCGCTGAGCTGTACCGCTAGGCTGAATAACTGTGCTCAATGGTGGTGGGCCTCCACCCTGCTTTTTCTCTCTGTGTTCCCAGGCCGCCTCGTGTCCGCTTTCCTTCCTGGATCACTCTCTGCCCCTTCCTTCCTTCCTGGGCTCCAGACTTTCTCCTTGGTGATGCTGGGGTTTGTTGTTTTCTCCTTAAGGTCCCAAATAGGGCCACCAGTCCTCAGGACTACATGTCCCATGATGCTCTCCTTGTGATTGGTCCCCTTGCTGCAGCCAATGGGGAGAGGAACAGAGTGGGCGGCTGTTCTGTCTCTCCAGCATAGCATCATGAGAGGGAGAGGGGGGGAGGGGAGAAAGCCTGTACCTGCGCTCTCTCTGATGAGTGGCTCCATTCCCCTGCTGTCACTGCTCGCCGTGCAGGAGAGGGGATAGAGATCATGGGCTAGGACCCGCTACACAGAGGATGAAAAAAGGGTGAAAACGGGTATTTTATTACAGAAAACAAAATTGCAATTCTTTTTGATACACACTGCTTTCACAAGCAAAATGGCAGGGTTAGGGTTTACATTTAAAGTGTTACTAAACCCACAACAGTAAAATCATTCTGTATATGCAGTAAAACATGCACATTGTGTAAAAAGGCTGTTTGATCCTGTCTTCTCTGGCCCTCCCCTTCTTCCACAGTCCCCAATCCATTTCCTGGTAGAACAGAGCCTTGGAGTCACTCTGCAACTGCTCAGTTTGGTGTGTATTGCTAGACACGTTTTTTTTTCTTGGGAGGGTGCATGTGATCAGCACTGTCATGTTACAACCAAAAATGTAAATGTTTTGTCATCCCTAAGTCTAAGAGGGGTTTTGTACCATCTGGAAAAAAACCTTCAATCCGTTTTCTTGTGCAGAAACATTGGTCAAACCCTTATGAATCTACAAATAGATATTTTCCCATTCCATTTATAGAAAGATCCCTTTCCCAACTTTGACTCGCTATGTTGGATTTGGTATTTTGGTCCGAGAACAGGAGGGAGTACAAGTCTGAAATTAGGTGTCTCTGAGGTTCTGTTCTTGTGCATAGTAATTCAAGGGTGCGTTTTGTCTAGTGTGCACAGGGCGTGTATGAGGATTGTTCAAAAAATGTCTAAGTTGGATATATGACCAAAAGGGAAAGGGGTGTCCTGACGATTGTGTGGTCAGTTTGGCTAAAGATAGGAGGGAGTTTCTCTTGAAAAAGTGTTCAGCTCACATGTCAGAGTGGGGCCAAACATCTGTGAGGAAGGCGTCTGTGAGACCTGGTGGGAAATCTGGTTTGTTACGGATGGGCGTTAGTGGGTCCGGTGCAGAGGATATTTTGAATTTGTGACATGCTTTATTGACTATTTGTAGTGTGTTGCCAATTAGAGGGTGTTTGCATTCTGGTGGTATATATGCGTTGGAGTGGTCCATGGTAGTTGGTGCAATGGTAAGGTAGAGAATGTATGTTCAATGTCTATCCAAGCTTTGGTGGTAGAATGAACATTCCAGTCTATGATTCTTGCTAACTGGCAGGCCCAGTGGTATTTGGCTATATCTGGAAAGCCTATGCCTCCTTTTAACTTGGGTAATGTTAGTCTCTCAAAACTCAGTCTTGGGAGTGCTTTACCCCACACAAATACTGTGCAGGCTTATGGACAGAGGCAAAAAAAGGCTTGTGGTAGTTTTATGGGCACTGCCTGAAGGACATACAATATTCTCGGGAGGATGTTCATTTTGACTATTCACGCTCTGCCAAACCTTAAGAAACCATAAGAAAAGACCGGTGGACCATGACTTCAAATCTTTTTGAATGTTTTGGAGAATCGGGATGTCGTTTTTGGTATACAGGTTGCATAATTCAGAGGGTAACTGGATCCCAAGATAGGTGATCAAGTCCTGACTCTTGGAAGGGGAAATTCGTTTGACATTGTGTGAGCGTGCCGTTTTCAGTGTTGGTCATAGTTTTAAATGTGGCGAAATCTTTGAGTACGTTGGGTAATGAAATGTGTGGTTCCGTGAGGAATAAGAGGATGTCGTCGGCGAAAGACGCTAATTTATAGGTATTCTTAGCGATTGTGACCCCTTTAATGTCAGGGTTAGACCTGAGGCGTTGTAGTAAGGGTTCTAGGGTAAGTACAAAAATGAATGGAGACAGAGGGCAACCCTGGCGAATCAGTGCTGTCCCTTGGCCTAGGCCAACAATGGAATAAAACGTACACTGGGAGCAGTTTGGAATTCAAGGGACAGGGGCGGATCGAGCCGCGGTAGTACTGGCTCGGCTCTGCCTCCAGCTGACTCCTGGCCACTGGTTGCTAGAGCCGCCTGGCCAATGATGTCACGGCCACGACTCCCTCCCTGCCCAGCAATCAAAGCAGAGGCCCTGGCAACTGTGAAGAGGCTGACAGTTTGCCATAACCAAGAGCCAGGGAGGGAGTGAGAGAAGACTCACCGTCACCCTAACTTGAGCAGCATCCCCAACTCCTTCTCCAACTCCTCTCCCACCTGTGATTGTCCTGGAACAGAAAGACAGGTTGACCGAGGACAGGCGTGAGGTAGGGGCATCACACATGCCTACCAACACAGACAGGGGCTGGAGCAGTCACAGGGGAGGAAAGTAGGGACTGCAGGCAGGGCAGGGGGGTCTCTCTCTCTCTCTCTCAACCCTCTCTCTCTCCCTCTCCCCCTTCTCCTACACCCCCCACACCCACCTCCCTCTCTCTCCTACTCCCCCTCTCTTACACCCTCCCCCTCTGCCTCCCACCCCACCCCCTCCCCTCTCTCCCACACCTCTGGGTTGTGTGGGTCTTGCAGCAGGGGGGTGAAATTCCGCGTACCATTCAGGTACTTCTGTCAGTGGGATATCCAGTGTTTCACAGAAATGGCGAAGGTCTTCTGGCACCCTGAGGAGAGCATTGGGGCCTTGTGATCTTGCTGACAGGCAAAAGGGGGATTTCCACCTGTATAGAATCCCCTTCATACAGAGAACTTCTAGTAGGGGCCGGGGTTCTCTGTGTCGCTGGAATGTAATGTTGGAGAGATCCTGGAACAGGCGTAGTTCTGTGCCATTATGATATAACTGGATCTTGTTCCGAGTTTTTCTTAGGATTTCTTATTTGAGTTGGTAGTCGAATATGTGGCAGAATACATCACTGGGTAAGTCAGATTCCCTGCCTCATGGTTGAAGGGCACGGTGAATTCTTTCTATCCCTATCAGGGATGTAGGGGATCTGTCCAAGAGGTTGTTGAAAAGGCCTACTACTGTCGCTTGCAGTTAGTCTGTATCAACTGTTTCTGGGAGGCCTCTCAGTCTCAGACCTTCCATGGTTGTCAAGGTCTTCCATATGTCTATTAAGGTCATGGAGTTGCAGGGAGTGTGTGTCTATAACTTGTTGGGCCCTGCAAATTGCATTGAACTGTGACGTCATCACTTTCTCTACCTCCTGGACCCGTCCCGCAATTGACTGTATGTCAATTCAGAGGTCTGTGATTGCCACTGTCAGGGTCTCCTAAATGTCAGCTGCAACTCAGTGGAGGTCGGTTGTTGGTGCGGTGTCAGGAAGATTTCCCCATTATTAGCAGATGAGCATGTGTGATATGTTCCCGCTGATGCCTGCTTTGTGAGGGTATTGCCCGTCTGCATCCAGAAAATTTCGGAGGAGCTGTGGGAGGATGTCCCCATGGTTTTTGGGTGGTTAACAGTGCGTATTACCTCCATGGAAGTCAGTAGAATGTCTGTCAGTGGGAGCTTACGGCTTAAGCGGCCATCTTCCACTAAGGTCAAGCCACGCCCCCAAGACTCAAGCCCTGCCTTCTTTATGTAGTGCACTCCTGAGCCCTGCACTCTTTATGTAGTGCACTCCTGAGCCCTGCACTCTTTATGTAGCGCACCCCTGAGCCCTGCATTCTTTATGTAGCGCACTACTGAGCCCTGCATGCTTTATGTAGTGCACTCCTGAGCTCTGCATTGTTTATGCAGCACACTCCTGAGCCCTGCATTCTTTATGCAGCGCACTCCTAAGCCCTGCATTCTTTATCTAGCGCACTCCTGAGCTCTGCATTCTTTATGTAGCGCACTACTGAGCCCTGAATTCTTTATTTAGCGTACTCCTGAGCTCTGCATTCTTTATGTAGCGCACTCCTGAGCTCTGCATTCTTTATGTAGCACACTCCTGAGCCCTGCTTTCTTTATGTAGCACTCTCCTGAGCCCTGCATTCTTTATGTAGCGCACTCCTAAGCCCTGCATTCTTTATGTAGCGCACTCCTAAGCCCTGCATTCTTTATGTAGCGCACCCCTGAGCCCTGCATTCTTTATGTAGTTCACTCCTAAGCCCTGCATTCTTTATGTAGTGCACCCCTGAGCCCTGCATTCTTCATGTAGCGCACTCCTAAGCCCTGCATTCCTTATGTAGCGCACTCCTGATCCCTGCTTTCTTTATGTAAAATGCTCCTGAGCGCTACTTAGCCCTGCATTCTTTATGTAGCATGCTCCTTAGCCTTGCATTCTATATGCAATGCACTCCTAAACTCTGCACTCAGTTTTATCTATCTTATCTTCATGACATTTGGTAGTCATATCTCAAAAACGTCTAAGATGTATCTTTTTATTTAATCTTTATTTATGGACAAAATGTGAGAATTAACTTATATATCATACAATCATTCCATAAACACACACCACATACACTGTATATATAATTTGAGGAAAATATGCTTATGAAATAGTTTACCATTTACCAATAAAAAAAAAATATGTCCCCCAAATTTAAAAATTTTAAAAATCTGGTCACCTTAGCATAGGGATGATGTTTTTAGTGGATATTCTATTTATCGTTTCCCTTCATTGTATGAGAATAGAGCAATTTATCAATTACATGAGTCCAGTCATCTATACTGAGCTGTCACCCAGAACAAGGACCCTGAAGGGTGGGCGGAGCCTGTGCCAGTCACCATTGATGTGAGGCTAATTATATAGCAAGAATTAACGAGGTGGAAAGGGGACTGATGAATTTGTTTTTCTAAGGTCTCATTAGGATGGCTTTGGAAATAACCAGATTTACTACACTGGGTTCAGATTTACTACAAAGGCCTACTATTGTTTAACCACTTCCAGTCTGGACCAATTCTGACATTCCTCTCCTACATGTAAAAAACATTTTTTTTTTTTTTGCTAGAAAACTACTTAGAACCCCCAAACATTATATATATTTTTTTAACAGAGACTCTAGGGAATAAGCTGGTGGGGTTGCATATTTTAATGTTACATGATACACAGCAGTTTTTAAAATGCAATTTTTTTGGGAAAAAAATACACTTTAGTTAATTTTAATGCAGATGAACATATGTTTACATATGTGTGCATGACCTATGTATGTGTCCACTTTTGCATGCAAGAACAGGAGGATGAGGCGATTTATATTTTTCTTAATTTTTTTCTTAACAACTTTATTGCTATCACAAGGGATGTACAACATCCCTTGTGATAGCATGGGCAGTGACAGGTACTCTTTACTTAGAGATCTGGGGTCTAATAGACCTCTCTCCTCTGTCCTTAAAAGCATCTGATCAAACCAAGATTGGTCTGACCCGATGCTTTCACAGGCCCGTAACGGCCTGTTTACATTAGCCGAAACTGGAAGGGACAAAATACTCATCGCTTCCGGTTTCTTAGACCATAGAGATGACTGGGGATGTTCCAGCCCTTGGTTATCTCTATGGTCAGCTGGTGGGATGGGAGAGCCCTGGAAGGCGGTAGAAGGCAGCAGGGAGGAGGGTCCCCTTCTGCCACCTGTAAAACCGATCCAGTGGTTAATTAGCCACTAGGATCGCTTTTACATTAAAGTTATATTACAGTCACGTTTTTTTCTTACATAACAAACATGTTATACTTACCTGATCTGTGCAGGGGTCCCCCACGAGCGCTCCTAGCTCCACCCTCCTGCCAAGTGCCCCCACAGCAAACAGCTTGCTGTGGGGGCACCCAAGCAGACTCGATCCTGAGCTGCTGCTCTGCAAGTCCATTCAGACATGGACCTGTAGCTCAGCCCTACCCCCCTCTCTTCTCATTGGCTGTGATTGAGAGCAGTTGGAGCCAATGGCTCCTGATGCTGTCTCAGCCAATGAGGGAGAGTCCCCGGAAAGCCGAGACTTCAGTGCACATCGCTGGATCACGATGGGGCTCAGGTAAATATTCGGGGGGGGGGGGGTGCTGCACACATAAGGTTTTTTTTACCTTCATGCATAGAATGCATGAAGGCTCACCCTGTGCAATGCAGATTCCCACTGCAGCGGCCCTGATGAAGTTTAGACTCCTGATATTTCACCAATGCCCTCCACTGTCCACTGCTCTACTGACACCGTCCACTGTGCTACTGACACCAACCTCTGCCCTTCTGATCCATCCACTGCTCTACTGAGACCAGCCACTGCCCTATTGACACCGTTCATATTTTAATAAAGTACATGAAAAATTGGGGGGCGGATAATTATCTGTTTGAACAGCGGCTTCACCGTTTGAAAATTATGACAGCCGCAACTGTCAGAATACAATAGCACAGTGATGGAAAACCCGTGGCACTCATGCCACAGCTGGCATGCCGAGCCCTCTCTATAAATAAACAAATATTACTGAGAGCTCATCCACTCACTATCCACAGGAAGTGGGGCTCAGTGGCCAAAAAGCTGCATACAAGGGAGAATGAACATTCAAGATGCCACAAAATAGAGACACTGGTATATAGCAATCAAACAAATAGAAAACAAAAATGATGGAAAATCAATGACAAAAATGTATTAATAAACACAGGTCAAGTACAAAAAGATGCTCCTCCACCTAAAACCATCTAAAAAGATAACGTTGTGTGAAACAAAAACATCTAGGCGTCGTTATGCATCCACATACCCAAACAATCGTGCAGTAACCAAATAACCATGGAATGTATGGCTGGGTATACCCAATGCCCAGCAAATTAATCCTTACCAGTGCTCAGGAAATGCATCCTTACCAGTGGTGCATCCTTACCAGAGCGTAACGCACTCCTGATCCCTGCATTCTGAGCATAACGCACAAAAAAATGTTCTGGGCAAAACTGTAATGCCGCGTACACACGATCGGAATTCTCGTCGGAAAAAGCTCTGATGGTTTTCCCAACGGAATTCCGACGGAATTCGGCTCAAGCTGTCTTGCCTACACACGGTCACACCAAATTCCAATAGTTTAGAACGCGGTGACGTACAACACGTATGACAGGACTAGAAAAAGGAAGTTCAATAGCCAGTAGCCAATAGCTTCTGTCTCGTAGTTGAATCTGAGCATGCATGATTTTTGGCATGTCGGAATTGCATACACATGATCGGAATTTCTGATAGAAAGTTTTTCCGCCGGGAAAATTGAGAACATGCTATCAGTTTTTGGCTGGTGGAAATTTGGACAGCTAAATTCTGATGGAGCATACACACGGTCGCATTTTCCGATGAAAAGCTCTCATCTGTCTTTCTCTGGCCGGAATTACGATCGTGTGTACGCGGCATAAGTTTTTGGTCCCATATGCCCCATACACACGGTTGGATTTTCCACCGGAAAATGTGCGATCGGATCATATTGTTAGAAAATCCAATTGTGTGTGGGCTCTATTGCACTTTTTCCGTCGGAATTTCCGACTGAAAAAGTTTGAGAGCTGGATCTAAAATTTTCCGACAAAATCTGATCGGACTTTTTTCGATCATGTGTAGAGAATTCCGACGCATGCTCAGAATAAATTTGAAGACGAAAGCTATTGGCTACTGGCCTCTACGTAGTCCCGTCGTACGTTTTGTTAGTCACCTCGTTCTGACCGACGGGTTTTTCTGACAAATTTGTGCGACCGTGTGTATGCAACACAAGTTTCGTCCAAAATCCGTTGGAAAAAATCTGATGCATTTTGTGGTCAGAATGTCCGACCGTGTGTATGGGGCATTAGGGTTCATTCAGAGGGATGATCAGTCCTATCCTCTGTCCAGAGCCACTGGTAGGTTTAATTCCGTGTTGGCACTTTGAAATAAATAAGTTGGTTTGTGTCCCTGTTTGGGCACTAGGGCTCAGAAAGGTTCACCCTCACTGCAATTCCTCCAACTGCACTGTATAGTGCAGACAGGAAAATCTGTATAATTGTATGGCCAGCCTTACAAAGATTTGTAAACAGAAGGACCAAATTTCGGCAAGTGACTGCCAAATTTAGTGAAATCCAAAGGCCGACCACATAGATATTGCAACGATTTTATGGTTTGGCAGCATGACTTTAACTTCATGCAATCAGTTCTTTTTTTATTTTATTTTTTTTGGCTTTTGAGTTTCTCTTTAACATAATTGAGACAGAATGTCTGCCATGTTTTGTACATGAAACCCCCTGAACATGACATTTCCTCAGCAGAATCTGGGATTAGATGTGACAGCCTCCAGCTAGGCTGTAAGTAAACTGTCAAATTGCTTATTTCCTGAAGCCTCCACTCCGGCAAGCAGCGGGGACTAGTTTGTCCTCTGCCTTTTCCTTTTAATAGAATGTACGATATTTTCCCTTTTTTTTTTTCTGTCTTTGCTTCCTTTGTTCTTGAAGCTCCTCCTCGCCCAGCTTCAGCCGCCTCTCTCCCATGACACCATGATCATTGACTACATCATATGAAGCGTCTCTGCAGAGCTGTGCCCTGCTCCATCATAAACATCAGCCCTAGGCTTTGTTTATAAGAAGGGAGAGAAGATCTTCTCAAAAATGGCCTATTTTTTTCTTTCTGAATTAATGCCCAAAGCTGCTTTTAGATCTTAGAGATATAAATGGTCGATGGCAAGTTCATAAGGTCCATGCTACCCCATCCATCGATAGAGACAACTCTTTGTGAAAATAGATTTTGGCAGCTTTGTTACTCCCTGACAGTACAGTATCTAGAAACCTAGACATTTCAGAAAATGACAGCAGAAAATAACCAAGCGGTCCAGCAAGTCTGCCTTTTTTTTTCTCCTTTTTATCCCTTCCACCTCCACCTAAGGGTAAAATAAATCTAAATGCCTAATGCCGCGTACACACGATCAAACAATCCGGTGGAAAAGTCCGGCGGACTCAAGTCCTCCAGACAATCCGCCCGTGTGTAGGCTCCGGCTGACTTTTTTTACCGAAAAGTCCGGCGGACTAAGATTGGAGTTTTGCACATCAATCTGTCCGCCGGACTCGCATTTCGGCAGACAGTACGGCCGTGTGTGTGCCAGTCCGCCGTACTTTTCTCCCGCCCGGAGAAAAGTCTGCTCATTTTGAGTGCGGCTCCAGGTAGCCGGGACCAGCGAAGGAAGCGTCGCTGGCCCCGTCACCTGGTATGGACTTAAAGGGGAAACCCTACGCCGAACAAACGGCATGGGGTCCCCCCCCTAGGTCCATATCAGACCCTTATCTGAGCACGCTACCCAGCTGGCCAGGAAAGGGGGGGATGAGCGTGCCTTGGAGAAGGGGGGGCCACGCGACCCCCCCCCTCAAAAGAACCTTGTCCCCATCTTGATGAGGACAAGGGCCTCTTCCCGACAACCCTGGCCATTGGTTGTCGGGGTCTGCGGGTGGGGGGCTTATCGGAATTCGTGAGCCCCCTTTAATAAAGGGGCCCCCAGATGCCAGCCCCCCACTCTATGTGAATGAGTATGGGGTACAATGTACCCCTACCCATTCACCTGTGAAATAAAAAAAAAAAACAACATACAAGGGTTAAAATTGTTTATTGCACAGCTCCGGGGGTCTTCTTCCTTCTTCGGGGGTCTTCTCGCCGGACTCCTTCGCTATCTTCTGCTAGCTCTTTTACTAGCGGAGGAGCCCGGCTTTCTTCTTCGCCGCCGCCCTTTACTTCCGACTTCGGGGGTCTTGTCCCCCTCTTCGGTTCTTCTTGCCAGGCCACCGCGCCTTCATCTAGCTCTTTTACAAGCGGTGGCCCGGTCTTCTGTCGCCGTTGCCGCTGTTGCCGTCTTCTGTTCTTCTCTTCTGGAGATGTTGCCTCCTCGCTGTCTCCGATCACTATGACAGGACACGCGGCGTGCGGCGACTTATATAGAGACATCCCAGGATGATGTCCCCACCCATTATGATGTCACAGTCCCAGAGGATGCTGAGGGCACGCGGCCTGATACGGCTCAGGAGGGGGGGGGGCGCTCGCTCGTCCCCACCCCCTTTCCTGGCCGGCCGGGTAGCGTGCTCGGATAAGGGTCTGATGGACCTAGGGGGGACCCCCACGCCGTTTTTTCGGTATAGGGAATTCCCCTTTAAGTCCATACCAGGTGACGGGGCCAGCGACGCCTCCTTCGCTGGTTCCGGCTACCTGGAGCCGCTCTCAAAATGAGCGGACTTTCCTCTGTGTGTGTGGGCGAGTCCGTTCATTTCAAAAGTACGGCGGATAGTCCGGCGGACTTAATCCGCCGGACCTAGTCTGCCGAAAAAGTGTCGTGTGTGGGCAGGTAGCTCGTTCGGAAAGTCCGGCGGACAGTCCGGCGGTTTGTCCGCCAGACTAAGTCCGCCGGATAGTCTGATACGTGTGTACGCGGCATAAGCATAATTTGCAATTTTGACACGTGTTTGTAAACCGTACATATCATCACTACCTTTTTGTGCATCCAGGTGGAGTATAAGATCTTCTCTTCTCTTTTTTTCAGGACAAATTGAGCTTTAATTTGATAGTAAATGGTTAGGGATACCTCCTGGATTTTTTTTTTGTTTTTTTTTTATTATTATGAAAGGAAAACTGCTAAGGCAGCAGCCAAAGGTGTACACATGCTGCACCAGGAATTAAGCCCCCTGTTGCTTTTGGTGCATGTTACCGCCTGCCAATCAGGACCTATTTAACCACTTCCATACCGGGCCTATTTGTTTGCTAGATAAGAACCCCCAAACATTATATATATTTATTTTTTTAGCAGACACCCTAAGGAATAAAATGCCGGTTGTTGCAACTTTTTATCTGGCACGGTATTTGCGCAAAAAAATTTCCAACGCCTTTTTAAAAAAAAAAAAAAACAGTTTCATGATTTAAAAAATAAAAAAAACAGTAAAGTTAGCCCAATTCTTTTGTATAATGTGAAAGATGATGTTATGCCGAGTAAATAGATACCTAACATGTCACGCTTTAAAATTGCGCACACTCATGGAATGACGCCAAACTTCGGTACTTAAAAATCTCCATAGCTTTCATTTTTTTTTATAGGTTACATGTTTAGAGTTACAGAGGAGATCTAGTGGTAGAATTGTTGCTTGCTCTCTAACGCAAGCGGCGACACCTCACATGTGTGGTTTTATACAGCGTTTACATATGTGTGTGGGACTTACGTGTGCGTTCGCTTCTGACGTGGACAGGGGCGTTTTAAATTATTGTTTTTTATTTTACTTAATTTTTTTTAATTTTTACACTTTCTTTTGCATTTTTTTTTATCACTTTTATTCCTATTACAAGGAATATAAACATCCTTTGTAATAGGAATCGTTCGTGACAGGTCCTCTTTATGGAGAGATGCGGGGTCAATAAGACTCCACATCTCTCCTCCAGGCTGGAAAGCATGAGGTTGGAAAAAAAATCCACGATCTCATGCTTACCAGCCACAATCGTGGCGTCATAACATCAAGCACGGGCCTCCAACGGTCATAGAGATGACTGATGACCACGGAGGAGGTCTAGTGCTAGAATTGTTGCTCGCGCTCTAACGCTCTAACGCACGCGGCGATACCTCACATGTGTGGTTTTGAACAGCGTTTACATATGTGGGTGGGACTTACATGTGTGTTCGCTTCTGAGCGTGAGCTAACGGGGACAGGGGCGTTTAAAAAAAATTTTATTGATTTTTATTTTACTTAATTTTTTTCATTTTTACACTTGCTTTTGCATTTTTTTTGATCACTTTTATTCCTATTACAAGGAATATAAACATCCTTTGTAATACTGACCCCGCATCTCTCCATAAAGAGGACCTGTCGTGAACGATTCCTTTTACAAAGGATGCTTTGCAGGAATAAGAAACAGAGAGATTGTTCCCTCTGGACTGTGGTTGGACACAGCCAATCAACCGGTCCCGTCCACGAATCATTGGGCGAGGCTTGCTGGCAGACTCTGATGCGTGTGCCCTAAACCCGGAAGCAGGCTGCGACGTATGGGTACATCATTTTACCTGCACGGGCCGCCCGTCCACAGTACATTGCGGGCGGGCAGTACGCAAGTGGTTAAAGGTTTCAGTCATGTCCCCCCTTTCCCTTCTTTGCCCCAAACTGTCAATATTAAGTATTCACAGTATCTCCTATTTTTGTAATTGAGGTCTCCAAAACTGGACACAGTATTCTAAATGAGGTCTAACCAGTGGCGGCCCGCCCATAGGGGGCGCCCGGGCGCCGCCCCCCTCCCCCTAGGTGTAAAAAAAAAAAAAAAAGTAAAAAAAAAAAAAAAAGTTAAAAAAAAAAAAAGGGCCCTTTAAGACATTTAAAAAAAAAAATGTATTTTAACAATTTAACATTGTGTACTGTGGCGCCGGTCACAGTGCACTATGAGAAGCGCCACGTCGATGCAATCACAAGATTGCATCCATGGCGCTTCATTTGCGGGTTAAAAACCCGCCTTGCGGCGCACTGTAGAACGCCGACTAGCTTCCGCCCGTAAAATCACTGTGATTCTACGGGCGGGAGCATTGTCATTCTTAGACAGGCAGGTCACTTCCGGCTTTCGGCTGCTTCACGAAACCCAGAAGTGACGTCGGCAGCTCCGTTCCTCAGCCCGAGCGGAGCTGCAAGACAGTGAGGCAGGAGGTGAGTCACATGGCGACAGTCCCAGCATCCTCCGGGACTGTGACATCGTAAGGGGGCGGGGTCACCATGTGACCAACCCATGTGACACCGCCCCATTGTCCCTATATAAGTGGCAGCGCAGCGCGTCCCTGGCATTGCGGCCGGAGAGATCGTCGAGTCAACATCTCCTGGAGAAGAAGAAGAAGAAGAAGAAGAAGAACGGGCGGCGGCGGAGGCGGCGACAGAAGACCGGGCCACCGCCTGTAAAAGAGCTATAAGAAGGCGTGGTGGCCCGGCAGAAGAACCGAAGAGGGGGACAAGACCCCCGAAGTCGGAAGAAGAGGCTGGCGGCGAGGAAGAAAGCCGGGCTCCTCCGCTAGCAAAAGATCTACAAGAAGATAGCGGAGGAGTCCGGCGAGAAGACCCCCGAAGACGGAAGACCCCCGGAGCTGTGCAATAAAATATTTTAACCCTGTGTTGTGTTTTTTTTGTACTTTTTTTCACAGGTGAATGGGTAGGGGTACATTGTACCCCATACTCATTCACATAGGGTGGGGGGCCGGTACCTGGGGCCCCCTTATTAAAGGGGGCTCCCGGATTCCGATAAGCCCCCCGCCCGCAGACCCCGACAACCAACGGCCAGGGTTGTCGGGAAGAGGCCCTTGTCCTCATCAACATGGGGACAAGGTGCTTTGGGGTGGGGGGGCGCACGCCCCCCCTCCCCCAAGGCACCCCCCCATGTTGAGGGCACACGGCTCAGGAGGGGGGGGCCGCACGCTCGTCCCCACCCCCTTTCCTGGCCGGCCGGGTAGCGTGCTCGGATAAGGGTCTGGTGTGGATCTGGGGGGACCCCCACACCGTTTTTTTCGGCGTAGGGGGTTCCCCTTGGAATCCATACCAGACCTAAGGGCCTGGTATGCTCTCGGAGGGGGGAACCCACGCCAATTTTTTTTTTGCAGATTACATAAGGGGCGTGGTTTATGAGAAGTGGGAGGGACCAAAATGATGGGCGGGGTCATGATGGGCGGGGTCTGGCGCCCCCCCATCCAAAAACTTCACCAGCCGCCACTGGGTCTAACTAAGATCTATATTAGGGGAATCAGGATCTCCTTCCACTTGCTTGTAATCCATCTAGTGATAACTAAATGTCTATAATATTTAAGGGAATCAGGACCTCATTCACACTGCTGGTAAACCCTCTAGTGATAAATAAAGATCTATATAGGGCAGTGAACTTTGGCACCCCAGATGTTTTGGAACTACATTTCCCATGATGCTCACGTACTCTGCAGTGTAGGTGAGCATCATGGGAAATGTAGTTCTAAAACATCTGGGGTGCCAAAGTTCACTGCCATCACTGATATAGGGGAATCAGCACCTCCTTTCTCCTGCTGGTGACCCCTCTAGTGATAACTAAAGATCTGTATAGGGAAATCATGACTTTCTTCCTCCTGTTGGTGAACCCTCTAGTGATAACTAAAGATCTATATAGGGCAATCAGGACTTTCTTCCTCCTGCTGGTGAACCCTCTAGTGATAACTAAAGTTCTATATGCAGGGGTGTCAAACTGGCAGCCCTCCAGCTGTTGCAGAACTACAAGTCCCTTCAAGACTCTGGCTGTGGAAGTCATGCTTGTAACGATCAGCCTTGCAATGCCTCGTGGGACTTGTAGTTCTGCAACAGTTGGAGGGCCGCCAGTTTGACACCTGTGATATAAGGGGAATAGGACCTCCATCCTCTCAAAGGTGATCCCCTAGGGATTACTAATGCTCTGTATAGAGCAATCAGGGCCTACATCCTCCTGCTGATGATCCATTTGGTGATAACTAATGAAATCTATAGGGAATCAAGGCCTCTTTGCTTTGGCTGATGATCCCTCTAGTTGATAAGGTAAGATCTATATATAGGAATCAGTATCTCCTTCCTCCTGCTGGTGATCCTTCTAGTGATAACCTGTAGGCAGGTGGAGTGGTAGAGTTCCCCTTCAGGTGGGATCCATCCCTTTGGAGGGAGGAGTGGGAGTCCCAGGAGTTGGATGGTTCTAGGGCTGAGAGTTCAGTTGAGCCTGGAAGCAGGAGGGAAAAAGGACAGCAACGTTGGGAGGGGATGTTAGGGGAGAGAGGGAAGCTAGGCCCAGAAACACTCCCTAGGCCTGGACTGAATCTGGGCCAGGAAAGGACTTTGCTGGATCCCCCAAAGGACATGTTAGAGGAAGGTAAAGTGGTCTTAGGATCTGGGCTCAAGCACAACCAATTTCCCCATGCCGGCTGTAATCAATTAGACGGCTTGTTATGTAATTTATTGCTCAGCCATGCTAAGAAGAGCCGTGCCTTGACTAGACTGCAATGTTCAGTAAAGCCTTTTTAACTACATTCTGGCCTTGTAGTGTATTCATTGGCCTGCATCTTAGTATGCAGAAAGCATGTGTTCTGCTGGTGTTCCCTGGCTGTCAACCTGGAGAAGGTCTTTGACAAAGCGTAGGGGCACAAAACATGTAGTCATGGCAACCCAGCAGCTTGCGGTCCACGGTGCACCACGGGTTTCCTGTTCCTCTTGTCTCCGGCGCAGTGCTGATGTCATCCAGCGTGCCCGTTCCCTTTGGCTCTGTTCGGCTCTACCGGTTCTGACAACATCCCACATCGGTTGTTACACCTCTCCGTTTGCAGCACAGTCCTGCCCTCTCCTGCCATCAGCCCAGGATTTTTCAGCGGTTTGCACTCTGTGATCTTAACATCCCTGGACCCAAGATTAGCCTGACCAATGGTCTGCAAGCAGTGGGCTGCAACCCTCTTCACCGGGCTTCCATCAATCCCAACATGGCCCATGGTGCCTCTTTTTCATGTCTGACAAGCAAGCCATTTGGATGGTTTTAACCCTTCTCCACCCGGACGTCACCAGTGGTATTGTTTGCTTTTTTTCTATTCAATTTTTATATAATTTCATGATCAAACATTGCAGTTTTCTCCAGTTTTTAATGTTTTCCACAGTCTTTGTTTGTTTGGCCCACAGTGCAATAAACAAGTCCCTTTATTCAACCAAAGTTTTCCACATGCACTTCATGGATCCAACCCATCCAGCCCCGCTAGTTTTATTTTCCTGTACAGCCATTGTTCCAGTGGTTGATGGCTGCACTGGGTTTTAGTCCATTAACTTTGTTGGTTTATGACACCTCAACATATGACTTACAGCTTTAGTGCTCAAGGATTTTGTTTTTGGACCTGGAGAAGGTGCCTAAAACCCCTGGGAGCAAGGGGGGAAGCACACAGCCAGGAGGGTGGATCGGGGATCTCCATCCACCTCCCAACATCAGGGAAAGTCTTGTGTTGCCCAGAAGGTTAGTGTCACGTTGGTGGTTCAGCTAGGCTATTCACTATGGCCATGCGTGGTGCAGCCTGCCACCAGTCTACAAACGAAAGATCTATATAGATGGATCAAGAACTCCATTCTCCCTCTAGTGATAACTAAGGATCTATTTATGGAAATCAGGACTTTTTTCCTCCTGCTGGTGATCAATCTCTCTAGTGATAATTAAAGATCTATATAGAGGAATCAGGATCTCATTCCTCCTGCTGGTGATCTCTCTAGTACTAACTAAAGTGCGTTATAGGGGAATCAGGACCTCTTTATTCCTGTTGGGGATCCTTCTAGTGATAACTAAAGATCTATACAGAGGAATCAGGACCCTTTCCCCCTTGATGGAAATCCCTCTAGTGATAACTAAAGATCTATACAGAGGAATCAGGACCTCTTTCATCCTGCTGCAGATCCCCCTTCCTCCTGCTTTTGACCCCTCTAGTGATAACTAAAGATTTATATAGAGGAATCAGGGCCAACTTCCTCCTGCTGGTGATCCCTCTAGTGATAACTAAAGAACTATATAGGACGGGGGTCAGCAACCTGTAAATCGCAATCTACCAGTAGATCTCGGACAGATGACTGGTAGATCGCGGTCTGTGCTTGCTGATCCGCCATTCCAGAGAATCAGAGTGCAATGCAGAGGGATTACTTGTAAAGTTGGTGCTGTAGTAGGGAGCAAAAGCCACATAAGCCGATGCCTCCTCTATAGTGCTGGCTCCTGTCCTATGCAAAGTGATACCAACTGCACTCCACCTCTTATCCCAGCTATCGGTCTCTAGAGTAGTGCCAGCAGCAGGAAAAAAGAGAATAAGATCTTTAGGTCAGTGTGAAGCTGGGCATAATAGTATAGGGCTGCTTTCACACTGATGAGCTGTGGTTTACCCACATCGTGGGTGCAGTGCAGTGTACCTGCAGCTTTCCTGTGGGTTTGCTGCACTTAGCCATAGACTTCTATTATATCCTGTGGGTTTGGTGTGCTTTCTGAAAGCGCACCAAAATTCTTGAGTTCATTACGTGTGAACGAGCCCTAAGGATGTCGCTGCCGAATGCAACTAAGGGCTCATTCACATGGGCAGTAGCTACTGCTGCTCCTCTGAAAAGCAATCCGAGTGTCTGTGACAGGTGGTGAGGAGGCGATATGTTGCCTCCTTACCACCTGATTTAAATCCATGATTACCATGCAATGCACATGATTGCGACACAGTAGTACGGCAATTAGAGGTTTAAATCAGGTCTCAGGTGGCGACACTTTGCCTGGTGATCTTTGACTTCTCCCATGTTGTTCAGGTAGATCTCCACCACTTTAAGGTTGCCTATCCTTGATATAGGAGAATCAGGACCTCCTTCCTCCTGCTGGTGATCCCTCTAGTGATAACTAAAGATCTATATAGGGGGATCAGGACCTCCTTCTTCTTGCTGGTGATCCCTCTAGTGATAACTTGAGATCTATGTAGAGGGATCAGGACCTCCTTCTTCCTGCTTGTGATCTGTCTAGGCATTACTAAAGATCTGTACAGAGCAATCAGGACCTCCTTCCTCCTGCTGGTGATCCCTCTGCTGATAACTAAAGATCTACAGTATATAGAGTAATCAGGACCTCCTTTCACCTGCTGGTGGCTCCTCTGTAATAACTAAAGATCTGTATAAGGGAATCGGGACCTCCTCCCTTTTGCCGGTTATCCCATCCAGAATGCTACTTGCTTTTCCCACTACCTGGCAGACTGTTTATTCATTTTACAATTATCTGAAATAAGTGCCCCACAATTTTGTCCTCTGTAGTTCTGGCCAACACTTGTACTCTGTTTGGGGATTGTTTTCCCATCAGTGCATTATTTTTCATTTAGGAGTTTGCTGAACTGCAGTCTCCACTGTTTTGACCATCCTTCCAGCAATGCCAAATCATGTTCCATGTTACAGACACCTCCAAGAATATCATCCCAAATGCACACCTTTGTTGCATCAGCAAAAAGACATACCCTACTCACCAAAGCTTCATTTATATCACTTAAAAAATAGATTGCATAGAACAAGACCTAGTACAGATCCTCCTGAAGGGTTAAGTCCTAGTTTGTACAATTGTATTATTATATTATTACATGGAACTGTATCAAATGCTTTCCTAAATTCAAGATAGGCTATTACCACAACACCACCTTCATCCAAACATTTGTGATACAGTCTAACAATTCAATCAGATTACTCTGGCATGATCTGCCCTCAGTAAAGCCATGCTGCTTTGGGTCCAGGGTCCTTCTTTTTAGAAGAGATTCCAATAACTTTACTATTACGGATGTTCAGGGCTGGACTGGGACAAAAATTTGGCCCTGGACTTCATCCAGACCGGCCCACTCCAATTTTGCAAACACGCACAAAAACAGTATGCTGCGCACTTGCACAAGAGTGACGTCATCACGGCCCGGCTAGACACATAGCAGGAGTATGCAAACTCAGAAGCCGACAGCACACTGCTGGTGATCTTTTATTTTCCAGCCTCCCCCCTCTACCCCCTGGTGTCCCCCTGTCACCTGCCCGAAGCCTGGCTCTGCATTATATATTTTAAAATAAACAACTAATGCGCACACCTATTTTTGATCAACCGCAGTAATGAGAAGCTGCCAACATCAAACAGGTTAACACAAACCCACAGATAAATTGAATATATAGCAAAGGATGTGATGCTAACCAAAATAACATAAAAAAATCCATTTGGTGCAAATAATGATTCAAATAATACAAAAAAATCCAACATAGCTAAAAGTACATCAAACGTGTCAATTAATATTGAAATGTGCATAAAAAAAATTTCAGCAAAAAATTAATATATAAACCATGCTTGTAATTAAAACCATTTTATCCAAACTATGTCCTTGGTATTAAAGTGCAAAAAGAGTGCAAAAAAAGGGGGGGGTTTAATTATAAGCATGGTTTATATATGATTTTTTTTCTGAAAATATTTTTATGCACATTTTAATATTAATTGACAGTTTTGGTGAACTTTTAGCTATGTTGGATTTTGCATATTATTTTAACCATTATTTTCACCATTTTTTATGTTATTTTATTTAGCACCACATCCTTTGCTATATATATATATATATATATATATATATATATATATATATATATATATATATATATATATATATATATATACACACACACACAAACATACACAGCTATATACAGTATATATATATATATATATACTGCCATATGCTATATATTCAATTTCAATGGCTGTGCTGGCCTGCCGGTTACCTGGACGGGTTCCTGCAGCACCGCCATCCTCCAGCCTCCCTCGTCTGCTCCGGGGACTTCTCTGCCTGTCGGCTGCTCTCACGGTGGCCCCTGCTCATTTAAACTCACAGCGTCCGTTACCACGGGGGCCGCCGGAGATAGCCGAGTTTTGTTTGTTGAAGCTGAAGAGCTGTCGGAGAGGAGCGGGGCGGGGGAAGCCGAGCGGTGGCGGAAAAGGACGACTATGGGCCGGAGGTGGCTGAAGATGTGTGCAATGCCAGTGTTATAAGAGCACCGAGTGGGGGCGGAAAGAGCCGAAGTGCGCCGCGCTGCACTCGGAAGTACAGCTCAAATGAATGGCTGCTGTCACTGAAACCGCCCCACTGAGCCATCGGCCCACCGGGAATCTCCCGGTAGTCTCGATGGCCAGTACATGCCTGCGGATGTTAAACCTACTGGCTTGCTGTTGCCAGCTTCTTCTGTACTACCCTTGGATAGGTACAGTATTAGCTGTCCACCACTCTTGGGGAATCTCTCTATAGTTGCCATGTGACTGGTATTTTACCTGCCTGACTGGTAAAGATTTGATTTGTTGCCAATTGTATATGTCGGAAAAAGGAAATTTTTGCATCCAGATCCAAGTGAATGATAAAAATGCCAGCTCTGGTATTCTTCTCAAATGTTAGCAATAAGTGATGTTAACTCTTATCCATGCAGATGCTTAACCCCACACAGTGCTCGATGGGAGATTACCAGATTAGCTTGACCCTCAAAGAAAATCATGATGTTGAATATCCCTTTGGCTGCTGCAACCATCCAGGCTTGCCACAATAAGTCACCCCCTCGCTCTCCAAATCTAACCGTCCAGGTCTATCACAATGGGGAACCCACTCCCTCTTCAGTATCAAACTCAGACTCACAATAGGTTCCAACCAGACACTCAAAGGATAAACACACTCTTCATAGTGTAATTATCAAAGATTAAAAATAGAATTTATCTTATAGGATTCAAAAGGTATAAAACAGCGTTGTATACAGAGACCTCTGCACATGCCCATATGTGCATACCCCTCCGGCATGCATGTGTGGTGATGTACACTCCAGCTCTTCCTGACATACGTTTTGTCAAAGGTGACCTCATCAGGGGTTCAGTTTTAGCATGGCTATACTACAAATATTGCATATAAGTGTTTTTTATTTATGCGCTGCACTATTTGTGAACAGGTTCGAGAATATCTGGTGTCAAGATATTGTGCTAGCTTCTACATTATAGTCTTGTTACAACTAGCGCAGATTTTTCCCCTTCTCTATAATCATATATATATAGAAAAGTGGCAAACTTAGCCATATCAGATTAAAAAAAGGCATGCAGACCATTAATAGTTAATGACAGGTTTGCTTGTCTCCACAAGGCTGATTATCCCCTTTGACGCTGGCCGCACACATATATGCAGCTGCTCAGCGGGTAGGCCTTAATGCCAAGTGGCTACATATATGCAGGACTCTTAAAATAATTTACCATGCTGAGAGTGCGCATACTAGTGATTGGGAGCTTTCCAATCATGTGACAGCCATTCACAGCAATCACATGACCCAAATGCCCAACTCCGCCTCTTGGCTTTTTGAATCCTTAAAGGGCTAGGAGGGAGTCGTTGGGAAGGGGTTAAGGATAAATAGGGCCCTAGGCAAAGTAGCATCTTTGGTCCTCCATCCCTGCAACCTGGGTTTATTCAACACAGTTCCGGCACCTTCAGTACTGAATGTATGAAATAGTGAGGGGTGCTGGAGGGTCTATTAATGCTGGCTGCTGGGGGATCTATTGTTGCTGGAGGGGATCTATTGTTTCTAGGATTAGGTTTTATGTTGAACAGTAGAAATCTACTGTTGAGGGAGGGGTCTATTGTGCTGGCTGCTGGAGGGGTCCATTTTTGCGGCCTGCTGTGATGGATTTATTGTTGCTGGCTATTGGGAGCCTATTCTTGCATGCTATAGGGGTTTTATTGTATTGCTTTACTCGTTATTAACCTCCCTAGCGGTAATCCCGAGTCTGGCTCGGGCTGCAATTTCAGTACCATGAGCAGTAACCCCGAGCCAGACTCGGGATCGCATCGCTGGATATAGGGAGAGGTTACTTACCTTGTCCCCTGGATCCAGCGATGTCCTCCGCGCTGTGTGATCGAGCTGTCCTCCGTTCGATTCACACAGTGTCCGAGTGCCGCCGAGCTCCATTCCCTGCGACGTTACGACGCATGGGAGTGGAGATCGGCGCCAAATTCAAAAAAGTTAAAATACACAAAACGCATACAGTACTGTAATCTTACAGATTACAGTACTGTATAAAAAAAATTACACACCCCCTTTGTCCCTAGTGGTCTGTCCAGTGCCCTGCATGCACTTTTATATTATAAATACTGTTTTTTTCTGCCTGGAATTTGGAGATTGTCCATAGCAACCAGAAAGTGTCCCTTTATGTGAAAAGTGATTTTAGACCAACTAGAAAACAGCGATAATAAATTAGAATCACTTGCAGAATTGAGCGATAGCGATTTGTGGGGAAATTCGTCATCAAACACTAAATCTAATGACAGCGACAATTCTGCAAATTAGCAAATTTCTGTGTTTTTAGATTTGATTACATTATTGAATAATTTTTATTATTATTATCATTATTTATTATATTAGAGACTTTATCATACCCGGGATGTCTGCTAGACTCTTGTTTGAATAGATTTAAGAGAGTTATTCCTAAGAATTGCAGGCCTACAATATATAACTGCAAATTTCCATGCAAAATAATTGTACCGCTTTCAGCACCTAAAATCAGAAATAATCATACCGCCAGGGAGGTTAACAAATTTCATGCAAATTACTTAGCATGACATAATAATACTTGGTTCTGTATTCTCTAAAAGGGGTGGTCCTGGGAGGTGGGTTGGGGTGGAACCAAGGGACAGTGCTTGGAGGTGGGGAAGGGGGCAAGTGGTATCCGTTTCTTTTTTAAATACTTACCTGCTCTGTGCACTGGTATTGCACAGAGCATCCCTGATCCTCATCTTCTGGGGTTCCCCACCACCCTGGGCTCCTCCTTATCTTGGTGCGTCACAATAGAAAGACACTTGGAGGCGCACCTGCAGGATTGCTCTCGACGCGGGCTTTGTTCATCTATAGACACACACAGCAGGGCTTGGCCCCGCCCCTGTTTTCTCCTAATAGGATTTGACTGGCCAATGGCTTGCACTGCTGCCTCTGTGCCTGTGTGAAGAGGGAGAGAGAGCAGTGCTGGCTGCTGACAGGCATAGCACTGGATCGAGATAGAATTCAGATAAGTATAAAGGAACGTGGGTGGGCCTATACTTACTGAGACATAATTTTTTACCTTAATGCAGAGAATACATTAAGATAAAAAATGTCTAGAACCACTTTAAGCCCTCGTTCACACCGGTGTGACTTCAGGTGTGACAAGCGATTTACAAATCGCACCTGAAATCACATCGAATGTCTTTTTATGGCACCGTCTTAATAGGTGTGATTTCAAGTAGAGCAATTTGAAAAATAGTTCCTACCCCATTTTTTTCCGATGTCATGTGCAACTTGCAATAACTTCTGTGCATGCATTTGCACCAATGTCAGCAAGCCGCAGATTAAAGCCCCGTACACACTATCAGATTGTCTGCTGAGTTTTTCCTTCAGATTTACCAAAACCATGTAGTAGAAGGGCCTGCCTGATTGTATACACATTGAAACTCTTAAGGTTTGAACTCATATTATATGGTTTTGGTAAATCTGAAGGAAAAACTCAGCAGACAATCTGATAGTGTGTACGGGGCTTTAATCTCACTGTCTTGCGGCTTTGAAATCACACTGAAGTAGCGTGATTTCAAAGCTGCATTGAGTGTAAATGGGGGCTAAGAAATCAGCAATTAATCGGCTTATTGGATCTGTACATAGTGTAGGGGCACCCATAAGACACCTGATTTTTAAGCACTGTAGGTGCCATTCCTTGAAAATGCAAAGCAGGACAAAGCTATTTTCTGCAACAACTGCCCTACATTGTACATATTTAGGAAGATGCAGCAGGCAGTGTCTGACTCCGGAGAGACTACATGACATTAATAAATGAGAATCAACCTGGCCCTTCAGATGGAACTTATAAAACCCCCAAAAACAAATTGTGACACAGCTGGCACCATGCAATCATGTCAGCAACATTGGAAGCGTTTGGTAGCATTTGTCAAACGCAGAGTACATAACATTGGTCAGACCTCTCCCAAAAACTGGATCCCTATCAATTATATATGCGGTTATGCTGCAGTGTATTTAGGTCAGATGTGTGCTGCAAACCTAGTTACAAAAAAAAAAAAAAGAGTAGCATATACAGGAGCATCTCAACAAATTTGAATATCATCAAAAAAGTTAATTTATTTCAGTAATTCAATTCAAAAAGTAAAACTCATATATTTTATATAGATGTGCTACACACAGAGTGATATATTTCAAGCATTTCTTTTTTTTTTTTTTGATGATTATGACTTACAGCTAGTGAAAACCCCAAATTCGGTATCTCAGAAAATTAGAATATTACATGAGACCAATAAAAGAAAGGATTTTTAATACAGAAATGTTTGTTTACTGAAAAGTATGTCCATGTACAGTATAGTATGCACTCAATACTTGGTTGGGGCTCCTTTTGCATGAATTACTGCATGAATGGGGCATGGCATGGCGGTGATCAGCCTGTGGCACTGCTGAGGTGTTATGGAAGCCCAGGTTGCTTTGAGCCTTCGGCTCCTCTGCGTTGTTGGGTCTGGTGTCTCTCATCTTCCTCTTGGCAATTCCTCACAGATTCTCTATGTGGTTTAGGCCAGGCGAGGTTTCTGGTCAATCAAGCACATTGATACCATGATCATTAAACCAGGTATTGGTACTTTTGGCAGTGTGAACAGGTGCCAAGTCCTGCTGGAAAATGAAATCCGCACATCCACATCCATAAAGCTGGTCAGCAGAGGGAAGCTTGAAGTGCTCTAGAATTTCCTGGTGGAGGGCTGCGCTGACTTTGGACTTGATAAAACACAGTGGACCAACACCAGCAGATGACATGGCTCCCCAAACCATTAGGGACTGTGGGAACATTGGACCTCATGCAACTTGGATTCTTTGCCTCTCCACTCTTCCTCCAGACTCATGGACCTTGATTTCCAAATGATTTTCCCTGTTTTTAACGCATACTGTTGGACATGTTAATTTGGTTGGTAAGTAGACTGGTTGGTGAGTTGAGCTGGGAATGTTCTCTGGTTTTGTCTTGCATGCTTTGCCCTTCCATGTGCTCCTTGCTGTGAAGGCCAGTTATACATAGGGGCAGGGCCATTTCTTTGTTACTGGTGTAAATATTGGTGAGGTGACACACTGGGCATCTTTGCTGCCATTGTGCTATGTGTTGGGTGTCCAGTGTACATGTTTTTTTTTTTTAAATATTCCGTCTTTTTTTGTTTGTTTAGCAAAAGTGGTGATTAAATACCACCAAAAGAAAGCTCTATTTGTGTGAAAAAAATATAAAAATGTAATTCGGGTACAGTGTTGCATGAACGCGCAATTGTCATTCAAAGAGTGACAGCACTGAAAGCTGCAAATTGGTCTGAGCAGGAGGGGGGTTTAAGTGCCCAGTAAGCAAGTGGTTAATGATTACAGTGCTACATTCATTAAAAAGCCTCCTGTGTGCAGTAGCTCCCCTAATACTTACCTGAACCCCATCTCTGTCCAGTGTTGTCCACAATTGTCTTGGCTGACCGATACTCTCCCACCTGATTGACTGAGACACAGCAGCAGCCCCATTGGTTCCCTACTGTCAATCAAAGTCAGTCAGCCAATTAGGAGAGAAAAGGGGAGTGGCCAGACCACAGCTTCATGTCTGAATGGACACAGGGAGCTGTGACTCAGCTCGGGTGCCCCATAACAAGCTCCTTGCTGTGGGGGCACTCAACAGGAGGGAGGGGCCAGGAGCACCAAAGAGGGACCCAATAAGAGGAGGATCTGGGATGCCCTGTGCAAATCCACTGCAACAGAGCATGTAAGTATAACATGTTTGTTATTTTTATTGAAAAAAAAAACAAGACTTTACAATCACTTTAAGATAATTCATTATAAGAGAAATGTGGAGGCTGCCACTGCTGACCTCTCTGGATCAGAATGCTAATTGCCTGGCTGTCAGGCTTTCCCTGGCTTCAACACTGTCACTGACATGAAATGAGTATAATGGGAAGTAGGCAATTTACTTTTTCTCAAACTTTCATTTGGATGCATTCTTCTTTCAGAACTGAATTATTCACAGGCACAGCCAGAGTGCTAGTATTTTTCAGGAGGACCACAGCAACAGCAACTCCATTGTGAGGGAATGCTTGGCACCCCGATTAGGTGCTTCCACCAAAACAGTGCCTCCTGCCTTCCAGCAGACCAAGTGCGAATACCAGCCCTTATACTCCAAGCATCGTATACAGACAAGATGTTGAGGGAAAATACAAAGGAATGAACGTTTATTGAACAGAAATGCAGGTTTTTATACACTTCAAAAGTAGGTCAGTTGCCACATGAATAATAAAGCCAAATATTTATCCAAAACATCACACAATGGTTAGATAACAAGCTAAAGTTGACACAAGGCTAATTCCATAATAAGAACCTCCAAGAGTTAGCCAAATTAGCCAACAGACAGAAACAATAGGTGACTCAATTAACTCAATTAACAATGGGAATATACACCTAGGAGGCACACAAATGATAAACACATAACACCTTAATAAAAAGACTCTAGCATGAGACCCCTTAGCATCAGGTTGCTTTTAACATCTGATCTGAGTCTCACAGTCTGATGTATTCATTGCTGGTTTGAGCATAGAGACCCCAAATATGTATATGGTTCCTCCAGTGTCCACCCAGAGTCTGTGTGTTTTGGGGAAACAGACTTGAATCCAAAGCAAGACCACTCCAAGGGTCCCTCAGGCACACACCACCCAAAGAGTAGTGAGTAGTGTTCACTTAAAAGCCAGGGCCCTTAATCAGTACGCAAGAGGCCACCCTGCAGTCCCCTCCAAAAGTCAATGTCCTGGTTGGGTCTGTCACATCCATATTCTCCCATGGCAGGTGCACTTAAACCTAAATAAAGAGAAACTCTAATGGTGTATATTTCCACCTGCAGTTGGGAGGACTGAACCGGAATAGAAGCACAACATCCAGAAATGGTTCCCAGGTTGCTCTATAGCAGGGATGCCCAACCTTTTGAAGAGCGAGGGCCACTTAAAGTGGTTCTGCACCTAAAAAAAAAAATATTAAAAGCCAGCAGCTACTAATATTGCAGCTGCTGACTTTTAATAAAATCACACTTACCTGTCCAAGGGTCCAGCGATGTCGGCGGTAGATGGCGAGCGATCGCTCGTCTCGTTGCTTCCCCCGCCGCCATCCTCTGTCAGGGAATCGGGAAGTGAAGCCTGGTGGCTTCACTGCCCGGTTCCCTACTGCGCGTGCGCGAGTCGCGCTGCGCTTCTCTTCAGATCCCCCGCTGTGTCCTGGGAACTGTGTGTTTCCCAGTACACAACGGGGGGGGGGGGGGGTGGGGCGTCTGCGGGGGTCTGCGGCGGTCTGCCCGGAAGTGGGTGCAGATACCTGGATTATCCAGGTAACTGCACCCCCCTCCCCCCTGAAAGGTGCCGATTGTGGCACCGGAGGGGGGGAGGGATCAGATTAGCGGAACTTCCCCTTTAGAGTGAAGAACCGCTTTAAGTGACTTGGTAACCGGTCACGGGCCACAATGAGTGGAGCGGGTGGATGACAGGCCCGTGTCCATTCTGCATATGGAGAGCAGACACGGACACAGCCCACTCTACTCTATGGACCCTTCAATCCTATCCGCCCAGCCGGAAGGGGGTGGATTCCCTTCAGTTTTTTTGGAGACAGATTGGAGGTAGGCGGTGCACCTGCAGATCCGTTTGAAAGCAGCCAGTAACCACTGCAGAACAGATATGCCCATATTTGGTATCACTCTGCAGGAGCCAGCACTATACAGGAAGCATTAGCTTATGCGTCTCTGCTCCGCAGCCGCCTGCTTTCTCTACTGCCAGCTTCATTCACAACACTGATGCTCTCAGATGACCGATCTGCGATCCAGGCTTGCCAACCAGCCATCCCAGAGCAGGAGGCTGTGGGCCACATCAGAAGGCTCCACGGGCCACATGTGGCCCCCGGTCCACTGGTTGGGCACTCCTGCTCTATATAATATAACCAATGAAAAATTGATATAATGTAAGTGGGCAGACACAGGCATATAACTATTCTAAAATTGGATTCTATATTTCCTACCACTACAAAAAAAGGGAGCAAAGGTCACTATAGGACTCTCATTAACGTGCGTACATTACATTTTACACTCTCAATCGAATATTTTTAATCCTTACGCTGCTAGCATTAATTTATAGATAGGAAAACATACCATATTTACGTGTTTAAACTTTTTTTTTTACATTTTTTCCGTTACTTCCTGGTTTCTGGCCTAGGACAATGATGGCATACATCCCAGGAATATTCAGGAGGGGAGGAAGGGCCTTCTCAGCTAAGCACAACCTCCTTGCTGCATGCCTGAGCTAAAGGGAAAGAATTCCAGGAACTAAATGCTACATGAATCATCTGCCCTTACTCACGATGGCCACAGCCGGAAATGCTAGGGGAGTCAATTCTCAGCAAATTAAAGCATGGAGGCATGGGTGGATGGGGGGAGGGGTGGCAGATTATTTGGGAGCCTCCCTTATTATAAAGGAGGCTTCCTGATCTAAGACCCCCTGATATTTCCCCCAGCTACTTCTTGGTGTATTGGAGGTAGAGAAGGAGCCCCTGTCCCTCAACATTGGCAAAACAGTGCCAATGAAGACGTGGAAACTTTGCCCCTTCCCATTGCAAGGTATCTTCTTATGTTGAAAAGCATAGGAGCTGGTCTGGTACAGGAAAGATGGGATGGGGTTTATACTTGTTGCCATCCCTTTCATGATCACCCAGGCTGCATGCCTGAATGAGGATCTGGGTGGAATTGTAGTGGAAACCCTCTCCTTTTTTAAGTACTACATCCTACTGTTTAATAACACAATATGCAGCTTTAAGGCATTACTCTAGCATGTTTTAAGGTCCTCATTCACACTTAAGCATTTTCTGCTCTAAAAAAATTACACCATTGGTGTCAGTGGAAGAAATAGTGCCCCATCTTTGGTGTCGGTGGGAGGAATAGTACCCCATTGTTGGTGTCAGTGGGAGGAATATTCCCCCATCTCTGGTGTCAGTGGGAGGAATAGTATCCCATTGTTGGTGTCAGTGGGACGACTAGTGTCCCATTGTTGGTGACAGTGGGAGAAATAGTGCCCTACTTGTTGGTATCAGTGGGAGGAATAGTGCCCCTCTGTTGGTGGCAGCAGGAGGAATATCGCCCCAAAGGCCAGATAAAGGCAAGCAAAGGGCCACATCTGGCCTGCGGGCTGCAGTTTGGAGACCCCTGCCCTACGCTCAAAAAAATACTTGAGCTTTTATTTCAGTGTATTCAGCCATTTTTGGTTACAAAGACTTGCGTATGAACATCTGTAAATGCGCGATACGCAAATGTTTGCCACAAAATACTTACTAGCTGTGCACACACAGCATGGACACTGACATACCAGAAGTATTAAGTGAATCTGGGATTGACAGCGACAAGCATTCTTTTTTTTATCTGTGAAATTTTGACAATTCAGGAGCACATGAAGGCCATGGAGGAGAGGCAAGGCCAGGCCAGGCTATGAAGGGGGTGCAGGAGATGATCAGTGCCACAGTCAGGGCCGCGCAGTCCTGTGCCAGTGTCCCAGTGTGCCAACCTGTGCTTGAGCCCCTCCCTCTGTCCGGCCCTTACCACCACCTATGCAGGGCTCCACTGCGGTGGTCCGGAGGTGCCAGTCCAGTGCTGATCCTCAGCCATGGTGCTGGCACTGCCTGCTGATTGGCTTCTCCGCTGCTATCTCCCTCAATGTCTGAAACCAGCACCGCGATAGAGACTGAGCACTGA